>NW_028241181.1:0-509216 GCF_964263255.1 Lissotriton vulgaris | reverse complement strand
TCATGCTTCAGAAATGTGGAAAATGGTCCGTTTTCAAATGTTTTATTTTTGAACGTCAGTTCACATTTGTAGGTGGATCATCAGTGTTAGAGCTAAAATTAGCAAGTTTAAAGTGATGTTCATGCTTCCAGGGGCTCGGGAAGTTAATTAAATACCATTTGGAGGCATTTAATGTTCGAGCAAAAACGGCTGATTTTCGACAAAAGAGATAACACCCCCCCATTACGTCATGCTTCAGAAATGTGGAAAATGGTCCGTTTTCAAATGTTTTATTTTTGTACGTCAGTTCACATTTGTAGGTGGATCATCAGTGTTAGAGCTAAAATTAGCATGTTTAAAGTGATTTTCATGCTTCCAGGGGCTCGGGAAGTTAATTAAATACCATTTGGAGGCATTTAATGTTCGAGCAAAAACGGCTGATTTTCGACAAAAGAGATAACACCCCCCCATTACGTCATGCTTCAGAAATGTGGAAAATGGTCCGTTTTCAAATGTTTTATTTTTGAACGTCAGTTCACATTTGTAGGTGGATCATCAGTGTTAGAGCTAAAATTAGCATGTTTAAAGTGATTTTCATGCTTCCAGGGGCTCGGGAAGTGAAATAAATACCATTTGGAGGCATTTAATGTTCGAGCAAAAACGGCTGATTTTCGACAAAAGAGATAACACCCCCCCCATTACGTCATGCTTCAGAAATGTGGAAAATGGTCCGTTTTCAAATGTTTTATTTTTGAACGTCAGTTCACATTTGTAGGTGGATCATCAGTGTTAGAGCTAAAATTAGCATGTTTAAAGTGATTTTCATGCTTCCAGGGGCCCAAAACACAAGATTTATGGAATGGTTAAAAGTGCATGAAAATGGCCAATTTACTCACTCTGAGTCTCAAAAAGGGTTTCTTCACCCCGGGAAGTTAATTAAATACCATTTGGAGGCATTTAATGTTCGAGCAAAAACGGCTGATTTTCGACAAAAGAGATAACACCCCCCATTACGTCATGCTTCAGAAATGTGGAAAATGGTCCGTTTTCAAATGTTTTATTTTTGAACGTCAGTTCACATTTGTAGGTGGATCATTAGTGTTAGAGCTAAAATTAGCATGTTTAAAGTGATTTTCATGCTTCCAGGGGCTCGGGAAGTTAATTAAATACCATTTGGAGGCATTTAATGTTAGAGCAAAAACGGCTGATTTTCGACAAAAGAGATAACACCCCCCCATTACGTCATGCTTCAGAAATGTGGAAAATGGTCCGTTTTCAAATGTTTTATTTTTGAACGTCAGTTCACATTTGTAGGTGGATCATCAGTGTTAGAGCTAAAATTAGCATGTTTAAAGTGATTTTCATGCTTCCAGGGGCCCAAAACACAAGATTTATGGAATGGTTAAAAGTGCATGAAAATGGCCAATTTACTCACTCTGAGTTCTCAAAAAGGGTTTCTTCACCCCGGGAAGTTAATTAAATACCATTTGGAGGCATTTAATGTTCGAGCAAAAACGGCTGATTTTCGACAAAAGAGATAACACCCCCCCCCCATTACGTCATGCTTCAGAAATGTGGAAAATGGTCCGTTTTCAAATGTTTTATTTTTGAACGTCAGTTCACATTTGTAGGTGGATCATCAGTGTTAGAGCTAAAATTAGCATGTTTAAAGTGATTTTCATGCTTCCAGGGGCCCAAAACACAAGATTTATGGAATGGTTAAAAGTGCATGAAAATGGCCAATTTACTCACTCTGAGTTCTCAAAAAGGGTTTCTTCACCCCGGGAAGTTAATTAAATACCATTTGGAGGCATTTAATGTTCGAGCAAAAACGGCTGATTTTCGACAAAAGAGATAACACCCCCCCATTACGTCATGCTTCAGAAATGTGGAAAATGGTCCGTTTTCAAATGTTTTATTTTTGAACGTCAGTTCACATTTGTAGGTGGATCATCAGTGTTAGAGCTAAAATTAGCATGTTTAAAGTGATTTTCCTGCTTCCAGGGGCTCGGGAAGTGAAATAAATACCATTTGGAGGCATTTAATGTTCGAGCAAAAACGGCTGATTTTCGACAAAAGAGATAACACCCCCCATTACGTAATGCTTCAGAAATGTGGAAAATGGTCCGTTTTAAATGTTTTATTTTTGAACGTCAGTTCACATTTGTAGGTGGATCATCAGTGTTAGAGCTAAAATTAGCATGTTTAAAGTGATTTTCATGCTTCCAGGGGCCCAAAACACAAGATTTATGGAATGGTTAAAAGTGCATGAAAATGGCCAATTTACTCACTCTGAGTTCTCAAAAAGGGTTTCTTCACCCCGGGAAGTTAATTAAATACCATTTGGAGGCATTTAATGTTCGAGCAAAAACGGCTGATTTTCGACAAAAGAGATAACACCCCCCCATTAAGTCATGCTTCAGAAATGTGGAAAATGGTCCGTTTTCAAATGTTTTATTTTTGAACGTCAGTTCACATTTGTAGGTGGATCATCAGTGTTAGAGCTAAAATTAGCATGTTTAAAGTGATTTTCATGCTTCCAGGGGCCCAAAACACAAGATTTATGGAATGGTTAAAAGTGCATGAAAATGGCCAATTTACTCACTCTGAGTTCTCAAAAAGGGTTTCTTCACCCCGGGAAGTTAATTAAATACCATTTGGAGGCATTTAATGTTAGAGCAAAAACGGCTGATTTTCGACAAAAGAGATAACACCCCCCATTACGTCATGCTTCAGAAATGTGGAAAATGGTCCGTTTTCAAATGTTTTATTTTTGAACGTCAGTTCACATTTGTAGGTGGATCATCAGTGTTAGAGCTAAAATTAGCATGTTTAAAGTGATTTTCATGCTTCCAGGGGCTCGGGAAGTGAAATAAATACCATTTGGAGGCATTTAATGTTAGAGCAAAAACGGCTGATTTTCGACAAAAGAGATAACACCCCCCCATTACGTCATGCTTCAGAAATGTGGAAAATGGTCCGTTTTCAAATGTTTTATTTTTGAACGTCAGTTCACATTTGTAGGTGGATCATCAGTGTTAGAGCTAAAATTAGCATGTTTAAAGTGATTTTCATGCTTCCAGGGGCCCAAAACACAAGATTTATGGAATGGTTAAAAGTGCATGAAAATGGCCAATTTACTCACTCTGAGTTCTCAAAAAGGGTTTCTTCACCCCGGGAAGTTAATTAAATACCATTTGGAGGCATTTAATGTTCGAGCAAAAACGGCTGATTTTCGACAAAAGAGATAACACCCCCCCATTACGTCATGCTTCAGAAATGTGGAAAATGGTCCGTTTTCAAATGTTTTATTTTTGAACGTCAGTTCACATTTGTAGGTGGATCATCAGTGTTAGAGCTAAAATTAGCATGTTTAAAGTGATTTTCATGCTTCCAGGGGCCCAAAACACAAGATTTATCGAATGGTTAAAAGTGCATGAAAATGGCCAATTTACTCACTCTGAGTTCTCAAAAAGGGTTTCTTCACCCCGGGAAGTTAATTAAATACCATTTGGAGGCATTTAATGTTAGAGCAAAAACGGCTGATTTTCGACAAAAGAGATAACACCCCCCCATTACGTCATGCTTCAGAAATGTGGAAAATGGTCCGTTTTCAAATGTTTTATTTTTGAACGTCAGTTCACATTTGTAGGTGGATCATCAGTGTTAGAGCTAAAATTAGCATGTTTAAAGTGATTTTCATGCTTCTTGGGGCCCAAAACACAAGATTTATGGAATGGTTAAAAGTGCATGAAAATGGCCAATTTACTCACTCTGAGTTCTCAAAAAGGGTTTCTTCACCCCGGGAAGTTAATTAAATACCATTTGGAGGATTTTAATGTTCGAGCAAAAACGGCTGATTTTCGACGAAAGAGCTAACACCCCCCATTACGTCATGCTTTAGAAATGTGGAAAATGGTCCGTTTTCAAATGTTTTATTTTTGAACGTCAGTTCACATTTGTAGGTGGATCATCAGTGTTAGAGCTAAAATTAGCATGTTTAAAGTGATTTTCATGCTTCCAGGGGCTCGGGAAGTTAATTAAATACCATTTGGAGGCATTTAATGATCGAGCAAAAACGGCTGATTTTCGACAAAAGAGATAACACCCCCCCATTACGTCATGCTTCAGAAATGTGGAAAATGGTCCGTTTTCAAATGTTTTATTTTTGAACGTAAGTTCACATTTGTAGGTGGATCATCAGTGTTAGAGCTAAAATTAGCATGTTTAAAGTGATTTTCATGCTTCCAGGGGCCCAAAACACAAGATTTATGGAATGGTTAAAAGTGCATGAAAATGGCCAATTTACTCACTCTGAGTTCTCAAAAAGGGTTTCTTCACCCCGGGAAGTTCATTAAATACCATTTGGAGGCATTTAATGTTAGAGCAAAAACGGCTGATTTTCGACAAAAGAGATAACACCCCCCCATTACGTCATGCTTCAGAAATGTGGAAAATGGTCCGTTTTCAAATGTTTTATTTTTGAACGTCAGTTCACATTTGTAGGTGGATCATCAGTGTTAGAGCTAAAATTAGCATGTTTAAAGTGATTTTCATGCTTCTTGGGGCCCAAAACACAAGATTTATGGAATGGTTAAAAGTGCATGAAAATGGCCAATTTACTCACTCTGAGTTCTCAAAAAGGGTTTCTTCACCCCGGGAAGTTAATTAAATACCATTTGGAGGCATTTAATGTTCGAGCAAAAACGGCTGATTTTCGACAAAAGAGATAACACCCCCCCATTACGTCATGCTTCAGAAATGTGGAAAATGGTCCGTTTTCAAATGTTTTATTTTTGAACGTCAGTTCACATTTGTAGGTGGATCATCAGTGTTAGAGCTAAAATTAGCATATTTAAAGTGATTTTCATGCTTCCAGGGGCCCAAAACACAAGATTTATGGAATGGTTAAAAGTGCATGAAAATGGCCAATTTACTCACTCTGAGTTCTCAAAAAGGGTTTCTTCACCCCGGGAAGTTAATTAAATACCATTTGGAGGCATTTAATGTTCGAGCAAAAACGGCTGATTTTCGACAAAAGAGATAACACCCCCCCATTACGTCATGCTTCAGAAATGTGGAAAATGGTCCGTTTTCAAATGTTTTATTTTTGAACGTCAGTTCACATTTGTAGGTGGATCATCAGTGTTAGAGCTAAAATTAGCATGTTTAAAGTGATTTTCATGCTTCCAGGGGCCCAAAACACAAGATTTATGGAATGGTTAAAAGTGCATGAAAATGGCCAATTTACTCACTCTGAGTTCTCAAAAAGGGTTTCTTCACCCCGGGAAGTTAATTAAATACCATTTGGAGGCATTTAATGTTCGAGCAAAAACGGCTGATTTTCGACAAAAGAGATAACACCCCCCCATTATGTCATGCTTCAGAAATGTGGAAAATGGTCCGTTTTCAAATGTTTTATTTTTGAACGTCAGTTCACATTTGTAGGTGGATCATCAGTGTTAGAGCTAAAATTAGCATGTTTAAAGTGATTTTCATGCTTCCAGGGGCCCAAAACACAAGATTTATGGAATGGTTAAAAGTGCATGAAAATGGCCAATTTACTCACTCTGAGTTCTCAAAAAGGGTTTCTTCACCCCGGGAAGTTAATTAAATACCATTTGGAGGCATTTAATGTTCGAGCAAAAACGGCTGATTTTCGACAAAAGAGATAACACCCCCCCATTACGTCATGCTTCAGAAATGTGGAAAATGGTCCGTTTTCAAATGTTTTATTTTTGAACGTCAGTTCACATTTGTAGGTGGATCATCAGTGTTAGAGCTAAAATTAGCATGTTTAAAGTGATTTTCATGCTTCCAGGGGCTCAGGAAGTTAATTAAATACCATTTGGAGGCATTTAATGTTCGAGCAAAAACGGTTGATTTTCGACAAAAGAGATAACACCCCCCCATTACGTCATGCTTCAGAAATGTGGAAAATGGTCCGTTTTCAAATGTTTTATTTTTGAACGTCAGTTCACATTTGTAGGTGGATCATCAGTGTTAGAGCTAAAATTAGCATGTTTAAAGTGATTTTCATGCTTCCAGGGGCTCGGGAAGTTAATTAAATACCATTTGGAGGCATTTAATGTTCGAGCAAAAACGGCTGATTTTCGACAAAAGAGATAACACCCCCCCATTACGTCATGCTTCAGAAATGTGGAAAATGGTCCGTTTTCAAATGTTTTATTTTTGAACGTCAGTTCACATTTGTAGGTGGATCATCAGTGTTAGAGCTAAAATTAGCATGTTTAAAGTGATTTTCATGCTTCCAGGGGCTCGGGAAGTGAAATAAATACCATTTGGAGGCATTTAATGTTCGAGCAAAAACGGCTGATTTTCGACAAAAGAGATAACACCCCCCCATTACGTCATGCTTCAGAAATGTGGAAAATGGTCCGTTTTCAAATGTTTTATTTTTGAACGTCAGTTCACATTTGTAGGTGGATCATCAGTGTTAGAGCTAAAATTAGCATGTTTAAAGTGATTTTCATGCTTCCAGGGGCCCAAAACACAAGATTTATGGAATGGTTAAAAGTGCATGAAAATGGCCAATTTACTCACTCTGAGTTCTCAAAAAGGGTTTCTTCACCCCGGGAAGTTAATTAAATACCATTTGGAGGCATTTAATGTTCGAGCAAAAACGGCTGATTTTCGACAAAAGAGATAACACCCCCCATTACGTCATGCTTCAGAAATGTGGAAAATGGTGCGTTTTCAAATGTTTTATTTTTGAACGTCAGTTCACATTTGTAGGTGGATCATCAGTGTTAGAGCTAAAATTAGCATGTTTAAAGTGATTTTCATGCTTCCAGGGGCCCAAAACACAAGATTTATGGAATGGTTAAAAGTGCATGAAAATGGCCAATTTACTCACTCTGAGTTCTCAAAAAGGGTTTCTTCACCCCGGGAAGTTAATTAAATACCATTTGGAGGCATTTAATGTTCGAACAAAAACGGCTGATTTTCGACAAAAGAGATAACACCCCCCCCCATTACGTCATGCTTCAGAAATGTGGAAAATGGTCCGTTTTCAAATGTTTTATTTTTGAACGTCAGTTCACATTTGTAGGTGGATCATCAGTGTTAGAGCTAAAATTAGCATGTTTAAAGTGATTTTCATGCTTCCAGGGGCCCAAAACACAAGATTTATGGAATGGTTAAAAGTGCATGAAAATGTCCAATTTACTCACTCTGAGTTCTCAAAAAGGGTTTCTTCACCCCGGGAAGTTAATTAAATACCATTTGGAGGCATTTAATGTTCAAGCAAAAACGGCTGATTTTCGACAAAAGAGATAACACCCCCCCATTACGTCATGCTTCAGAAATGTGGAAAATGGTCCGTTTTCAAATGTTTTATTTTTGAACGTCAGTTCACATTTGTAGGTGGATCATCAGTGTTAGAGCTAAAATTAGCATGTTTAAAGTGATTTTCCTGCTTCCAGGGGCTCGGGAAGTGAAATAAATACCATTTGGAGGCATTTAATGTTCGAGCAAAAACGGCTGATTTTCGACAAAAGAGATAACACCCCCCCATTACGTCATGCTTCAGAAATGTGGAAAATGGTCCATTTTAAATGTTTTATTTTTGAACGTCAGTTCACATTTGTAGGTGGATCATCAGTGTTAGAGCTAAAATTAGCATGTTTAAAGTGATTTTCATGCTTCCAGGGGCTCGGGAAGTTAATTAAATACCATTTGAAGGCATTTAATGTTCGAGCAAAAACGGCTGATTTTCGACAAAAGAGATAACACCCCCCCATTACGTCATGCTTCAGAAATGTGGAAAATGGTCCGTTTTCAAATGTTTTATTTTTGAACGTCAGTTCACATTTGTAGGTGGATCATCAGTGTTAGAGCTAAAATTAGCATGTTTAAAGTGATTTTCATGCTTCCAGGGGCCCAAAACACAAGATTTATGGAATGGTTAAAGGTGCATGAAAATGGCCAATTTACTCACTCTGAGTTCTCAAAAAGGGTTTCTTCACCCCGGGAAGTTAATTAAATACCATTTGGAGGCATTTAATGTTCGAGCAAAAACGGCTGATTTTCGACAAAAGAGATAACACCCCCCCATTACGTCATGCTTCAGAAATGTGGAAAATGGTCCGTTTTCAAATGTTTTATTTTTGAACGTCATTTCACATTTGTAGGTGGATCATCAGTGTTAGAGCTAAAATTAGCATGTTTAAAGTGATTTTCATGCTTCCAGGGGCCCAAAACACAAGATTTATGGAATGGTTAAAAGTGCATGAAAATGGCCAATTTACTCACTCTGAGTTCTCAAAAAGGGTTTCTTCACCCCGGGAAGTTAATTAAATACCATTTGGAGGCATTTAATGTTCGAGCAAAAACGGCTGATTTTCGACAAAAGAGATAACACCCCCCCCCCCCATTACGTCATGCTTCAGAAATGTGGAAAATGGTCCGTTTTCAAATGTTTTATTTTTGAACGTCAGTTCACATTTGTAGGTGGATCATCAGTGTTAGAGCTAAAATTAGCATGTTTAAAGTGATTTTCATGCTTCCAGGGGCCCAAAACACAAGATTTATGGAATGGTTAAAAGTGCATGAAAATGGCCAATTTACTCACTCTGAGTTCTCAAAAAGGGTTTCTTCACCCCGGGAAGTTAATTAAATACCATTTGGAGGCATTTAATGTTCGAGCAAAAACGGCTGATTTTCGACAAAAGAGATAACACCCCCCCATTACGTCATGCTTCAGAAATGTGGAAAATGGTCCGTTTTCAAATGTTTTATTTTTGAACGTCATTTCACATTTGTAGGTGGATCATCAGTGTTAGAGCTAAAATTAGCATGTTTAAAGTGATTTTCCTGCTTCCAGGGGCTCGGGAAGTGAAATAAATACCATTTGGAGGCATTTAATGTTCGAGCAAAAACGGCTGATTTTCGACAAAAGAGATAACCCCCCCCATTACGTCATGCTTCAGAAATGTGGAAAATGGTCCGTTTTAAATGTTTTATTTTTGAACGTCAGTTCACATTTGTAGGTGGATCATCAGTGTTAGAGCTAAAATTAGCATGTTTAAAGTGATTTTCATGCTTCCAGGGGCTCGGGAAGTTAATTAAATACCATTTGGAGGCATTTAATGTTCGAGCAAAAACGGCTGATTTTCGACAAAAGAGATAACACCCCCCCATTACGTCATGCTTCAGAAATGTGGAAAATGGTCCGTTTTCAAATGTTTTATTTTTGATTGTCAGTTCACATTTGTAGGTGGATCATCAGTGTTAGAGCTAAAATTAGCATGTTTAAAGTGATTTTCATGCTTCCAGGGGCCCAAAACACAAGATTTATGGAATGGTTAAAAGTGCATGAAAATGGCCAATTTACTCACTCTGAGTTCTCAAAAAGGGTTTCTTCACCCCGGGAAGTTAATTAAATACCATTTGGAGGCATTTAATGTTCGAGCAAAAACGGCTGATTTTCGACAAAAGAGATAACACCCCCCCATTACGTCATGCTTCAGAAATGTGGAAAATGGTCCGTTTTCAAATGTTTTATTTTTGAACGTCAGTTCACATTTGTAGGTGGATCATCAGTGTTAGAGCTAAACTTAGCATGTTTAAAGTGATTTTCATGCTTCCAGGGGCTCGGGAAGTTAATTAAATACCATTTGGAGGCATTTAATGTTCGAGCAAAAACGGCTGATTTTCGACAAAAGAGATAACACCCCCCCATTACGTCATGCTTCAGAAATGTGGAAAATGGTCCGTTTTCAAATGTTTTATTTTTGAACGTCAGTTCACATTTGTAGGTGGATCATCAGTGTTAGAGCTAAAATTAGCATGTTTAAAGTGATTTTCATGCTTCCAGGGGCTCGGGAAGTTAATTAAATACCATTTGGAGGCATTTAATGTTCGAGCAAAAACGGCTGATTTTGGACAAAAGAGATAACACCCCCCCATTACGTCATGCTTCAGAAATGTGGAAAATGGTCCGTTTTCAAATGTTTTATTTTTGAACGTCAGTTCACATTTGTAGGTGGATCATCAGTGTTAGAGCTAAAATTAGCATGTTTAAAGTGATTTTCATGCTTCCAGGGGCTCGGGAAGTTAATTAAATACCATTTGGAGGCATTTAATGTTCGAGCAAAAACGGCTGATTTTCGACAAAAGAGATAACACCCCCCCATTACGTCATGCTTCAGAAATGTGGAAAATGGTCCGTTTTCAAATGTTTTATTTTCGAACGTCAGTTCACATTTGTAGGTGGATCATCAGTGTTAGAGCTAAAATTAGCATGTTTAAAGTGATTTTCATGCTTCCAGGGGCCCAAAACACAAGATTTATGGAATGGTTAAAAGTGCATGAAAATGGCCAATTTACTCACTCTGAGTTCTCAAAAAGGGTTTCTTCTCCCCGGGAAGTTAATTAAATACCATTTGGAGGCATTTAATGTTCGAGCAAAAACGGCTGATTTTCGACAAAAGAGATAACACCCCCCCATTACGTCATGCTTCAGAAATGTGGAAAATTGTCCGTTTTCAAATGTTTTATTTTTGAACGTCAGTTCACATTTGTAGGTGGATCATCAGTGTTAGAGCTAAAATTAGCATGTTTAAAGTGATTTTCATGCTTCCAGGGGCTCGGGAAGTTAATTAAATACCATTTGGAGGCATTTAATGTTCGAGCAAAAACGGCTGATTTTCGACAAAAGAGATAACACCCCCCCATTACGTCATGCTTCAGAAATGTGGAAAATGGTCCGTTTTCAAATGTTTTATTTTTGAACGTCAGTTCACATTTGTAGGTGGATCATCAGTGTTAGAGCTAAAATTAGCATGTTTAAAGTGATTTTCATGCTTCCAGGGGCCCAAAACACAAGATTTATGGAATGGTTAAAAGTGCATGAAAATGGCCAATTTACTCACTCTGAGTTCTCAAAAAGGGTTTCTTCACCCCGGGAAGTTAATTAAATACCATTTGGAGGCATTTAATGTTCGAGCAAAAACGGCTGATTTTCGACAAAAGAGATAACACCCCCCCATTACGTCATGCTTCAGAAATGTGGAAAATGGTCCGTTTTCAAATGTTTTATTTTTGAACGTCAGTTCACATTTGTAGGTGGATCATCAGTGTTAGAGCTAAAATTAGCAAGTTTAAAGTGATGTTCATGCTTCCAGGGGCTCGGGAAGTTAATTAAATACCATTTGGAGGCATTTAATGTTCGAGCAAAAACGGCTGATTTTCGACAAAAGAGATAACACCCCCCCATTACGTCATGCTTCAGAAATGTGGAAAATGGTCCGTTTTCAAATGTTTTATTTTTGTACGTCAGTTCACATTTGTAGGTGGATCATCAGTGTTAGAGCTAAAATTAGCATGTTTAAAGTGATTTTCATGCTTCCAGGGGCTCGGGAAGTTAATTAAATACCATTTGGAGGCATTTAATGTTCGAGCAAAAACGGCTGATTTTCGACAAAAGAGATAACACCCCCCCATTACGTCATGCTTCAGAAATGTGGAAAATGGTCCGTTTTCAAATGTTTTATTTTTGAACGTCAGTTCACATTTGTAGGTGGATCATCAGTGTTAGAGCTAAAATTAGCATGTTTAAAGTGATTTTCATGCTTCCAGGGGCTCGGGAAGTGAAATAAATACCATTTGGAGGCATTTAATGTTCGAGCAAAAACGGCTGATTTTCGACAAAAGAGATAACACCCCCCCCATTACGTCATGCTTCAGAAATGTGGAAAATGGTCCGTTTTCAAATGTTTTATTTTTGAACGTCAGTTCACATTTGTAGGTGGATCATCAGTGTTAGAGCTAAAATTAGCATGTTTAAAGTGATTTTCATGCTTCCAGGGGCCCAAAACACAAGATTTATGGAATGGTTAAAAGTGCATGAAAATGGCCAATTTACTCACTCTGAGTTCTCAAAAAGGGTTTCTTCACCCCGGGAAGTTAATTAAATACCATTTGGAGGCATTTAATGTTCGAGCAAAAACGGCTGATTTTCGACAAAAGAGATAACACCCCCCCATTACGTCATGCTTCAGAAATGTGGAAAATGGTCCGTTTTCAAATGTTTTATTTTTGAACGTCAGTTCACATTTGTAGGTGGATCATTAGTGTTAGAGCTAAAATTAGCATGTTTAAAGTGATTTTCATGCTTCCAGGGGCTCGGGAAGTTAATTAAATACCATTTGGAGGCATTTAATGTTAGAGCAAAAACGGCTGATTTTCGACAAAAGAGATAACACCCCCCCATTACGTCATGCTTCAGAAATGTGGAAAATGGTCCGTTTTCAAATGTTTTATTTTTGAACGTCAGTTCACATTTGTAGGTGGATCATCAGTGTTAGAGCTAAAATTAGCATGTTTAAAGTGATTTTCATGCTTCCAGGGGCCCAAAACACAAGATTTATGGAATGGTTAAAAGTGCATGAAAATGGCCAATTTACTCACTCTGAGTTCTCAAAAAGGGTTTCTTCACCCCGGGAAGTTAATTAAATACCATTTGGAGGCATTTAATGTTCGAGCAAAAACGGCTGATTTTCGACAAAAGAGATAACACCCCCCCCCCATTACGTCATGCTTCAGAAATGTGGAAAATGGTCCGTTTTCAAATGTTTTATTTTTGAACGTCAGTTCACATTTGTAGGTGGATCATCAGTGTTAGAGCTAAAATTAGCATGTTTAAAGTGATTTTCATGCTTCCAGGGGCCCAAAACACAAGATTTATGGAATGGTTAAAAGTGCATGAAAATGGCCAATTTACTCACTCTGAGTTCTCAAAAAGGGTTTCTTCACCCCGGGAAGTTAATTAAATACCATTTGGAGGCATTTAATGTTCGAGCAAAAACGGCTGATTTTCGACAAAAGAGATAACACCCCCCCATTACGTCATGCTTCAGAAATGTGGAAAATGGTCCGTTTTCAAATGTTTTATTTTTGAACGTCAGTTCACATTTGTAGGTGGATCATCAGTGTTAGAGCTAAAATTAGCATGTTTAAAGTGATTTTCCTGCTTCCAGGGGCTCGGGAAGTGAAATAAATACCATTTGGAGGCATTTAATGTTCGAGCAAAAACGGCTGATTTTCGACAAAAGAGATAACACCCCCCATTACGTAATGCTTCAGAAATGTGGAAAATGGTCCGTTTTAAATGTTTTATTTTTGAACGTCAGTTCACATTTGTAGGTGGATCATCAGTGTTAGAGCTAAAATTAGCATGTTTAAAGTGATTTTCATGCTTCCAGGGGCCCAAAACACAAGATTTATGGAATGGTTAAAAGTGCATGAAAATGGCCAATTTACTCACTCTGAGTTCTCAAAAAGGGTTTCTTCACCCCGGGAAGTTAATTAAATACCATTTGGAGGCATTTAATGTTCGAGCAAAAACGGCTGATTTTCGACAAAAGAGATAACACCCCCCCATTAAGTCATGCTTCAGAAATGTGGAAAATGGTCCGTTTTCAAATGTTTTATTTTTGAACGTCAGTTCACATTTGTAGGTGGATCATCAGTGTTAGAGCTAAAATTAGCATGTTTAAAGTGATTTTCATGCTTCCAGGGGCCCAAAACACAAGATTTATGGAATGGTTAAAAGTGCATGAAAATGGCCAATTTACTCACTCTGAGTTCTCAAAAAGGGTTTCTTCACCCCGGGAAGTTAATTAAATACCATTTGGAGGCATTTAATGTTAGAGCAAAAACGGCTGATTTTCGACAAAAGAGATAACACCCCCCATTACGTCATGCTTCAGAAATGTGGAAAATGGTCCGTTTTCAAATGTTTTATTTTTGAACGTCAGTTCACATTTGTAGGTGGATCATCAGTGTTAGAGCTAAAATTAGCATGTTTAAAGTGATTTTCATGCTTCCAGGGGCTCGGGAAGTGAAATAAATACCATTTGGAGGCATTTAATGTTAGAGCAAAAACGGCTGATTTTCGACAAAAGAGATAACACCCCCCCATTACGTCATGCTTCAGAAATGTGGAAAATGGTCCGTTTTCAAATGTTTTATTTTTGAACGTCAGTTCACATTTGTAGGTGGATCATCAGTGTTAGAGCTAAAATTAGCATGTTTAAAGTGATTTTCATGCTTCCAGGGGCCCAAAACACAAGATTTATGGAATGGTTAAAAGTGCATGAAAATGGCCAATTTACTCACTCTGAGTTCTCAAAAAGGGTTTCTTCACCCCGGGAAGTTAATTAAATACCATTTGGAGGCATTTAATGTTCGAGCAAAAACGGCTGATTTTCGACAAAAGAGATAACACCCCCCCATTACGTCATGCTTCAGAAATGTGGAAAATGGTCCGTTTTCAAATGTTTTATTTTTGAACGTCAGTTCACATTTGTAGGTGGATCATCAGTGTTAGAGCTAAAATTAGCATGTTTAAAGTGATTTTCATGCTTCCAGGGGCCCAAAACACAAGATTTATCGAATGGTTAAAAGTGCATGAAAATGGCCAATTTACTCACTCTGAGTTCTCAAAAAGGGTTTCTTCACCCCGGGAAGTTAATTAAATACCATTTGGAGGCATTTAATGTTAGAGCAAAAACGGCTGATTTTCGACAAAAGAGATAACACCCCCCCATTACGTCATGCTTCAGAAATGTGGAAAATGGTCCGTTTTCAAATGTTTTATTTTTGAACGTCAGTTCACATTTGTAGGTGGATCATCAGTGTTAGAGCTAAAATTAGCATGTTTAAAGTGATTTTCATGCTTCTTGGGGCCCAAAACACAAGATTTATGGAATGGTTAAAAGTGCATGAAAATGGCCAATTTACTCACTCTGAGTTCTCAAAAAGGGTTTCTTCACCCCGGGAAGTTAATTAAATACCATTTGGAGGATTTTAATGTTCGAGCAAAAACGGCTGATTTTCGACGAAAGAGCTAACACCCCCCATTACGTCATGCTTTAGAAATGTGGAAAATGGTCCGTTTTCAAATGTTTTATTTTTGAACGTCAGTTCACATTTGTAGGTGGATCATCAGTGTTAGAGCTAAAATTAGCATGTTTAAAGTGATTTTCATGCTTCCAGGGGCTCGGGAAGTTAATTAAATACCATTTGGAGGCATTTAATGATCGAGCAAAAACGGCTGATTTTCGACAAAAGAGATAACACCCCCCCATTACGTCATGCTTCAGAAATGTGGAAAATGGTCCGTTTTCAAATGTTTTATTTTTGAACGTAAGTTCACATTTGTAGGTGGATCATCAGTGTTAGAGCTAAAATTAGCATGTTTAAAGTGATTTTCATGCTTCCAGGGGCCCAAAACACAAGATTTATGGAATGGTTAAAAGTGCATGAAAATGGCCAATTTACTCACTCTGAGTTCTCAAAAAGGGTTTCTTCACCCCGGGAAGTTCATTAAATACCATTTGGAGGCATTTAATGTTAGAGCAAAAACGGCTGATTTTCGACAAAAGAGATAACACCCCCCCATTACGTCATGCTTCAGAAATGTGGAAAATGGTCCGTTTTCAAATGTTTTATTTTTGAACGTCAGTTCACATTTGTAGGTGGATCATCAGTGTTAGAGCTAAAATTAGCATGTTTAAAGTGATTTTCATGCTTCTTGGGGCCCAAAACACAAGATTTATGGAATGGTTAAAAGTGCATGAAAATGGCCAATTTACTCACTCTGAGTTCTCAAAAAGGGTTTCTTCACCCCGGGAAGTTAATTAAATACCATTTGGAGGCATTTAATGTTCGAGCAAAAACGGCTGATTTTCGACAAAAGAGATAACACCCCCCCATTACGTCATGCTTCAGAAATGTGGAAAATGGTCCGTTTTCAAATGTTTTATTTTTGAACGTCAGTTCACATTTGTAGGTGGATCATCAGTGTTAGAGCTAAAATTAGCATATTTAAAGTGATTTTCATGCTTCCAGGGGCCCA
Source organism: Lissotriton vulgaris (assembly GCF_964263255.1). Lineage (NCBI taxonomy): Eukaryota > Metazoa > Chordata > Amphibia > Caudata > Salamandridae > Lissotriton > Lissotriton vulgaris. Next base: position 493,354 of record NW_028241181.1, on the reverse strand, counting down.
AAACACAAGATTTATGGAATGGTTAAAAGTGCATGAAAATGGCCAATTTACTCACTCTGAGTTCTCAAAAAGGGTTTCTTCACCCCGGGAAGTTAATTAAATACCATTTGGAGGCATTTAATGTTCGAGCAAAAACGGCTGATTTTCGACAAAAGAGATAACACCCCCCCATTACGTCATGCTTCAGAAATGTGGAAAATGGTCCGTTTTCAAATGTTTTATTTTTGAACGTCAGTTCACATTTGTAGGTGGATCATCAGTGTTAGAGCTAAAATTAGCATGTTTAAAGTGATTTTCATGCTTCCAGGGGCCCAAAACACAAGATTTATGGAATGGTTAAAAGTGCATGAAAATGGCCAATTTACTCACTCTGAGTTCTCAAAAAGGGTTTCTTCACCCCGGGAAGTTAATTAAATACCATTTGGAGGCATTTAATGTTCGAGCAAAAACGGCTGATTTTCGACAAAAGAGATAACACCCCCCCATTATGTCATGCTTCAGAAATGTGGAAAATGGTCCGTTTTCAAATGTTTTATTTTTGAACGTCAGTTCACATTTGTAGGTGGATCATCAGTGTTAGAGCTAAAATTAGCATGTTTAAAGTGATTTTCATGCTTCCAGGGGCCCAAAACACAAGATTTATGGAATGGTTAAAAGTGCATGAAAATGGCCAATTTACTCACTCTGAGTTCTCAAAAAGGGTTTCTTCACCCCGGGAAGTTAATTAAATACCATTTGGAGGCATTTAATGTTCGAGCAAAAACGGCTGATTTTCGACAAAAGAGATAACACCCCCCCATTACGTCATGCTTCAGAAATGTGGAAAATGGTCCGTTTTCAAATGTTTTATTTTTGAACGTCAGTTCACATTTGTAGGTGGATCATCAGTGTTAGAGCTAAAATTAGCATGTTTAAAGTGATTTTCATGCTTCCAGGGGCTCAGGAAGTTAATTAAATACCATTTGGAGGCATTTAATGTTCGAGCAAAAACGGTTGATTTTCGACAAAAGAGATAACACCCCCCCATTACGTCATGCTTCAGAAATGTGGAAAATGGTCCGTTTTCAAATGTTTTATTTTTGAACGTCAGTTCACATTTGTAGGTGGATCATCAGTGTTAGAGCTAAAATTAGCATGTTTAAAGTGATTTTCATGCTTCCAGGGGCTCGGGAAGTTAATTAAATACCATTTGGAGGCATTTAATGTTCGAGCAAAAACGGCTGATTTTCGACAAAAGAGATAACACCCCCCCATTACGTCATGCTTCAGAAATGTGGAAAATGGTCCGTTTTCAAATGTTTTATTTTTGAACGTCAGTTCACATTTGTAGGTGGATCATCAGTGTTAGAGCTAAAATTAGCATGTTTAAAGTGATTTTCATGCTTCCAGGGGCTCGGGAAGTTAATTAAATACCATTTGGAGGCATTTAATGTTCGAGCAAAAACGGCTGATTTTCGACAAAAGAGATAACACCCCCCCATTACGTCATGCTTCAGAAATGTGGAAAATGGTCCGTTTTCAAATGTTTTATTTTTGAACGTCAGTTCACATTTGTAGGTGGATCATCAGTGTTAGAGCTAAAATTAGCATGTTTAAAGTGATTTTCATGCTTCCAGGGGCCCAAAACACAAGATTTATGGAATGGTTAAAAGTGCATGAAAATGGCAAATTTACTCACTCTGAGTTCTCAAAAAGGGTTTCTTCACCCCGGGAAGTTAATTAAATACCATTTGGAGGCATTTAATGTTCGAGCAAAAACGGCTGATTTTCGACAAAAGAGATAACACCCCCCCATTACGTCATGCTTCAGAAATGTGGAAAATGGTCCGTTTTCAAATGTTTTATTTTTGAACGTCAGTTCACATTTGTAGGTGGATCATCGGTGTTAGAGCTAAAATTAGCATGTTTAAAGTGATTTTCATGCTTCCAGGGGCCCAAAACACAAGATTTATGGAATGGTTAAAAGTGCATGAAAATGGCCAATTTACTCACTCTGAGTTCTCAAAAAGGGTTTCTTCACCCCGGGAAGTTAATTAAATACCATTTGGAGGCATTTAATGTTCGAGCAAAAACGGCTGATTTTCGACAAAAGAGATAACACCCCCCCATTACGTCATGCTTCAGAAATGTGGAAAATGGTCCGTTTTCAAATGTTTTATTTTTGAACGTCAGTTCACATTTGTAGGTGGATCATCAATGTTAGAGCTAAAATTAGCATGTTTAAAGTGATTTTCATGCTTCCAGGGGCTCGGGAAGTTAATTAAATACCATTTGGAGGCATTTAATGTTCGAGCAAAAACGGCTGATTTTCGACAAAAGAGATAACACCCCCCCATTACGTCATGCTTCAGAAATGTGGAAAATGGTCCGTTTTCAAATGTTTTATTTTTGAACGTCAGTTCACATTTGTAGGTTGATCATCAGTGTTAGAGCTAAAATTAGCATGTTTAAAGTGATTTTCATGCTTCCAGGGGCTCGGGAAGTTAATTAAATACCATTTGGAGGCATTTAATGTTCGAGCAAAAACGGCTGATTTTCGACAACAGAGATAACACCCCCCCATTACGTCATGCTTCAGAAATGTGGAAAATGGTCCGTTTTCAAATGTTTTATTTTTGAACGTCAGTTCACATTTGTAGGTGGATCATCAGTGTTAGAGCTAAAATTAGCATGTTTAAAGTGATTTTCATGCTTCCAGGGGCTCGGGAAGTTAATTAAATACCATTTGGAGGCATTTAATGTTCGAGCAAAAACGGCTGATTTTCGACAAAAGAGATAACACCCCCCCATTACGTCATGCTTCAGAAATGTGGAAAATGGTCCGTTTTCAAATGTTTTATTTTTGAACGTCAGTTCACATTTGTAGGTGGATCATCAGTGTTAGAGCTAAAATTAGCATGTTTAAAGTGATTTTCATGCTGCCAGGGGCCCAAAACACAAGATTTATGGAATGGTTAAAAGTGCATGAAAATGGCCAATTTACTCACTCTGAGTTCTCAAAAAGGGTTTCTTCACCCCGGGAAGTTAATTAAATACCATTTGGAGGCATTTAATGTTCGAGCAAAAACGGCTGATTTTCGACAAAAGAGATAACACCCCCCCATTACGTCATGCTTCAGAAATGTGGAAAATGGTCCGTTTTCAAATGTTTTATTTTTGAACGTCAGTTCACATTTGTAGGTGGATCATCAGTGTTAGAGCTAAAATTAGCATGTTTAAAGTGATTTTCATGCTTCCAGGGGCTCGGGAAGTGAAATAAATACCATTTGGAGGCATTTAATGTTCGAGCAAAAACTGCTGATTTTCGACAAAAGAGATAACACCCCCCCCCCATTACGTCATGCTTCAGAAATGTGGAAAATGGTCCGTTTTCAAATGTTTTATTTTTGAACGTCAGTTCACATTTGTAGGTGGATCATCAGTGTTAGAGCTAAAATTAGCATGTTTAAAGTGATTTTCATGCTTCCAGGGGCCCAAAACACAAGATTTATGGAATGGTTAAAAGTGCATGAAAATGGCCAATGTACTCACTCTGAGTTCTCAAAAAGGGTTTCTTCACCCTGGGAAGTTAATTAAATACCATTTGGAGGCATTTAATGTTCGAGCAAAAACGGCTGATTTTCGACAAAAGAGATAACACCCCCCCATTACGTCATGCTTCAGAAATGTGGAAAATGGTCCGTTTTCAAATGTTTTATTTTTGAACATCAGTTCACATTTGTAGGTGGATCATCAGTGTTAGAGCTAAAATTAGCATGTTTAAAGTGATTTTCATGCTTCCAGTGGCCCAAAACACAAGATTTATGGAATGGTCAAAAGTGCATGAAAATGGCCAATTTACTCACTCTGAGTTCTCAAAAAGGGTTTCTTCACCCCGGGAAGTTAATTAAATACCATTTGGAGGCATTTAATGTTCGAGCAAAAACGGCTGATTTTCGACAAAAGAGATAACACCCCCCCATTACGTCATGCTTCAGAAATGTGGAAAATGGTCCGTTTTCAAATGTTTTATTTTTGAACGTCAGTTCACATTTGTAGGTGGATCATCAGTGTTAGAGCTAAAATTAGCATGTTTAAAGTGATTTTCATGCTTCCAGGGGCCCAAAACACAAGATTTATGGAATGGTTAAAAGTGCATGAAAATGGCCAATTTACTTACTCTGAGTTCTCAAAAAGGGTTTCTTCACCCCGGGAAGTTAATTAAATACCATTTGGAGGCATTTAATGTTCGAGCAAAAACGGCTGATTTTCGACAAAAGAGATAACACCCCCCCATTACGTCATGCTTCAGAAATGTGGAAAATGGTCCGTTTTCAAATGTTTTATTTTTGAACGTCAGTTCACATTTGTAGGTGGATCATCAGTGTTAGAGCTAAAATTAGCATGTTTAAAGTGATTTTCATGCTTCCAGGGGCTCGGGAAGTGAAATAAATACCATTTGGAGGCATTTAATGTTCGAGAAAAAACTGCTGATTTTCGACAAAAGAGATAACACCCCCCCCCCCCCATTACGTCATGCTTCAGAAATGTGGAAAATGGTCCGTTTTCAAATGTTTTATTTTTGAACGTCAGTTCACATTTGTAGGTGGATCATCAGTGTTAGAGCTAAAATTAGCATGTTTAAAGTGATTTTCATGCTTCCAGGGGCCCAAAACACAAGATTTATGGAATGGTTAAAAGTGCATGAAAATGGCCAATTTACTCACTCTGAGTTCTCAAAAAGGGTTTATTCACCCCGGGAAGTTAATTAAATACCATTTGGAGGCATTTAATGTTCGAGCAAAAACGGCTGATTTTCGACAAAAGAGATAACACCCCCCCATTACGTCATGCTTCAGAAATGTGGAAAATGGTCCGTTTTCAAATGTTTTATTTTTGAACGTCAGTTCACATTTGTAGGTGGATCATCAGTGTTAGAGCTAAAATTAGCATGTTTAAAGTGATTTTCATGCTTCCACGGGCCCAAAACACAAGATTTATGGAATGGTTAAAAGTGCATGAAAATGGCCAATTTACTCACTCTGAGTTCTCAAAAAGGGTTTCTTCACCCCGGGAAGTTAATTAAATACCATTTGGAGGCATTTAATGTTCGAGCAAAAACGGCTGATTTTCGACAAAAGAGATAACACCCCCCCATTACGTCATGCTTCAGAAATGTGGAAAATGGTCCGTTTTCAAATGTTTTATTTTTGAACGTCAGTTCACATTTGTAGGTGGATCATCAGTGTTAGAGCTAAAATTAGCATGTTTAAAGTGATTTTCATGCTTCCAGGGGCCCAAAACACAAGATTTATGGAATGGTTAAAAGTGCATGAAAATGGCCAATTTACTCACTCTGAGTTCTCAAAAAGGGTTTCTTCACCCCGGGAAGTTAATTAAATACCATTTGGAGGCATTTAATGTTCGAGCAAAAACGGCTGATTTTCGACAAAAGAGATAACACCCCCCCATTACGTCATGCTTCAGAAATGTGGAAAATGGTCCGTTTTCAAATGTTTTATTTTTGAACGTCAGTTCACATTTGTAGGTGGATCATCGGTGTTAGAGCTAAAATTAGCATGTTTAAAGTGATTTTCATGCTTCCAGGGGCTCGGGAAGTTAATTAAATACCATTTGGAGGCATTTAATGTTCGAGCAAAAACGGCTGATTTTCGACAAAAGAGATAACACCCCCCCATTACGTCATGCTTCAGAAATGTGGAAAATGGTCCGTTTTCAAATGTTTTATTTTTGAACGTCAGTTCACATTTGTAGGTGGATCATCAGTGTTAGAGCTAAAATTAGCATGTTTAAAGTGATTTTCATGCTTCCAGGGGCCCAAAACACAAGATTTATGGAATGGTTAAAAGTGCATGAAAATGGCCAATTTACTCACTCTGAGTTCTCAAAAAGGGTTTCTTCACCCCGGGAAGTTAATTAAATACCATTTGGAGGCATTTAATGTTCGAGCAAAAACGGCTGATTTTCGACAAAAGAGATAACACCCCCCCATTACATCATGCTTCAGAAATGTGGAAAATGGTCCGTTTTCAAATGTTTTATTTTTGAACGTCAGTTCACATTTGTAGGTGGATCATCAATGTTAGAGCTAAAATTAGCATGTTTAAAGTGATTTTCATGCTTCCAGGGGCTCGGGAAGTTAATTAAATACCATTTGGAGGCATTTAATGTTCGAGCAAAAACGGCTGATTTTCGACAAAAGAGATAACACCCCCCCATTACGTCATGCTTCAGAAATGTGGAAAATGGTCTGTTTTCAAATGTTTTATTTTTGAACGTCAGTTCACATTTGTAGGTGGATCATCAGTGTTAGAGCTAAAATTAGCATGTTTAAAGTGATTTTCATGCTTCCAGGGGCTCGGGAAGTTAATTAAATACCATTTGGAGGCATTTAATGTTCGAGCAAAAACGGCTGATTTTCGACAACAGAGATAACACCCCCCCATTACGTCATGCTTCAGAAATGTGGAAAATGGTCCGTTTTCAAATGTTTTATTTTTGAACGTCAGTTCACATTTGTAGGTGGATCATCAGTGTTAGAGCTAAAATTAGCATGTTTAAAGTGATTTTCATGCTTCCAGGGGCCCAAAACACAAGATTTATGGAATGGTTAAAAGTGCATGAAAATGGCCAATTTACTCACTCTGAGTTCTCAAAAAGGGTTTCTTCACCCCGGGAAGTTAATTAAATACCATTTGGAGGCATTTAATGTTCGAGCAAAAACGGCTGATTTTCGACAAAAGAGATAACACCCCCCCATTACGTCATGCTTCAGAAATGTGGAAAATGGTCCGTTTTCAAATGTTTTATTTTTGAACGTCAGTTCACATTTGTAGGTGGATCATCAGTGTTAGAGCTAAAATTAGCATGTTTAAAGTGATTTTCATGCTTCCAGGGGCTCGGGAAGTGAAATAAATACCATTTGGAGGCATTTAATGTTCGAGCAAAAACTGCTGATTTTCGACAAAAGAGATAACACCCCCCCCCCATTACGTCATGCTTCAGAAATGTGGAAAATGGTCCGTTTTCAAATGTTTTATTTTTGAACGTCAGTTCACATTTGTAGGTGGATCATCAGTGTTAGAGCTAAAATTAGCATGTTTAAAGTGATTTTCATGCTTCCAGGGGCCCAAAACACAAGATTTATGGAATGGTTAAAAGTGCATGAAAATGGCCAATTTACTCACTCTGAGTTCTCAAAAAGGGTTTCTTCACCCCGGGAAGTTAATTAAATACCATTTGGAGGATTTTAATGTTCGAGCAAAAACGGCTGATTTTCGACGAAAGAGCTAACACCCCCCCATTACGTCATGCTTTAGAAATGTGGAAAATGGTCCGTTTTCAAATGTTTTATTTTTGAACGTCAGTTCACATTTGTAGGTGGATCATCAGTGTTAGAGCTAAAATTAGCATGTTTAAAGTGATTTTCATGCTTCCAGGGGCTCGGGAAGTTAATTAAATACCATTTGGAGGCATTTAATGTTCGAGCAAAAACGGCTGATTTTCGACAAAAGAGATAACACCCCCCCCATTACGTCATGCTTCAGAAATGTGGAAAATGGTCCGTTTTCAAATGTTTTATTTTTGAACGTAAGTTCACATTTGTAGGTGGATCATCAGTGTTAGAGCTAAAATTAGCATGTTTAAAGTGATTTTCATGCTTCCAGGGGCCCAAAACACAAGATTTATGGAATGGTTAAAAGTGCATGAAAATGGCCAATTTACTCACTCTGAGTTCTCAAAAAGGGTTTCTTCACCCCGGGAAGTTTATTAAATACCATTTGGAGGCATTTAATGTTAGAGCAAAAACGGCTGATTTTCGACAAAAGAGATAACACCCCCCCATTACGTCATGCTTCAGAAATGTGGAAAATGGTCAGTTTTCAAATGTTTTATTTTTGAACGTCAGTTCACATTTGTAGGTGGATCATCATTGTTAGAGCTAAAATTAGCATGTTTAAAGTGATTTTCATGCTTCTTGGGGCCCAAAACACAAGATTTATGGAATGGTTAAAAGTGCATGAAAATGGCCAATTTACTCACTCTGAGTTCTCAAAAAGGGTTTCTTCACCCCGGGAAGTTAATTAAATACCATTTGGAGGCATTTAATGTTCGAGCAAAAACGGCTGATTTTCGACAAAAGAGATAACACCCCCCCATTACGTCATGCTTCAGAAATGTGGAAAATGGTCCGTTTTCAAATGTTTTATTTTTGAACGTCAGTTCACATTTGTAGGTGGATCATCAGTGTTAGAGCTAAAATTAGCATGTTTAAAGTGATTTTCATGCTTCCAGGGGCTCGGGAAGTTAATTAAATACCATTTGGAGGCATTCAATGTTCGAGCAAAAACGGCTGATTTTCGACAAAAGAGATAACACCCCCCCATTACGTCATGCTTCAGAAATGTGGAAAATGGTCCGTTTTCAAATGTTTTATTTTTGAACGTCAGTTCACATTTGTAGGTGGATCATCAGTGTTAGAGCTAAAATTAGCATGTTTAAAGTGATTTTCATGCTTCCAGGGGCCCAAAACACAAGATTTATGGAATGGTTAAAAGTGCATGAAAATGGCCAATTTACTCACTCTGAGTTCTCAAAAAGGGTTTCTTCACCCCGGGAAGTTAATTAAATACCATTTGGAGGCATTTAATGTTCGAGCAAAAACGGCTGATTTTCGACAAAAGAGATAACACCCCCCCATTACGTCATGCTTCAGAAATGTGGAAAATGGTCCGTTTTCAAATGTTTTATTTTTGAACGTCAGTTCACATTTGTAGGTGGATCATCAGTGTTAGAGCTAAAATTAGCATGTTTAAAGTGATTTTCATGCTTCCAGGGGCCCAAAACACAAGATTTATGGAATGGTTAAAAGTGCATGAAAATGGCCAATTTACTCACTCTGAGTTCTCAAAAAGGGTTTCTTCACCCCGGGAAGTTAAATAAATACCATTTGGAGGCATTTAATGTTCGAGCAAAAACGGCTGATTTTCGACAAAAGAGATAACACCCCCCCATTATGTCATGCTTCAGAAATGTGGAAAATGGTCCGTTTTCAAATGTTTTATTTTTGAACGTCAGTTCACATTTGTAGGTGGATCATCAGTGTTAGAGCTAAAATTAGCATGTTTAAAGTGATTTTCATGCTTCCAGGGGCCCAAAACACAAGATTTATGGAATGGTTAAAAGTGCATGAAAATGGCCAATTTACTCACTCTGAGTTCTCAAAAAGGGTTTCTTCACCCCGGGAAGTTAATTAAATACCATTTGGAGGCATTTAATGTTCGAGCAAAAACGGCTGATTTTCGACAAAAGAGATAACACCCCCCCATTACGTCATGCTTCAGAAATGTGGAAAATGGTCCGTTTTCAAATGTTTTATTTTTGAACGTCAGTTCACATTTGTAGGTGGATCATCAGTGTTAGAGCTAAAATTAGCATGTTTAAAGTGATTTTCATGCTTCCAGGGGCTCAGGAAGTTAATTAAATACCATTTGGAGGCATTTAATGTTCGAGCAAAAACGGCTGATTTTCGACAAAAGAGATAACACCCCCCCATTACGTCATGCTTCAGAAATGTGGAAAATGGTCCGTTTTCAAATGTTTTATTTTTGAACGTCAGTTCACATTTGTAGGTGGATCATCAGTGTTAGAGCTAAAATTAGCATGTTTAAAGTGATTTTCATGCTTCCAGGGGCTCGGGAAGTTAATTAAATACCATTTGGAGGCATTTAATGTTCGAGCAAAAACGGCTGATTTTCGACAAAAGAGATAACACCCCCCCATTACGTCATGCTTCAGAAATGTGGAAAATGGTCCGTTTTCAAATGTTTTATTTTTGAACATCAGTTCACATTTGTAGGTGGATCATCAGTGTTAGAGCTAAAATTAGCATGTTTAAAGTGATTTTCATGCTTCCAGGGGCTCGGGAAGTTAATTAAATACCATTTGGAGGCATTTAATGTTCGAGCAAAAACGGCTGATTTTCGACAAAAGAGATAACACCCCCCCATTATGTCATGCTTCAGAAATGTGGAAAATGGTCCGTTTTCAAATGTTTTATTTTTGAACGTCAGTTCACATTTGTAGGTGGATCATCAGTGTTAGAGCTAAAATTAGCATGTTTAAAGTGATTTTCATGCTTCCAGGGGCCCAAAACACAAGATTTATGGAATGGTTAAAAGTGCATGAAAATGGCCAATTTACTCACTCTGAGTTCTCAAAAAGGGTTTCTTCACCCCGGGAAGTTAATTAAATACCATTTGGAGGCATTTAATGTTCGAGCAAAAACGGCTGATTTTTGACAAAAGAGATAACACCCCCCCATTACGTCATGCTTCAGAAATGTGGAAAATGGTCCGTTTTCAAATGTTTTATTTTTGAACGTCAGTTCACATTTGTAGGTGGATCATCGGTGTTAGAGCTAAAATTAGCATGTTTAAAGTGATTTTCATGCTTCCAGGGGCTCGGGAAGTTAATTAAATACCATTTGGAGGCATTTAATGTTCGAGCAAAAACGGCTGATTTTCGACAAAAGAGATAACACCCCCCCATTACGTCATGCTTCAGAAATGTGGAAAATGGTCCGTTTTCAAATGTTTTATTTTTGAACGTCAGTTCACATTTGTAGGTGGATCATCAGTGTTAGAGCTAAAATTAGCATGTTTAAAGTGATTTTCATGCTTCCAGGGGCCCAAAACACAAGATTTATGGAATGGTTAAAAGTGCATGAAAATGGCCAATTTACTCACTCTGAGTTCTCAAAAAGGGTTTCTTCACCCCGGGAAGTTAATTAAATACCATTTGGAGGCATTTAATGTTCGAGCAAAAACGGCTGATTTTCGACAAAAGAGATAACACCCCCCCATTACGTCATGCTTCAGAAATGTGGAAAATGGTCCGTTTTCAAATGTTTTATTTTTGAACGCCAGTTCACATTTGTAGGTGGATCATCAATGTTAGAGCTAAAATTAGCATGTTTAAAGTGATTTTCATGCTTCCAGGGGCTCGGGAAGTTAATTAAATACCATTTGGAGGCATTTAATGTTCGAGCAAAAACGGCTGATTTTCGACAAAAGAGATAACACCCCCCCATTACGTCATGCTTCAGAAATGTGGAAAATGGTCCGTTTTCAAATGTTTTATTTTTGAACGTCAGTTCACATTTGTAGGTGGATCATCAGTGTTAGAGCTAAAATTAGCATGTTTAAAGTGATTTTCATGCTTCCAGGGGCTCGGGAAGTTAATTAAATACCATTTGGAGGCATTTAATGTTCGAGCAAAAACGGCTGATTTTCGACAAAAGAGATAACACCCCCCCATTACGTCATGCTTCAGAAATGTGGAAAATGGTCCGTTTTCAAATGTTTTATTTTTGAACGTCAGTTCACATTTGTAGGTGGATCATCAGTGTTAGAGCTAAAATTAGCATGTTTAAAGTGATTTTCATGCTTCCAGGGGCCCAAAACACAAGATTTATGGAATGGTTAAAAGTGCATGAAAATGGCCAATTTACTCACTCTGAGTTCTCAAAAAGGGTTTCTTCACCCCGGGAAGTTAATTAAATACCATTTGGAGGCATTTAATGTTCGAGCAAAAACGGCTGATTTTCGACAAAAGAGATAACACCCCCCCATTACGTCATGCTTCAGAAATGTGGAAAATGGTCCGTTTTCAAATGTTTTATTTTTGAACGTCAGTTCACATTTGTAGGTGGATCATCAATGTTAGAGCTAAAATTAGCATGTTTAAAGTGATTTTCATGCTTCCAGGGGCTCGGGAAGTTAATTAAATACCATTTGGAGGCATTTAATGTTCGAGCAAAAACGGCTGATTTTCGACAAAAGAGATAACACCCCCCCCATTACGTCATGCTTCAGAAATGTGGAAAATGGTCCGTTTTCAAATGTTTTATTTTTGAACGTCAGTTCACATTTGTAGGTGGATCATCAGTGTTAGAGCTAAAATTAGCATGTTTAAAGTGATTTTCATGCTTCCAGGGGCCCAAAACACAAGATTTATGGAATGGTTAAAAGTGCATGAAAATGGCCAATTTACTCACTCTGAGTTCTCAAAAAGGGTTTCTTCACCCCGGGAAGTTAATTAAATACCATTTGGAGGCATTTAATGTTCGAGCAAAAACGGCTGATTTTCGACAAAAGAGATAACACCCCCCCATTACGTCATGCTTCAGAAATGTGGAAAATGGTCCGTTTTCAAATGTTTTATTTTTGAACGCCAGTTCACATTTGTAGGTGGATCATCAATGTTAGAGCTAAAATTAGCATGTTTAAAGTGATTTTCATGCTTCCAGGGGCTCGGGAAGTTAATTAAATACCATTTGGAGGCATTTAATGTTCGAGCAAAAACGGCTGATTTTCGACAAAAGAGATAACACCCCCCCATTACGTCATGCTTCAGAAATGTGGAAAATGGTCCGTTTTCAAATGTTTTATTTTTGAACGTCAGTTCACATTTGTAGGTGGATCATCAGTGTTAGAGCTAAAATTAGCATGTTTAAAGTGATTTTCATGCTTCCAGGGGCTCGGGAAGTTAATTAAATACCATTTGGAGGCATTTAATGTTCGAGCAAAAACGGCTGATTTTCGAAAACAGAGATAACACCCCCCGATTACGTCATGCTTCAGAAATGTGGAAAATGGTCCGTTTTCAAATGTTTTATTTTTGAACGTCAGTTCACATTTGTAGGTGGATCATCAGTGTTAGAGCTAAAATTAGCATGTTTAAAGTGATTTTCATGCTTCCAGGGGCTCGGGAAGTTAATTAAATACCATTTGGAGGCATTTAATGTTCGAGCAAAAACGGCTGATTTTCGACAAAAGAGATAACACCCCCCATTACGTCATGCTTCAGAAATGTGGAAAATGGTCCGTTTTCAAATGTTTTATTTTTGAACGTCAGTTCACATTTGTAGGTGGATCATCAGTGTTAGAGCTAAAATTAGCATGTTTAAAGTGATTTTCATGCTTCCAGGGGCCCAAAACACAAGATTTATGGAATGGTTAAAAGTGCATGAAAATGGCCAATTTACTCACTCTGAGTTCTCAAAAAGGGTTTCTTCACCCCGGGAAGTTAATTAAATACCATTTGGAGGCATTTAATGTTCGAGCAAAAAAGGCTGATTTTCCACAAAAGAGATAACACCCCCCCATTACCTCATGCTTCAGAAATGTGGAAAATGGTCCGTTTTCAAATGTTTTATTTTTGAACGTCAGTTCACATTTGTAGGTGGATCATCAGTGTTAGAGCTAAAATTAGCATGTTTAAAGTGATTTTCATGCTTCCAGGGGCCCAAAACACAAGATTTATGGAATGGTTAAAAGTGCATGAAAATGGCCAATTTACTCACTCTGAGTTCTCAAAAAGGGTTTCTTCACCCCGGGAAGTTAATTAAATACCATTTGGAGGCATTTAATGTTCGAGCAAAAACGGCTGATTTTCGACAAAAGAGATAACACCCCCCCATTACGTCATGCTTCAGAAATGTGGAAAATGGTCCGTTTTCAAATGTTTTATTTTTGAACGTCAGTTCACATTTGTAGGTGGATCATCAGTGTTAGAGCTAAAATTAGCATGTTTAAAGTGATTTTCATGCTTCCAGGGGCCCAAAACACAAGATTTATGGAATGGTTAAAAGTGCATGAAAATGGCCAATTTACTCACTCTGAGTTCTCAAAAAGGGTTTCTTCACCCCGGGAAGTTAATTAAATACCATTTGGAGGATTTTAATGTTCGAGCAAAAACGGCTGATTTTCGACGAAAGAGCTAACACCCCCCCATTACGTCATGCTTTAGAAATGTGGAAAATGGTCCGTTTTCAAATGTTTTATTTTTGAACGTCAGTTCACATTTGTAGGTGGATCATCAGTGTTAGAGCTAAAATTAGCATGTTTAAAGTGTTTTTCATGCTTCCAGGGGCTCGGGAAGTTAATTAAATACCATTTGGAGGCATTTAATGTTCGAGCAAAAACGGCTGATTTTCGACAAAAGAGATAACACCCCCCCATTACGTCATGCTTCAGAAATGTGGAAAATGGTCCGTTTTCAAATGTTTTATTTTTGAACGTAAGTTCACATTTGTAGGTGGATCATCAGTGTTAGAGCTAAAATTAGCATGTTTAAAGTGATTTTCATGCTTCCAGGGGCCCAAAACACAAGATTTATGGAATGGTTAAAAGTGCATGAAAATGGCCAATTTACTCACTCTGAGTTCTCAAAAAGGGTTTCTTCACCCCGGGAAGTTTATTAAATACCATTTGGAGGCATTTAATGTTAGAGCAAAAACGGCTGATTTTCGACAAAAGAGATAACACCCCCCCATTACGTCATGCTTCAGAAATGTGGAAAATGGTCCGTTTTCAAATGTTTTATTTTTGAACGTCAGTTCACATTTGTAGGTGGATCATCAGTGTTAGAGCTAAAATTAGCATGTTTAAAGTGATTTTCATGCTTCTTGGGGCCCAAAACACAAGATTTATGGAATGGTTAAAAGTGCATGAAAATGGCCAATTTACTCACTCTGAGTTCTCAAAAAGGGTTTCTTCACCCCGGGAAGTTAATTAAATACCATTTGGAGGCATTTAATGTTCGAGCAAAAACGGCTGATTTTCGACAAAAGAGATAACACCCCCCCATTACGTCATGCTTCAGAAATGTGGAAAATGGTCCGTTTTCAAATGTTTTATTTTTGAACGTCAGTTCACATTTGTAGGTGGATCATCAGTGTTAGAGCTAAAATTAGCATGTTTAAAGTGATTTTCATGCTTCCAGGGGCCCAAAACACAAGATTTATGGAATGGTTAAAAGTGCATGAAAATGGCCAATTTACTCACTCTGAGTTCTCAAAAAGGGTTTCTTCACCCCGGGAAGTTAATTAAATACCATTTGGAGGCATTTAATGTTCGAGCAAAAACGGCTGATTTTCGACAAAAGAGATAACACCCCCCCATTACGTCATGCTTCAGAAATGTGGAAAATGGTCCGTTTTCAAATGTTTTATTTTTGAACGTCAGTTCACATTTGTAGGTGGATCATCAGTGTTAGAGCTAAAATTAGCATGTTTAAAGTGATTTTCATGCTTCCAGGGGCCCAAAACACAAGATTTATGGAATGGTTAAAAGTGCATGAAAATGGCCAATTTACTCACTCTGAGTTCTCAAAAAGGGTTTCTTCACCCCGGGAAGTTAATTAAATACCATTTGGAGGCATTTAATGTTCGAGCAAAAACGGCTGATTTTCGACAAAAGAGATAACACCCCCCCATTATGTCATGCTTCAGAAATGTGGAAAATGGTCCGTTTTCAAATGTTTTATTTTTGAACGTCAGTTCACATTTGTAGGTGGATCATCAGTGTTAGAGCTAAAATTAGCATGTTTAAAGTGATTTTCATGCTTCCAGGGGCCCAAAACACAAGATTTATGGAATGGTTAAAAGTGCATGAAAATGGCCAATTTACTCACTCTGAGTTCTCAAAAAGGGTTTCTTCACCCCGGGAAGTTAATTAAATACCATTTGGAGGCATTTAATGTTCGAGCAAAAACGGCTGATTTTCGACAAAAGAGATAACACCCCCCCATTACGTCATGCTTCAGAAATGTGGAAAATGGTCCGTTTTCAAATGTTTTATTTTTGAACGTCAGTTCACATTTGTAGGTGGATCATCAGTGTTAGAGCTAAAATTAGCATGTTTAAAGTGATTTTCATGCTTCCAGGGGCTCGGGAAGTTAATTAAATACCATTTGGAGGCATTTAATGTTCGAGCAAAAACGGCTGATTTTCGACAAAAGAGATAACACCCCCCCATTACGTCATGCTTCAGAAATGTGGAAAATGGTCCGTTTTCAAATGTTTTATTTTTGAACGTCAGTTCACATTTGTAGGTGGATCATCAGTGTTAGAGCTAAAATTAGCATGTTTAAAGTGATTTTCACGCTTCCAGGGGCCCAAAACACAAGATTTATGGAATGGTTAAAAGTGCATGAAAATGGCCAATTTACTCACTCTGAGTTCTCAAAAAGGGTTTCTTCACCCCGGGAAGTTAATTAAATACCATTTGGAGGCATTTAATGTTCGAGCAAAAACGGCTGATTTTCGACAAAAGAGATAACACCCCCCCATTACGTCATGCTTCAGAAATGTGGAAAATGGTCCGTTTTCAAATGTTTTATTTTTGAACGTCAGTTCACATTTGTAGGTGGATCATCAATGTTAGAGCTAAAATTAGCATGTTTAAAGTGATTTTCATGCTTCCAGGGGCTCGGGAAGTTAATTAAATACCATTTGGAGGCATTTAATGTTCGAGCAAAAACGGCTGATTTTCGACAAAAGAGATAACACCCCCCCATTACGTCATGCTTCAGAAATGTGGAAAATGGTCCGTTTTCAAATGTTTTATTTTTGAACGTCAGTTCACATTTGTAGGTGGATCATCAGTGTTAGAGCTAAAATTAGCATGTTTAAAGTGATTTTCATGCTTCCAGGGGCTCGGGAAGTTAATTAAATACCATTTGGAGGCATTTAATGTTCGAGCAAAAACGGCTGATTTTCGACAAAAGAGATAACACCCCCCCATTACGTCATGCTTCAGAAATGTGGAAAATGGTCCGTTTTCAAATGTTTTATTTTTGAACGTCAGTTCACATTTGTAGGTGGATCATCAGTGTTAGAGCTAAAATTAGCATGTTTAAAGTGATTTTCATGCTTCCAGGGGCCCAAAACACAAGATTTATGGAATGGTTAAAAGTGCATGAAAATGGCCAATTTACTCACTCTGAGTTCTCAAAAAGGGTTTCTTCACCCCGGGAAGTTAATTAAATACCATTTGGAGGCATTTAATGTTCGAGCAAAAACGGCTGATTTTCGACAAAAGAGATAACACCCCCCCATTACGTCATGCTTCAGAAATGTGGAAAATGGTCCGTTTTCAAATGTTTTATTTTTGAACGTCAGTTCACATTTGTAGGTGGATCATCAATGTTAGAGCTAAAATTAGCATGTTTAAAGTGATTTTCATGCTTCCAGGGGCTCGGGAAGTTAATTAAATACCATTTGGAGGCATTTAATGTTCGAGCAAAAACGGCTGATTTTCGACAAAAGAGATAACACCCCCCCATTACGTCATGCTTCAGAAATGTGGAAAATGGTCCGTTTTCAAATGTTTTATTTTTGAACGTCAGTTCACATTTGTAGGTGGATCATCAGTGTTAGAGCTAAAATTAGCATGTTTAAAGTGATTTTCATGCTTCCAGGGGCCCAAAACACAAGATTTATGGAATGGTTAAAAGTGCATGAAAATGGCCAATTTACTCACTCTGAGTTCTCAAAAAGGGTTTCTTCACCCCGGGAAGTTAATTAAATACCATTTGGAGGCATTTAATGTTCGAGCAAAAACGGCTGATTTTCGACAAAAGAGATAACACCCCCCCATTACGTCATGCTTCAGAAATGTGGAAAATGGTCCGTTTTCAAATGTTTTATTTTTGAACGCCAGTTCACATTTGTAGGTGGATCATCAATGTTAGAGCTAAAATTAGCATGTTTAAAGTGATTTTCATGCTTCCAGGGGCTCGGGAAGTTAATTAAATACCATTTGGAGGCATTTAATGTTCGAGCAAAAACGGCTGATTTTCGACAAAAGAGATAACACCCCCCCATTACGTCATGCTTCAGAAATGTGGAAAATGGTCCGTTTTCAAATGTTTTATTTTTGAACGTCAGTTCACATTTGTAGGTGGATCATCAGTGTTAGAGCTAAAATTAGCATGTTTAAAGTGATTTTCATGCTTCCAGGGGCTCGGGAAGTTAATTAAATACCATTTGGAGGCATTTAATGTTCGAGCAAAAACGGCTGATTTTCGAAAACAGAGATAACACCCCCCGATTACGTCATGCTTCAGAAATGTGGAAAATGGTCCGTTTTCAAATGTTTTATTTTTGAACGTCAGTTCACATTTGTAGGTGGATCATCAGTGTTAGAGCTAAAATTAGCATGTTTAAAGTGATTTTCATGCTTCCAGGGGCTCGGGAAGTTAATTAAATACCATTTGGAGGCATTTAATGTTCGAGCAAAAACGGCTGATTTTCGACAAAAGAGATAACACCCCCCCATTACGTCATGCTTCAGAAATGTGGAAAATGGTCCGTTTTCAAATGTTTTATTTTTGAACGTCAGTTCACATTTGTAGGTGGATCATCAGTGTTAGAGCTAAAATTAGCATGTTTAAAGTGATTTTCATGCTTCCAGGGGCCCAAAACACAAGATTTATGGAATGGTTAAAAGTGCATGAAAATGGCCAATTTACTCACTCTGAGTTCTCAAAAAGGGTTTCTTCACCCCGGGAAGTTAATTAAATACCATTTGGAGGCATTTAATGTTCGAGCAAAAAAGGCTGATTTTCCACAAAAGAGATAACACCCCCCCATTACCTCATGCTTCAGAAATGTGGAAAATGGTCCGTTTTCAAATGTTTTATTTTTGAACGTCAGTTCACATTTGTAGGTGGATCATCAGTGTTAGAGCTAAAATTAGCATGTTTAAAGTGATTTTCATGCTTCCAGGGGCCCAAAACACAAGATTTATGGAATGGTTAAAAGTGCATGAAAATGGCCAATTTACTCACTCTGAGTTCTCAAAAAGGGTTTCTTCACCCCGGGAAGTTAATTAAATACCATTTGGAGGCATTTAATGTTCGAGCAAAAACGGCTGATTTTCGACAAAAGAGATAACACCCCCCCATTACGTCATGCTTCAGAAATGTGGAAAATGGTCCGTTTTCAAATGTTTTATTTTTGAACGTCAGTTCACATTTGTAGGTGGATCATCAGTGTTAGAGCTAAAATTAGCATGTTTAAAGTGATTTTCATGCTTCCAGGGGCCCAAAACACAAGATTTATGGAATGGTTAAAAGTGCATGAAAATGGCCAATTTACTCACTCTGAGTTCTCAAAAAGGGTTTCTTCACCCCGGGAAGTTAATTAAATACCATTTGGAGGATTTTAATGTTCGAGCAAAAACGGCTGATTTTCGACGAAAGAGCTAACACCCCCCCATTACGTCATGCTTTAGAAATGTGGAAAATGGTCCGTTTTCAAATGTTTTATTTTTGAACGTCAGTTCACATTTGTAGGTGGATCATCAGTGTTAGAGCTAAAATTAGCATGTTTAAAGTGATTTTCATGCTTCCAGGGGCTCGGGAAGTTAATTAAATACCATTTGGAGGCATTTAATGTTCGAGCAAAAACGGCTGATTTTCGACAAAAGAGATAACACCCCCCCATTACGTCATGCTTCAGAAATGTGGAAAATGGTCCGTTTTCAAATGTTTTATTTTTGAACGTAAGTTCACATTTGTAGGTGGATCATCAGTGTTAGAGCTAAAATTAGTATGTTTAAAGTGATTTTCATGCTTCCAGGGGCCCAAAACACAAGATTTATGGAATGGTTAAAAGTGCATGAAAATGGCCAATTTACTCACTCTGAGTTCTCAAAAAGGGTTTCTTCACCCCGGGAAGTTTATTAAATACCATTTGGAGGCATTTAATGTTAGAGCAAAAACGGCTGATTTTCGACAAAAGAGATAACACCCCCCCATTACGTCATGCTTCAGAAATGTGGAAAATGGTCCGTTTTCAAATGTTTTATTTTTGAACGTCAGTTCACATTTGTAGGTGGATCATCAGTGTTAGAGCTAAAATTAGCATGTTTAAAGTGATTTTCATGCTTCTTGGGGCCCAAAACACAAGATTTATGGAATGGTTAAAAGTGCATGAAAATGGCCAATTTACTCACTCTGAGTTCTCAAAAAGGGTTTCTTCACCCCGGGAAGTTAATTAAATACCATTTGGAGGCATTTAATGTTCGAGCAAAAATGGCTGATTTTCGACAAAAGAGATAACACCCCCCCATTACGTCATGCTTCAGAAATGTGGAAAATGGTCCGTTTTCAAATGTTTTATTTTTGAACGTCAGTTCACATTTGTAGGTGGATCATCAGTGTTAGAGCTAAAATTAGCATGTTTAAAGTGATTTTCATGCTTCCAGGGGCCCAAAACACAAGATTTATGGAATGGTTAAAAGTGCATGAAAATGGCCAATTTACTCACTCTGAGTTCTCAAAAAGGGTTTCTTCACCCCGGGAAGTTAATTAAATACCATTTGGAGGCATTTAATGTTCGAGCAAAAACGGCTGATTTTCGACAAAAGAGATAACACCCCCCCATTACGTCATGCTTCAGAAATGTGGAAAATGGTCCGTTTTCAAATGTTTTATTTTTGAACGTCAGTTCACATTTGTAGGTGGATCATCAGTGTTAGAGCTAAAATTAGCATGTTTAAAGTGATTTTCATGCTTCCAGGGGCCCAAAACACAAGATTTATGGAATGGTTAAAAGTGCATGAAAATGGCCAATTTACTCACTCTGAGTTCTCAAAAAGGGTTTCTTCACCCCGGGAAGTTAATTAAATACCATTTGGAGGCATTTAATGTTCGAGCAAAAACGGCTGATTTTCGACAAAAGAGATAACACCCCCCCATTATGTCATGCTTCAGAAATGTGGAAAATGGTCCGTTTTCAAATGTTTTATTTTTGAACGTCAGTTCACATTTGTAGGTGGATCATCAGTGTTAGAGCTAAAATTAGCATGTTTAAAGTGATTTTCATGCTTCCAGGGGCCCAAAACACAAGATTTATGGAATGGTTAAAAGTGCATGAAAATGGCCAATTTACTCACTCTGAGTTCTCAAAAAGGGTTTCTTCACCCCGGGAAGTTAATTAAATACCATTTGGAGGCATTTAATGTTCGAGCAAAAACGGCTGATTTTCGACAAAAGAGATAACACCCCCCCATTACGTCATGCTTCAGAAATGTGGAAAATGGTCCGTTTTCAAATGTTTTATTTTTGAACGTCAGTTCACATTTGTAGGTGGATCATCAGTGTTAGAGCTAAAATTAGCATGTTTAAAGTGATTTTCATGTTTCCAGGGGCTCAGGAAGTTAATTAAATACCATTTGGAGGCATTTAATGTTCGAGCAAAAACGGCTGATTTTCGACAAAAGAGATAACACCCCCCCATTACGTCATGCTTCAGAAATGTGGAAAATGGTCCGTTTTCAAATGTTTTATTTTTGAACGTCAGTTCACATTTGTAGGTGGATCATCAGTGTTAGAGCTAAAATTAGCATGTTTAAAGTGATTTTCATGCTTCCAGGGGCTCGGGAAGTTAATTAAATACCATTTGGAGGCATTTAATGTTCGAGCAAAAACGGCTGATTTTCGACAAAAGAGATAACACCCCCCCATTACGTCATGCTTCAGAAATGTGGAAAATGGTCCGTTTTCAAATGTTTTATTTTTGTACGTCAGTTCACATTTGTAGGTGGATCATCAGTGTTAGAGCTAAAATTAGCATGTTTAAAGTGATTTTCATGCTTCCAGGGGCTCGGGAAGTTAATTAAATACCATTTGGAGGCATTTAATGTTCGAGCAAAAACGGCTGATTTTCGACAAAAGAGATAACACCCCCCCATTATGTCATGCTTCAGAAATGTGGAAAATGGTCCGTTTTCAAATGTTTTATTTTTGAACGTCAGTTCACATTTGTAGGTGGATCATCAGTGTTAGAGCTAAAATTAGCATGTTTAAAGTGATTTTCATGCTTCCAGGGGCCCAAAACACAAGATTTATGGAATGGTTAAAAGTGCATGAAAATGGCCAATTTACTCACTCTGAGTTCTCAAAAAGGGTTTCTTCACCCCGGGAAGTTAATTAAATACCATTTGGAGGCATTTAATGTTCGAGCAAAAACGGCTGATTTTCGACAAAAGAGATAACACCCCCCCATTACGTCATGCTTCAGAAATGTGGAAAATGGTCCGTTTTCAAATGTTTTATTTTTGAACGTCAGTTCACATTTGTAGGTGGATCATCGGTGTTAGAGCTAAAATTAGCATGTTTAAAGTGATTTTCATGCTTCCAGGGGCTCGGGAAGTTAATTAAATACCATTTGGAGGCATTTAATGTTCGAGCAAAAACGGCTGATTTTCGACAAAAGAGATAACACCCCCCCATTACATCATGCTTCAGAAATGTGGAAAATGGTCCGTTTTCAAATGTTTTATTTTTGAACGTCAGTTCACATTTGTAGGTGGATCATCAGTGTTAGAGCTAAAATTAGCATGTTTAAAGTGATTTTCATGCTTCCAGGGGCCCAAAACACAAGATTTATGGAATGGTTAAAAGTGCATGAAAATGGCCAATTTACTCACTCTGAGTTCTCAAAAAGGGTTTCTTCACCCCGGGAAGTTAATTAAATACCATTTGGAGGCATTTAATGTTCGAGCAAAAACGGCTGATTTTCGACAAAAGAGATAACACCCCCCCATTACGTCATGCTTCAGAAATGTGGAAAATGGTCCGTTTTCAAATGTTTTATTTTTGAACGCCAGTTCACATTTGTAGGTGGATCATCAATGTTAGAGCTAAAATTAGCATGTTTAAAGTGATTTTCATGCTTCCAGGGGCTCGGGAAGTTAATTAAATACCATTTGGAGGCATTTAATGTTCGAGCAAAAACGGCTGATTTTCGACAAAAGAGATAACACCCCCCCATTACGTCATGCTTCAGAAATGTGGAAAATGGTCCGTTTTCAAATGTTTTATTTTTGAACGTCAGTTCACATTTGTAGGTGGATCATCAGTGTTAGAGCTAAAATTAGCATGTTTAAAGTGATTTTCATGCTTCCAGGGGCTCGGGAAGTTAATTAAATACCATTTGGAGGCATTTAATGTTCGAGCAAAAACGGCTGATTTTCGACAACAGAGATAACACCCCCCGATTACGTCATGCTTCAGAAATGTGGAAAATGGTCCGTTTTCAAATGTTTTATTTTTGAACGTCAGTTCACATTTGTAGGTGGATCATCAGTGTTAGAGCTAAAATTAGCATGTTTAAAGTGATTTTCATGCTTCGAGGGGCTCGGGAAGTTAATTAAATACCATTTGGAGGCATTTAATGTTCGAGCAAAAACGGCTGATTTTCGACAAAAGAGATAACACCCCCCCATTACGTCATGCTTCAGAAATGTGGAAAATGGTCCGTTTTCAAATGTTTTATTTTTGAACGTCAGTTCACATTTGTAGGTGGATCATCAGTGTTAGAGCTAAAATTAGCATGTTTAAAGTGATGTTCATGCTTCCAGGGGCCCAAAACACAAGATTTATGGAATGGTTAAAAGTGCATGAAAATGGCCAATTTACTCACTCTGAGTTCTCAAAAAGGGTTTCTTCACCCCGGGAAGTTAATTAAATACCATTTGGAGGCATTTAATGTTCGAGCAAAAACGGCTGATTTTCGACAAAAGAGATAACACCCCCCCATTACGTCATGCTTCAGAAATGTGGAAAATGGTCAGTTTTCAAATGTTTTATTTTTGAACGTCAGTTCACATTTGTAGGTGGATCATCAGTGTTAGAGCTAAAATTAGCATGTTTAAAGTGATTTTCATGCTTCCAGGGGCTCGGGAAGTGAAATAAATACCATTTGGAGGCATTTAATGTTCGAGCAAAAACTGCTGATTTTCGACAAAAGAGATAACACCCCCCCCCCATTACGTCATGCTTCAGAAATGTGGAAAATGGTCCGTTTTCAAATGTTTTATTTTTGAACGTCAGTTCACATTGGTAGGTGGATCATCAGTGTTAGAGCTAAAATTAGCATGTTTAAAGTGATTTTCATGCTTCCAGGGGCCCAAAACACAAGATTTATGGAATGGTTAAAAGTGCATGAAAATGGCCAATTTACTCACTCTGAGTTCTCAAAAAGGGTTTCTTCACCCCGGGAAGTTAATTAAATACCATTTGGAGGCATTTAATGTTCGAGCAAAAACGGCTGATTTTCGACAAAAGAGATAACACCCCCCCCATTACGTCATGCTTCAGAAATGTGGAAAATGGTCCGTTTTCAAATGTTTTATTTTTGAACGTCAGTTCACATTTGTAGGTGGATCATCAGTGTTAGAGCTAAAATTAGCATGTTTAAAGTGATTTTCATGCTTCCAGGGGCCCAAAACACAAGATTTATGGAATGGTTAAAAGTGCATGAAAATGGCCAATTTACTCACTCTGAGTTCTCAAAAAGGGTTTCTTCACCCCGGGAAGTTAATTAAATACCATTTGGAGGCATTTAATGTTCGAGCAAAAACGGCTGATTTTCGACAAAAGAGATAACACCCCCCCATTACGTCATGCTTCAGAAATGTGGAAAATGGTCCGTTTTCAAATGTTTTATTTTTGAACGTCAGTTCACTTTTGTAGGTGGATCATCAGTATTAGAGCTAAAATTAGCATGTTTAAAGTGATTTTCATGCTTCCAGGGGCCCAAAACACAAGATTTATGGAATGGTTAAAAGTGCATGAAAATGGCCAATTTACTCACTCTGAGTTCTCAAAAAGGGTTTCTTCACCCCGGGAAGTTAATTAAATACCATTTGGAGGCATTTAATGTTCGAGCAAAAACGGCTGATTTTCGACAAAAGAGATAACACCCCCCCATTACGTCATGCTTCAGAAATGTGGAAAATGGTCCGTTTTCAAATGTTTTATTTTTGAACGTCAGTTCACATTTGTAGGTGGATCATCAGTGTTAGAGCTAAAACTAGCATGTTTAAAGTGATTTTCATGCTTCCAGGGGCTCGGGAAGTGAAATAAATACCATTTGGAGGCATTTAATGTTCGAGCAAAAACTGCTGATTTTCGACAAAAGAAATAACACCCCCCCCCCCCCATTACGTCATGCTTCAGAAATGTGGAAAATGGTCCGTTTTCAAATGTTTTATTTTTGAACGTCAGTTCACATTTGTAGGTGGATCATCAGTGTTAGAGCTAAAATTAGCATGTTTAAAGTGATTTTCATGCTTCCAGGGGCCCAAAACACAAGATTTATGGAATGGTTAAAAGTGCATGAAAATGGCCAATTTACTCACTCTGAGTTCTCAAAAAGGGTTTATTCACCCCGGGAAGTTAATTAAATACCATTTGGAGGCATTTAATGTTCGAGCAAAAACGGCTGATTTTCGACAAAAGAGATAACACCCCCCCATTACGTCATGCTTCAGAAATGTGGAAAATGGTCCGTTTTCAAATGTTTTATTTTTGAACGTCAGTTCACATTTGTAGGTGGATCATCAGTGTTAGAGCTAAAATTAGCATGTTTAAAGTGATTTTCATGCTTCCAGGGGCCCAAAACACAAGATTTATGGAATGGTTAAAAGTGCATGAAAATGGCCAATTTACTCACTCTGAGTTCTCAAAAAGGGTTTCTTCACCCCGGGAAGTTAATTAAATACCATTTGGAGGCATTTAATGTTCGAGCAAAAACGGCTGATTTTCGACAAAAGAGATAACACCCCCCCATTACGTCATGCTTCAGAAATGTGGAAAATGGTCCGTTTTCAAATGTTTTATTTTTGAACGTCAGTTCACATTTGTAGGTGGATCATCAGTGTTAGAGCTAAACTTAGCATGTTTAAAGTGATTTTCATGCTTCCAGGGGCCCAAAACACAAGATTTATGGAATGGTTAAAAGTGCATGAAAATGGCCAATTTACTCACTCTGAGTTCTCAAAAAGGGTTTCTTCACCCCGGGAAGTTAATTAAATACCATTTGGAGGCATTTAATGTTCGAGCAAAAACGGCTGATTTTCGACAAAAGAGATAACACCCCCCCATTACGTCATGCTTCAGAAATGTGGAAAATGGTCCGTTTTCAAATGTTTTATTTTTGAACGTCAGTTCACATTTGTAGGTGGATCATCGGTGTTAGAGCTAAAATTAGCATGTTTAAAGGGATTTTCATGCTTCCAGGGGCTCGGGAAGTTAATTAAATACCATTTGGAGGCATTTAATGTTCGAGCAAAAACGGCTGATTTTCGACAAAAGAGATAACACCCCCCCATTACGTCATGCTTCAGAAATGTGGAAAATGGTCCGTTTTCAAATGTTTTATTTTTGAACGTCAGTTCACATTTGTAGGTGGATCATCAGTGTTAGAGCTGAAATTAGCATGTTTAAAGTGATTTTCATGCTTCCAGGGGCCCAAAACACAAGATTTATGGAATGGTTAAAAGTGCATGAAAATGGCTAATTTACTCACTCTGAGTTCTCAAAAAGGGTTTCTTCACCCTGGGAAGTTAATTAAATACCATTTGGAGGCATTTAATGTTCGAGCAAAAACGGCAGATTTTCGACAAAAGAGATAACACCCCCCCATTACGTCATGCTTCAGAAATGTGGAAAATGGTCCGTTTTCAAATGTTTTATTTTTGAACGTCAGTTCACATTTGTAGGTGGATCATCAATGTTAGAGCTAAAATTAGCATGTTTAAAGTGATTTTCATGCTTCCAGGGGCTCGGGAAGTTAATTAAATACCATTTGGAGGCATTTAATGTTCGAGCAAAAACGGCTGATTTTCGACAAAAGAGATAACACCCCCCCATTACGTCATGCTTCAGAAATGTGGAAAATGGTCCGTTTTCAAATGTTTTATTTTTGAACGTCAGTTCACATTTGTAGGTGGATCATCAGTGTTAGAGCTAAAATTAGCATGTTTAAAATGATTTTCATGCTTCCAGGGGCTCGGGAAGTTAATTAAATACCATTTGGAGGCATTTAATGTTCGAGCAAAAACGGCTGATTTTCGACAACAGAGATAACACCCCCCCATTACGTCATGCTTCAGAAATGTGGAAAATGGTCCGTTTTCAAATGTTTTATTTTTGAACGTCAGTTCACATTTGTAGGTGGATCATCAGTGTTAGAGCTAAAATTAGCATGTTTAAAGTGATTTTCATGCTTCCAGGGGCTCGGGAAGTGAAATAAATACCATTTGGAGGCATTTAATGTTCGAGCAAAAACTGCTGATTTTCGACAAAAGAGATAACACCCCCCCCCCCATTACGTCATGCTTCGGAAATGTGGAAAATGGTCCGTTTTCAAATGTTTTATTTTTGAACGTCAGTTCACATTTGTAGGTGGATCATCAGTGTTAGAGCTAAAATTAGCATGTTTAAAGTGATTTTCATGCTTCCAGGGGCCCAAAACACAAGATTTATGGAATGGTTAAAAGTGCATGAAAATGGCCAATTTACTCACTCTGAGTTCTCAAAAAGGGTTTCTTCACCCCGGGAAGTTAATTAAATACCATTTGGAGGCATTTAATGTTCGAGCAAAAACGGCTGATTTTCGACAAAAGAGATAACACCCCCCCATTACGTCATGCTTCAGAAATGTGGAAAATGGTCCGTTTTCAAATGTTTTATTTTTGAACGTCAGTTCACATTTGTAGGTGGATCATCAGTGTTAGAGCTAAAATTAGCATGTTTAAAGTGATTTTCATGCTTCCAGGGGCCCAAAACACAAGATTTATGGAATGGTTAAAAGTGCATGAAAATGGCCAATTTACTCACTCTGAGTTCTCAAAAAGGGTTTCTTCACCCCGGGAAGTTAATTAAATACCATTTGGAGGCATTTAATGTTCGAGCAAAAACGGCTGATTTTCGACAAAAGAGATAACACCCCCCCATTACGTCATGCTTCAGAAATGTGGAAAATGGTCCGTTTTCAAATGTTTTATTTTTGAACGTCAGTTCACATTTGTAGGTGGATCATCAGTGTTAGAGCTAAAATTAGCATGTTTAAAGTGATTTTCATGCTTCCAGGGGCTCGGGACGTGAAATAAATACCATTTGGAGGCATTTAATGTTCGAGCAAAAACTGCTGATTTTCGACAAAAGAGATAACACCCACCCCCCATTACGTCATGCTTCAGAAATGTGGAAAATGGTCCGTTTTCAAATGTTTTATTTTTGAACGTCAGTTCACATTTGTAGGTGGATCATCAGTGTTAGAGCTAAAATTAGCATGTTTAAAGTGATTTTCATGCTTCCAGGGGCCCAAAACACAAGATTTATGGAATGGTTAAAAGTGCATGAAAATGGCCAATTTACTCACTCTGAGTTCTCAAAAAGGGTTTCTTCACCCCGGGAAGTTAATTAAATACCATTTGGAGGCATTTAATGTTCGAGCAAAAACGGCTGATTTTCGACAAAAGAGATAACACCCCCCCATTACGTCATGCTTCAGAAATGTGGAAAATGGTCCGTTTTCAAATGTTTTATTTTTGAACGTCAGTTCACATTTGTAGGTGGATCATCAGTGTTAGAGCTAAAATTAGCATGTTTAAAGTGATTTTCATGCTTCCAGGGGCCCAAAACACAAGATTTATGGAATGGTTAAAAGTGCATGAAAATGGCCAATTTACTCACTCTGAGTTCTCAAAAAGGGTTTCTTCACCCCGGGAAGTTAATTAAATACCATTTGGAGGCATTTAATGTTCGAGCAAAAACGGCTGATTTTCGACAAAAGAGATAACACCCCCCCATTACGTCATGCTTCAGAAATGTGGAAAATGGTCCGTTTTCAAATGTTTTATTTTTGAACGTCAGTTCACATTTGTAGGTGGATCATCAGTGTTAGAGCTAAAATTAGCATGTTTAAAGTGATTTTCATGCTTCCAGGGGCTCGGGACGTGAAATAAATACCATTTGGAGGCATTTAATGTTCGAGCAAAAACTGCTGATTTTCGACAAAAGAGATAACACCCACCCCCCATTACGTCATGCTTCAGAAATGTGGAAAATGGTCCGTTTTCAAATGTTTTATTTTTGAACGTCAGTTCACATTTGTAGGTGGATCATCAGTGTTAGAGCTAAAATTAGCATGTTTAAAGTGATTTTCATGCTTCCAGGGGCCCAAAACACAAGATTTATGGAATGGTTAAAAGTGCATGAAAATGGCCAATTTACTCACTCTGAGTTCTCAAAAAGGGTTTCTTCACCCCGGGAAGTTAATTAAATACCATTTGGAGGCATTTAATGTTCGAGCAAAAACGGCTGATTTTCGACAAAAGAGATAACACCCCCCCATTACGTCATGCTTCAGAAATGTGGAAAATGGTCCGTTTTCAAATGTTTTATTTTTGAACGTCAGTTCACATTTGTAGGTGGATCATCAGTGTTAGAGCTAAAATTAGCATGTTTAAAGTGATTTTCATGCTTCCAGGGGCCCAAAACACAAGATTTATGGAATGGTTAAAAGTGCATGAAAATGGCCAATTTACTCACTCTGAGTTCTCAAAAAGGGTTTCTTCACCCCGGGAAGTTAATTAAATACCATTTGGAGGCATTTAATGTTCGAGCAAAAACGGCTGATTTTCGACAAAAGAGATAACACCCCCCCATTACGTCATGCTTCAGAAATGTGGAAAATGGTCCGTTTTCAAATGTTTTATTTTTGAACGTCAGTTCACATTTGTAGGTGGATCCTCAGTGTTAGAGCTAAAATTAGCATGTTTAAAGTGATTTTCATGCTTCCAGGGGCCCAAAACACAAGATTTATGGAATGGTTAAAAGTGCATGAAAATGGCCAATTTACTCACTCTGAGTTCTCAAAAAGGGTTTCTTCACCCCGGGAAGTTAATTAAATACCATTTGGAGGCATTTAATGTTAGAGCAAAAACGGCTGATTTTCGACAAAAGAGATAACACCCCCCCATTACGTCATGCTTCAGAAATGTGGAAAATGGTCCGTTTTCAAATGTTTTATTTTTGAACGTCAGTTCACATTTGTAGGTGGATCATCAGTGTTAGAGCTAAAATTAGCATGTTTAAAGTGATTTTCATGCTTCCAGGGGCCCAAAACACAAGATTTATGGAATGGTTAAAAGTGCATGAAAATGGCCAATTTACTCACTCTGAGTTCTCAAAAAGGGTTTCTTCACCCCGGGAAGTTAATTAAATACCATTTGGAGGCATTTAATGTTCGAGCAAAAACGGCTGATTTTCGACAAACGAGATAACACCCCCATATTACGTCATGCTTCAGAAATGTGGAAAATGGTCCGTTTTCAAATGTTTTATTTTTGAACGTCAGTTCACATTTGTAGGTGGATCATCGGTGTTAGAGCTAAAATTAGCATGTTTAAAGTGATTTTCATGCTTCCAGGGGCTCGGGAAGTTAATTAAATACCATTTGGAGGCATTTAATGTTCGAGCAAAAACGGCTGATTTTCGACAAAAGAGATAACACCCCCCCATTACGTCATGCTTCAGAAATGTGGAAAATGGTCCGTTTTCAAATGTTTTATTTTTGAACGTCAGTTCACATTTGTAGGTGGATCATCAGTGTTAGAGCTAAAATTAGCATGTTTAAAGTGATTTTCATCCTTCCAGGGGCCCAAAACACAAGATTTATGGAATGGTTAAAAGTGCATGAAAATGGCCAATTTACTCACTCTGAGTTCTCAAAAAGGGTTTCTTCACCCCGGGAAGTTAATTAAATACCATTTGGAGGCATTTAATGTTCGAGCAAAAACGGCTGATTTTCGACAAAAGAGATAACACCCCCCCATTACGTCATGCTTCAGAAATGTGGAAAATGGTCCGTTTTCAAATGTTTTATTTTTGAACGTCAGTTCACATTTGTAGGTGGATCATCAGTGTTAGAGCTAAAATTAGCATGTTTAAAGTGATTTTCATGCTTCCAGGGGCTCGGGAAGTTAATTAAATACCATTTGGAGGCATTTAATGTTCGAGCAAAAACGGCTGATTTTCGACAACAGAGATAACACCCCCCCATTACGTCATGCTTCAGAAATGTGGAAAATGGTCCGTTTTCAAATGTTTTATTTTTGAACGTCAGTTCACATTTGTAGGTGGATCATCAGTGTTAGAGCTAAAATTAGCATGTTTAAAGTGATTTTCATGCTTCCAGGGGCTCGGGAAGTTAATTAAATACCATTTGGAGGCATTTAATGTTCGAGCAAAAACGGCTGATTTTCGACAAAAGAGATAACACCCCCCCATTACGTCATGCTTCAGAAATGTGGAAAATGGTCCGTTTTCAAATGTTTTATTTTTGAACGTCAGTTCACATTTGTAGGTGGATCATCAGTGTTAGAGCTAAAATTAGCATGTTTAAAGTGATTTTCATGCTTCCAGGGGCTCGGGAAGTGAAATAAATACCATTTGGAGGCATTTAATGTTCGAGCAAAAACTGCTGATTTTCGACAAAAGAGATAACACCCCCCCCCCATTACGTCATGCTTCAGAAATGTGGAAAATGGTCCGTTTTCAAATGTTTTATTTTTGAACGTCAGTTCACATTTGTAGGTGGATCATCAGTGTTAGAGCTAAAATTAGCATGTTTAAAGTGATTTTCATGCTTCCAGGGGCCCAAAACACAAGATTTATGGAATGGTTAAAAGTGCATGAAAATGGCCAATTTACTCACTCTGAGTTCTCAAAAAGGGTTTCTTCACCCCGGGAAGTTAATTAAATACCATTTGGAGGCATTTAATGTTCGAGCAAAAACGGCTGATTTTCGACAAAAGAGATAACACCCCCCCATTACGTCATGCTTCAGAAATGTGGAAAATGGTCCGTTTTCAAATGTTTTATTTTTGAACGTCAGTTCACATTTGTAGGTGGATCATCAGTGTTAGAGCTAAAATTAGCATGTTTAAAGTGATTTTCATGCTTCCAGGGGCTCGGGACGTGAAATAAATACCATTTGGAGGCATTTAATGTTCGAGCAAAAACTGCTGATTTTCGACAAAAGAGATAACACCCACCCCCCATTACGTCATGCTTCAGAAATGTGGAAAATGGTCCGTTTTCAAATGTTTTATTTTTGAACGTCAGTTCACATTTGTAGGTGGATCATCAGTGTTAGAGCTAAAATTAGCATGTTTAAAGTGATTTTCATGCTTCCAGGGGCCCAAAACACAAGATTTATGGAATGGTTAAAAGTGCATGAAAATGGCCAATTTACTCACTCTGAGTTCTCAAAAAGGGTTTCTTCACCCCGGGAAGTTAATTAAATACCATTTGGAGGCATTTAATGTTCGAGCAAAAACGGCTGATTTTCGACAAAAGAGATAACACCCCCCCATTACGTCATGCTTCAGAAATGTGGAAAATGGTCCGTTTTCAAATGTTTTATTTTTGAACGTCAGTTCACATTTGTAGGTGGATCATCAGTGTTAGAGCTAAAATTAGCATGTTTAAAGTGATTTTCATGCTTCCAGGGGCTCGGGAAGTTAATTAAATACCATTTGGAGGCATTTAATGTTCGAGCAAAAACGGCTGATTTTCGACAAAAGAGATAACACCCCCCCATTACGTCATGCTTCAGAAATGTGGAAAATGGTCCGTTTTCAAATGTTTTATTTTTGAACGTCAGTTCACATTTGTAGGTGGATCATCAGTGTTAGAGCTAAAATTAGCATGTTTAAAGTGATTTTCATGCTTCCAGGGGCCCAAAACATAAGATTTATGGAATGGTTAAAAGTGCATGAAAATGGCCAATTTACTCACTCTGAGTTCTCAAAAAGGGTTTCTTCACCCCGGGAAGTTAATTAAATACCATTTGGAGGCATTTAATGTTCGAGCAAAAACGGCTGATTTTCGACAAAAGAGATAACACCCCCCCATTACGTCATGCTTCAGAAATGTGGAAAATGGTCCGTTTTCAAATGTTTTATTTTTGAACGTCAGTTCACATTTGTAGGTGGATCATCAGTGTTAGAGCTAAAATTAGCATGTTTAAAGTGATTTTCATGCTTCCAGGGGCCCAAAACACAAGATTTATGGAATGGTTAAAAGTGCATGAAAATGGCCAATTTACTCACTCTGAGTTCTCAAAAAGGGTTTCTTCACCCCGGGAAGTTAATTAAATACCATTTGGAGGCATTTAATGTTCGAGCAAAAACGGCTGATTTTCGACAAAAGAGATAACACCCCCCCATTACGTCATGCTTCAGAAATGTGGAAAATGGTCCGTTTTCAAATGTTTTATTTTTGAACGTCAGTTCACATTTGTAGGTGGATCATCAGTGTTAGAGCTAAAATTAGCATGTTTAAAGTGATTTTCATGCTTCCAGGGGCCCAAAACACAAGATTTATGGAATGGTTAAAAGTGCATGAAAATGGCCAATTTACTCACTCTGAGTTCTCAAAAAGGGTTTCTTCACCCCGGGAAGTTAATTAAATACCATTTGGAGGCATTTAATGTTCGAGCAAAAACGGCTGATTTTCGACAAAAGAGATAACACCCCCCCATTACGTCATGCTTCAGAAATGTGGAAAATGGTCCGTTTTCAAATGTTTTATTTTTGAACGTCAGTTCACATTTGTAGGTGGATCATCAGTGTTAGAGCTAAAATTAGCATGTTTAAAGTGATTTTCATGCTTCCAGGGGCCCAAAACACAAGATTTATGGAATGGTTAAAAGTGCATGAAAATGGCCAATTTACTCACTCTGAGTTCTCAAAAAGGGTTTCTTCACCCCGGGAAGTTAATTAAATACCATTTGGAGGCATTTAATGTTCGAGCAAAAACGGCTGATTTTCGACAAAAGAGATAACACCCCCCCATTACGTCATGCTTCAGAAATGTGGAAAATGGTCCGTTTTCAAATGTTTTATTTTTGAACGTCAGTTCACATTTGTAGGTGGATCATCAGTGTTAGAGCTAAAATTAGCATGTTTAAAGTGATTTTCATGCTTCCAGGGGCCCAAAACACAAGATTTATGGAATGGTTAAAAGTGCATGAAAATGGCCAATTTACTCACTCTGAGTTCTCAAAAAGGGTTTCTTCACCCCGGGAAGTTAATTAAATACCATTGGGAGGCATTTAATGTTAGAGCAAAAACGGCTGATTTTCGACAAAAGAGATAACACCCCCCCATTACGTCATGCTTCAGAAATGTGGAAAATGGTTTGTTTTCAAATGTTTTATTTTTGAACGTCAGTTCACATTTGTAGGTGGATCATCAGTGTTAGAGCTAAAATTAGCATGTTTAAAGTGATTTTCATGCTTCCAGGGGCCCAAAACACAAGATTTATGGAATGGTTAAAAGTGCATGAAAATGGCCAATTTACTCACTCTGAGTTCTCAAAAAGGGTTTCTTCACCCCGGGAAGTTAATTAAATACCATTTGGAGGCATTTAATGTTCGAGCAAAAACGGCTGATTTTCGACAAAAGAGATAACACCCCCCCATTACGTCATGCTTCAGAAATGTGGAAAATGGTCCGTTTTCAAATGTTTTATTTTTGAACGTCAGTTCACATTTGTAGGTGGATCATCAGTGTTAGAGCTAAAATTAGCATGTTTAAAGTGATTTTCATGCTTCCAGGGGCTCGGGAAGTTAATTAAATACCATTTGGAGGCATTTAATGTTCGAGCAAAAACGGCTGATTTTCGACAAAAGAGATAACACCCCCCCATTACGTCATGCTTCAGAAATGTGGAAAATGGTCCGTTTTCAAATGTTTCATTTTTGAACGTCAGTTCACATTTGTAGGTGGATCATCAGTGTTAGAGCTAAAATTAGCATGTTTAAAGTGATTTTCATGCTTCCACAAAACACAAGATTTATGGAATGGTTAAAAGTGCATGAAAATGGCCAATTTACTCACTCTGAGTTCTCAAAAAGGGTTTCTTCACCCCGGGAAGTTAATTAAATACCATTTGGAGGCATTTAATGTTCGAGCAAAAACGGCTGATTTTCGACAAAAGAGATAACACCCCCCCATTACGTCATGCTTCAGAAATGTGGAAAATGGTCCGTTTTCAAATGTTTTATTTTTGAACGTCAGTTCACATTTGTAGGTGGATCATCAGTGTTAGAGCTAAAATTAGCATGTTTAAAGTGATTTTCATGCTTCCAGGGGCTCGGGAAGTTAATTAAATACCATTTGGAGGCATTTAATGTTCGAGCAAAAACGGCTGATTTTCGACAAAAGAGATAACACCCCCCCATTACGTCATGCTTCAGAAATGTGGAAAATGGTCCGTTTTCAAATGTTTTATTTTTGAACGTCAGTTCACATTTGTAGGTGGATCATCAGTGTTAGAGCTAAAATTAGCATGTTTAAAGTGATTTTCATGCTTCCAGGGGCCCAAAACACAAGATTTATGGAATGGTTAAAAGTGCATGAAAATGGCCAATTTACTCACTCTGAGTTCTCAAAAAGGGTTTCTTCACCCCGGGAAGTTAATTAAATACCATTTGGAGGCATTTAATGTTAGAGCAAAAACGGCTGATTTTCGACAAAAGAGATAACACCCCCCCATTACGTCATGCTTCAGAAATGTGGAAAATGGTCCGTTTCCAAATGTTTTATTTTTGAACGTCAGTTCACATTTGTAGGTGGATCATCAGTGTTAGAGCTAAAATTAGCATGTTTAAAGTGATTTTCATGCTTCCAGGGGCCCAAAACACAAGATTTATGGAATGGTTAAAAGTGCATGAAAATGGCCAATTTACTCACTCTGAGTTCTCAAAAAGGGTTTCTTCACCCCGGGAAGTTAATTAAATACCATTTGGAGGCATTTAATGTTCGAGCAAAAACGGCTGATTTTCGACAAAAGAGATAACACCCCCCCCATTACGTCATGCTTCAGAAATGTGGAAAATGGTCCGTTTTCAAATGTTTTATTTTTGAACGTCAGTTCACATTTGTAGGTGGATCATCAGTGTTAGAGCTAAAATTAGCATGTTTAAAGTGATTTTCATGCTTCCAGGGGCCCAAAACACAAGATTTATGGAATGGTTAAAAGTGCATGAAAATGGCCAATTTACTCACTCTGAGTTCTCAAAAAGGGTTTCTTCACCCCGGGAAGTTAATTAAATACCATTTGGAGGCATTTAATGTTAGAGCAAAAACGGCTGATTTTCGACAAAAGAGATAACACCCCCCCATTACGTCATGCTTCAGAAATGTGGAAAATGGTCCGTTTTCAAATGTTTTATTTTTGAACGTCAGTTCACATTTGTAGGTGGATCATCAGTGTTAGAGCTAAAATTAGCATGTTTAAAGTGATTTTCATGCTTCCAGGGGCCCAAAACACAAGATTTATGGAATGGTTAAAAGTGCATGAAAATGGCCAATTTACTCACTCTGAGTTCTCAAAAAGGGTTTCTTCACCCCGGGAAGTTAATTAAATACCATTTGGAGGCATTTAATGTTAGAGCAAAAACGGCTGATTTTCGACAAAAGAGATAACACCCCCCCATTACGTCATGCTTCAGAAATGTGGAAAATGGTCCGTTTTCAAATGTTTTATTTTTGAACGTCAGTTCACATTTGTAGGTGGATCATCAGTGTTAGAGCTAAAATTAGCATGTTTAAAGTGATTTTCATGCTTCCAGGGGCTCAGGAAGTTAATTAAATACCATTTGGAGGCATTTAATGTTAGAGCAAAAACGGCTGATTTTCGACAAAAGAGATAACACCCCCCCATTACGTCATGCTTCAGAAATGTGGAAAATGGTCCGTTTTCAAATGTTTTATTTTTGAACGTCAGTTCACATTTGTAGGTGGATCATCAGTGTTAGAGCTAAAATTAGCATGTTTAAAGTGATTTTTATGCTTCCAGGGGCCCAAAACACAAGATTTATGGAATGGTTAAAAGTGCATGAAAATGGCCAATTTACTCACTCTGAGTTCTCAAAAAGGGTTTCTTCACCCCGGGAAGTTAATTAAATACCATTGGGAGGCATTTAATGTTAGAGCAAAAACGGCTGATTTTCGACAAAAGAGATAACACCCCCCCCATTACGCCATGCTTCAGAAATGTGGAAAATGGTCCGTTTTCAAATGTTTTATTTTTGAACGTCAGTTGACATTTGTAGGTGGATCATCAGTGTTAGAGCTAAAATTAGCATGTTCAAAGTGATTTTCATGCTTCCAGGGGCCCAAAACACAAGATTTATGGAATGGTTAAAAGTGCATGAAAATGGCCAATTTACTCACTCTGAGTTCTCAAAAAGGGTTTCTTCACCCCGGGAAGTTAATTAAATACCATTTGGAGGCATTTAATGTTCGAGCAAAAACGGCTGATTTTCGACAAAAGAGATAACACCCCCCCATTACGTC
Organism: Lissotriton vulgaris; assembly: GCF_964263255.1. Lineage (NCBI taxonomy): Eukaryota > Metazoa > Chordata > Amphibia > Caudata > Salamandridae > Lissotriton > Lissotriton vulgaris. The sequence continues at coordinate 456,338 of NW_028241181.1, read as the reverse complement.
ATGCTTCAGAAATGTGGAAAATGGTCCGTTTCCAAATGTTTTATTTTTGAACGTCAGTTCACATTTGTAGGTGGATCATCAGTGTTAGAGCTAAAATTAGCATGTTTAAAGTGATTTTCATGCTTCCAGGGGCCCAAAACACAAGATTTATGGAATGGTTAAAAGTGCATGAAAATGGCCAATTTACTCACTCTGAGTTCTCAAAAAGGGTTTCTTCACCCCGGGAAGTTAATTAAATACCATTTGGAGGCATTTAATGTTAGAGCAAAAACGGCTGATTTTCGACAAAAGAGGTAACACCCCCCCATTACGTCATGCTTCAGAAATGTGGAAAATGGTCCGTTTTCAAATGTTTTATTTTTGAACGTCAGTTCACATTTGTAGGTGGATCATCAGTGTTAGAGCTAAAATTAGCATGTTTAAAGTGATTTTCATGCTTCCAGGGGCCCAAAACACAAGATTTATGGAATGGTTAAAAGTGCATGAAAATGGCCAATTTACTCACTCTGAGTTCTCAAAAAGGGTTTCTTCACCCCGGGAAGTTAATTAAATACCATTTGGAGGCATTTAATGTTAGAGCAAAAACGGCTGATTTTCGACAAAAGAGATAACACCCCCCCATTACGTCATGCTTCAGAAATGTGGAAAATGGTCCGTTTTCAAATGTTTTATTTTTGAACGTCAGTTCACATTTGTAGGTGGATCATCAGTGTTAGAGCTAAAATTAGCATGTTTAAAGTGATTTTCATGCTTCCAGGGGCTCAGGAAGTTAATTAAATACCATTTGGAGGCATTTAATGTTAGAGCAAAAACGGCTGATTTTCGACAAAAGAGATAACACCCCCCCATTACGTCATGCTTCAGAAATGTGGAAAATGGTCCGTTTTCAAATGTTTTATTTTTGAACGTCAGTTCACATTTGTAGGTGGATCATCAGTGTTAAAGCTAAAATTAGCATGTTTAAAGTGATTTTCATGCTTCCAGGGGCCCAAAACACAAGATTTATGGAATGGTTAAAAGTGCATGAAAATGGCCAATTTACTCACTCTGAGTTCTCAAAAAGGGTTTCTTCACCCCGGGAAGTTAATTAAATACCATTGGGAGGCATTTAATGTTAGAGCAAAAACGGCTGATTTTCGACAAAAGAGATAACACCCCCCCATTACGCCATGCTTCAGAAATGTGGAAAATGGTCCGTTTTCAAATGTTTTATTTTTGAACGTCAGTTCACATTTGTAGGTGGATCATCAGTGTTAGAGCTAAAATTAGCATGTTTAAAGTGATTTTCATGCTTCCAGGGGCCCAAAACACAAGATTTATGGAATGGTTAAAAGTGCATGAAAATGGCCAATTTACTCACTCTGAGTTCTCAAAAAGGGTTTCTTCACCCCGGGAAGTTAATTAAATACCATTTGGAGGCATTTAATGTTCGAGCAAAAACGGCTGATTTTCGACAAAAGAGATAACACCCCCATTACGTCATGCTTCAGAAATGTGGAAAATGGTCCGTTTTCAAATGTTTTATTTTTGAACGTCAGTTCACATTTGTAGGTGGATCATCAGTGTTAGAGCTAAAATTAGCATGTTTAAAGTGATTTTCATGCTTCCAGGGGCTCGGGAAGTTAATTAAATACCATTTGGAGGCATTTAATGTTAGAGCAAAAACGGCTGATTTTCGACAAAAGAGATAACACCCCCCCATTACGTCATGCTTCAGAAATGTGGAAAATGGTCCGTTTCCAAATGTTTTATTTTTGAACGTCAGTTCACATTTGTAGGTGGATCATCAGTGTTAGAGCTAAAATTAGCATGTTTAAAGTGATTTTCATGCTTCCAGGGGCCCAAAACACAAGATTTATGGAATGGTTAAAAGTGCATGAAAATGGCCAATTTACTCACTCTGAGTTCTCAAAAAGGGTTTCTTCACCCCGGGAAGTTAATTAAATACCATTTGGAGGCATTTAATGTTCGAGCAAAAACGGCTGATTTTCGACAAAAGAGATAACACCCCCCCATTACGTCATGCTTCAGAAATGTGGAAAATGGTCCGTTTTCAAATGTTTTATTTTTGAACGTCAGTTCACATTTGTAGGTGGATCATCAGTGTTAGAGCTAAAATTAGCATGTTTAAAGTGATTTTCATGCTTCCAGGGGCCCAAAACACAAGATTTATGGAATGGTTAAAAGTGCATGAAAATGGCCAATTTACTCACTCTGAGTTCTCAAAAAGGGTTTCTTCACCCCGGGAAGTTAATTAAATACCATTTGGAGGCATTTAATGTTAGAGCAAAAACGGCTGATTTTCGACAAAAGAGATAACACCCCCCCCAATACGTCATGCTTCAGAAATGTGGAAAATGGTCCGTTTTCAAATGTTTTATTTTTGAACGTCAGTTCACATTTGTAGGTGGATCATCAGTGTTAGAGCTAAAATTAGCATGTTTAAAGTGATTTTCATGCTTCCAGGGGCTCGGGAAGTTAATTAAATACCATTTGGAGGCATTTAATGTTCGAGCAAAAACGGCTGATTTTCGACAAAAGAGATAACACCCCCCCATTACGTCATGCTTCAGAAATGTGGAAAATGGTCCGTTTTCAAATGTTTTATTTTTGAACGTCAGTTCACATTTGTAGGTGGATCATCAGTGTTAGAGCTAAAATTAGCATGTTTAAAGTGATTTTCATGCTTCCAGGGGCCCAAAACACAAGATTTATGGAATGGTTAAAAGTGCATGAAAATGGCCAATTTACTCACTCTGAGTTCTCAAAAAGGGTTTCTTCACCCCGGGAAGTTAATTAAATACCATTTGGAGGCATTTAATGTTAGAGCAAAAACGGCTGATTTTCGACAAAAGAGATAACACCCCCCCATTACGTCATGCTTCAGAAATGTGGAAAATGGTCCGTTTTCAAATGTTTTATTTTTGAACGTCAGTTCACATTTGTAGGTGGATCATCAGTGTTAGAGCTAAAATTAGCATGTTTAAAGTGATTTTCATGCTTCCAGGGGCTCGGGAAGTGAAATAAATACCATTTGGAGGCATTTAATGTTCGAGCAAAAACGGCTGATTTTCGACAAAAGAGATAACACCCCCCCATTACGTCATGCTTCAGAAATGTGGAAAATGGTCCGTTTTCAAATGTTTCATTTTTGAACGTCAGTTCACATTTGTAGGTGGATCATCAGTGTTAGAGCTAAAATTAGCATGTTTAAAGTGATTTTCATGCTTCCAGGGGCTCGGGAAGTGAAATAAATACCATTTGGAGGCATTTAATGTTCAAGCAAAAACGGCTGATTTTCGACAAAAGAGATAACACCCCCCCATTACGTCATGCTTCAGAAATGTGGAAAATTGTCCGTTTTCAAATGTTTTATTTTTGAACGTCAGTTCACATTTGTAGGTGGATCATCAGTGTTAGAGCTAAAATTAGCATGTTTAAAGTGATTTTCATGCTTCCAGGGGCTCGGGAAGTGAAATAAATACCATTTGGAGGCATTTAATGTTCGAGCAAAAACGGCTGATTTTCGACAAAAGAGATAACACCCCCCCATTACGTCATGCTTCAGAAATGTGGAAAATGGTCTGTTTTCAAATGTTTTATTTTTGAACGTCAGTTCACATTTGTAGGTGGATCATCAGTGTTAGAGCTAAAATTAGCATGTTTAAAGTGATTTTCATGCTTCCAGGGGCCCAAAACACAAGATTTATGGAATGGTTAAAAGTGCATGAAAATGGCCAATTTACTCACTCTGAGTTCTCAAAAAGGGTTTCTTCACCCCGGGAAGTTAATTAAATACCATTTGGAGGCATTTAATGTTAGAGCAAAAACGGCTGATTTTCGACAAAAGAGATAACACCCCCCCATTACGTCATGCTTCAGAAATGTGGAAAATGGTCAGTTTTCAAATGTTTTATTTTTGAACGTCAGTTCACATTTGTAGGTGGATCATCAGTGTTAGAGCTAAAATTAGCATGTTTAAAGTGATTTTCATGCTTCCAGGGGCCCAAAACACAAGATTTATGGAATGGTTAAAAGTGCATGAAAATGGCCAATTTACTCACTCTGAGTTCTCAAAAAGGGTTTCTTCACCCCGGGAAGTTAATTAAATACCATTTGGAGGCATTTAATGTTAGAGCAAAAACGGCTGATTTTCGACAAAAGAGATAACACCCCCCCATTACGTCATGCTTCAGAAATGTGGAAAATGGTCCGTTTTCAAATGTTTTATTTTTGAACGTCAGTTCACATTTGTAGGTGGATCATCAGTGTTAGAGCTAAAATTAGGATGTTTAAAGTGATTTTCATGCTTCCAGGGGCTCAGGAAGTTAATTAAATACCATTTGGAGGCATTTAATGTTAGAGCAAAAACGGCTGATTTTCGACAAAAGAGATAACACCCCCCCATTACGTCATGCTTCAGAAATGTGGAAAATGGTCCGTTTTCAAATGTTTTATTTTTGAACGTCAGTTCACATTTGTAGGTGGATCATCAGTGTTAAAGCTAAAATTAGCATGTTTAAAGTGATTTTCATGCTTCCAGGGGCCCAAAACACAAGATTTATGGAATGGTTAAAAGTGCATGAAAATGGCCAATTTACTCACTCTGAGTTCTCAAAAAGGGTTTCTTCACCCCGGGAAGTTAATTAAATACCATTGGGAGGCATTTAATGTTAGAGCAAAAACGGCTGATTTTCGACAAAAGAGATAACACCCCCCCTTTACGCCATGCTTCAGAAATGTGGAAAATGGTCCGTTTTCAAATGTTTTATTTTTGAACGTCAGTTCACATTTGTAGGTGGATCATCAGTGTTAGAGCTAAAATTAGCATGTTTAAAGTGATTTTCATGCTTCCAGGGGCCCAAAACACAAGATTTATGGAATGGTTAAAAGTGCATGAAAATGGCCAATTTACTCACTCTGAGTTCTCAAAAAGGGTTTCTTCACCCCGGGAAGTTAATTAAATACCATTTGGAGGCATTTAATGTTCGAGCAAAAACGGCTGATTTTCGACAAAAGAGATAACACCCCCCATTACGTCATGCTTCAGAAATGTGGAAAATGGTCCGTTTTCAAATGTTTTATTTTTGAACGTCAGTTCACATTTGTAGGTGGATCATCAGTGTTAGAGCTAAAATTAGCATGTTTAAAGTGATTTTCATGCTTCCAGGGGCTCGGGAAGTTAATTAAATACCATTTGGAGGCATTTAATGTTAGAGCAAAAACGGCTGATTTTCGACAAAAGAGATAACACCCCCCCATTACGTCATGCTTCAGAAATGTGGAAAATGGTCCGTTTCCAAATGTTTTATTTTTGAACGTCAGTTCACATTTGTAGGTGGATCATCAGTGTTAGAGCTAAAATTAGCATGTTTAAAGTGATTTTCATGCTTCCAGGGGCCCAAAACACAAGATTTATGGAATGGTTAAAAGTGCATGAAAATGGCCAATTTACTCACTCTGAGTTCTCAAAAAGGGTTTCTTCACCCCGGGAAGTTATTAAATACCATTTGGAGGCATTTAATGTTCGAGCAAAAACGGCTGATTTTCGACAAAAGAGATAACACCCCCCCATTACGTCATGCTTCAGAAATGTGGAAAATGGTCCGTTTTCAAATGTTTTATTTTTGAACGTCAGTTCACATTTGTAGGTGGATCATCAGTGTTAGAGCTAAAATTAGCATGTTTAAAGTGATTTTCATGCTTCCAGGGGCCCAAAACACAAGATTTATGGAATGGTTAAAAGTGCATGAAAATGGCCAATTTACTCACTCTGAGTTCTCAAAAAGGGTTTCTTCACCCCGGGAAGTTAATTAAATACCATTTGGAGGCATTTAATGTTAGAGCAAAAACGGCTGATTTTCGACAAAAGAGATAACACCCCCCCATTACGTCATGCTTCAGAAATGTGGAAAATGGTCCGTTTTCAAATGTTTTATTTTTGAACGTCAGTTCACATTTGTAGGTGGATCATCAGTGTTAGAGCTAAAATTAGCATGTTTAAAGTGATTTTCATGCTTCCAGGGGCTCAGGAAGTTAATTAAATACCATTTGGAGGCATTTAATGTTAGAGCAAAAACGGCTGATTTTCGACAAAAGAGATAACACCCCCCCATTACGTCATGCTTCAGAAATGTGGAAAATGGTCCGTTTTCAAATGTTTTATTTTTGAACGTCAGTTCACATTTGTAGGTGGATCATCAGTGTTAAAGCTAAAATTAGCATGTTTAAAGTGATTTTCATGCTTCCAGGGGCCCAAAACACAAGATTTATGGAATGGTTAAAAGTGCATGAAAATGGCCAATTTACTCACTCTGAGTTCTCAAAAAGGGTTTCTTCACCCCGGGAAGTTAATTAAATACCATTGGGAGGCATTTAATGTTAGAGCAAAAACGGCTGATTTTCGACAAAAGAGATAACACCCCCCCATTACGCCATGCTTCAGAAATGTGGAAAATGGTCCGTTTTCAAATGTTTTATTTTTGAACGTCAGTTCACATTTGTAGGTGGATCATCAGTGTTAGAGCTAAAATTAGCATGTTTAAAGTGATTTTCATGCTTCCAGGGGCCCAAAACACAAGATTTATGGAATGGTTAAAAGTGCATGAAAATGGCCAATTTACTCACTCTGAGTTCTCAAAAAGGGTTTCTTCACCCCGGGAAGTTAATTAAATACCATTTGGAGGCATTTAATGTTCGAGCAAAAACGGCTGATTTTCGACAAAAGAGATAACACCCCCATTACGTCATGCTTCAGAAATGTGGAAAATGGTCCGTTTTCAAATGTTTTATTTTTGAACGTCAGTTCACATTTGTAGGTGGATCATCAGTGTTAGAGCTAAAATTAGCATGTTTAAAGTGATTTTCATGCTTCCAGGGGCTCGGGAAGTTAATTAAATACCATTTGGAGGCATTTAATGTTAGAGCAAAAACGGCTGATTTTCGACAAAAGAGATAACACCCCCCCATTACGTCATGCTTCAGAAATGTGGAAAATGGTCCGTTTCCAAATGTTTTATTTTTGAACGTCAGTTCACATTTGTAGGTGGATCATCAGTGTTAGAGCTAAAATTAGCATGTTTAAAGTGATTTTCATGCTTCCAGGGGCCCAAAACACAAGATTTATGGAATGGTTAAAAGTGCATGAAAATGGCCAATTTACTCACTCTGAGTTCTCAAAAAGGGTTTCTTCACCCCGGGAAGTTAATTAAATACCATTTGGAGGCATTTAATGTTCGAGCAAAAACGGCTGATTTTCGACAAAAGAGATAACACCCCCCCATTACGTCATGCTTCAGAAATGTGGAAAATGGTCCGTTTTCAAATGTTTTATTTTTGAACGTCAGTTCACATTTGTAGGTGGATCATCAGTGTTAGAGCTAAAATTAGCATGTTTAAAGTGATTTTCATGCTTCCAGGGGCCCAAAACACAAGATTTATGGAATGGTTAAAAGTGCATGAAAATGGCCAATTTACTCACTCTGAGTTCTCAAAAAGGGTTTCTTCACCCCGGGAAGTTAATTAAATACCATTTGGAGGCATTTAATGTTAGAGCAAAAACGGCTGATTTTCGACAAAAGAGATAACACCCCCCCCCAATACGTCATGCTTCAGAAATGTGGAAAATGGTCCGTTTTCAAATGTTTTATTTTTGAACGTCAGTTCACATTTGTAGGTGGATCATCAGTGTTAGAGCTAAAATTAGCATGTTTAAAGTGATTTTCATGCTTCCAGGGGCTCGGGAAGTTAATTAAATACCATTTGGAGGCATTTAATGTTCGAGCAAAAACGGCTGATTTTCGACAAAAGAGATAACACCCCCCCATTACGTCATGCTTCAGAAATGTGGAAAATGGTCTGTTTTCAAATGTTTTATTTTTGAACGTCAGTTCACATTTGTAGGTGGATCATCAGTGTTAGAGCTAAAATTAGCATGTTTAAAGTGATTTTCATGCTTCCAGGGGCCCAAAACACAAGATTTATGGAATGGTTAAAAGTGCATGAAAATGGCCAATTTACTCACTCTGAGTTCTCAAAAAGGGTTTCTTCACCCCGGGAAGTTAATTAAATACCATTTGGAGGCATTTAATGTTAGAGCAAAAACGGCTGATTTTCGACAAAAGAGATAACACCCCCCCATTACGTCATGCTTCAGAAATGTGGAAAATGGTCAGTTTTCAAATGTTTTATTTTTGAACGTCAGTTCACATTTGTAGGTGGATCATCAGTGTTAGAGCTAAAATTAGCATGTTTAAAGTGATTTTCATGCTTCCAGGGGCCCAAAACACAAGATTTATGGAATGGTTAAAAGTGCATGAAAATGGCCAATTTACTCACTCTGAGTTCTCAAAAAGGGTTTCTTCACCCCGGGAAGTTAATTAAATACCATTGGGAGGCATTTAATGTTAGAGCAAAAACGGCTGATTTTCGACAAAAGAGATAACACCCCCCCATTACGCCATGCTTCAGAAATGTGGAAAATGGTCCGTTTTCAAATGTTTTATTTTTGAACGTCAGTTCACATTTGTAGGTGGATCATCAGTGTTAGAGCTAAAATTAGCATGTTTAAAGTGATTTTCATGCTTCCAGGGGCCCAAAACACAAGATTTATGGAATGGTTAAAAGTGCATGAAAATGGCCAATTTACTCACTCTGAGTTCTCAAAAAGGGTTTCTTCACCCCGGGAAGTTAATTAAATACCATTTGGAGGCATTTAATGTTCGAGCAAAAACGGCTGATTTTCGACAAAAGAGATAACACCCCCATTACGTCATGCTTCAGAAATGTGGAAAATGGTCCGTTTTCAAATGTTTTATTTTTGAACGTCAGTTCACATTTGTAGGTGGATCATCAGTGTTAGAGCTAAAATTAGCATGTTTAAAGTGATTTTCATGCTTCCAGGGGCTCGGGAAGTTAATTAAATACCATTTGGAGGCATTTAATGTTAGAGCAAAAACGGCTGATTTTCGACAAAAGAGATAACACCCCCCCATTACGTCATGCTTCAGAAATGTGGAAAATGGTCCGTTTCCAAATGTTTTATTTTTGAACGTCAGTTCACATTTGTAGGTGGATCATCAGTGTTAGAGCTAAAATTAGCATGTTTAAAGTGATTTTCATGCTTCCAGGGGCCCAAAACACAAGATTTATGGAATGGTTAAAAGTGCATGAAAATGGCCAATTTACTCACTCTGAGTTCTCAAAAAGGGTTTCTTCACCCCGGGAAGTTAATTAAATACCATTTGGAGGCATTTAATGTTCGAGCAAAAACGGCTGATTTTCGACAAAAGAGATAACACCCCCCCATTACGTCATGCTTCAGAAATGTGGAAAATGGTCCGTTTTCAAATGTTTTATTTTTGAACGTCAGTTCACATTTGTAGGTGGATCATCAGTGTTAGAGCTAAAATTAGCATGTTTAAAGTGATTTTCATGCTTCCAGGGGCCCAAAACACAAGATTTATGGAATGGTTAAAAGTGCATGAAAATGGCCAATTTACTCACTCTGAGTTCTCAAAAAGGGTTTCTTCACCCCGGGAAGTTAATTAAATACCATTTGGAGGCATTTAATGTTAGAGCAAAAACGGCTGATTTTCGACAAAAGAGATAACACCCCCCCCCAATACGTCATGCTTCAGAAATGTGGAAAATGGTCCGTTTTCAAATGTTTTATTTTTGAACGTCAGTTCACATTTGTAGGTGGATCATCAGTGTTAGAGCTAAAATTAGCATGTTTAAAGTGATTTTCATGCTTCCAGGGGCTCGGGAAGTTAATTAAATACCATTTGGAGGCATTTAATGTTCGAGCAAAAACGGCTGATTTTCGACAAAAGAGATAACACCCCCCCATTACGTCATGCTTCAGAAATGTGGAAAATGGTCTGTTTTCAAATGTTTTATTTTTGAACGTCAGTTCACATTTGTAGGTGGATCATCAGTGTTAGAGCTAAAATTAGCATGTTTAAAGTGATTTTCATGCTTCCAGGGGCCCAAAACACAAGATTTATGGAATGGTTAAAAGTGCATGAAAATGGCCAATTTACTCACTCTGAGTTCTCAAAAAGGGTTTCTTCACCCCGGGAAGTTAATTAAATACCATTTGGAGGCATTTAATGTTAGAGCAAAAACGGCTGATTTTCGACAAAAGAGATAACACCCCCCCATTACGTCATGCTTCAGAAATGTGGAAAATGGTCAGTTTTCAAATGTTTTATTTTTGAACGTCAGTTCACATTTGTAGGTGGATCATCAGTGTTAGAGCTAAAATTAGCATGTTTAAAGTGATTTTCATGCTTCCAGGGGCCCAAAACACAAGATTTATGGAATGGTTAAAAGTGCATGAAAATGGCCAATTTACTCACTCTGAGTTCTCAAAAAGGGTTTCTTCACCCCGGGAAGTTAATTAAATACCATTTGGAGGCATTTAATGTTAGAGCAAAAACGGCTGATTTTCGACAAAAGAGATAACACCCCCCCATTACGTCATGCTTCAGAAATGTGGAAAATGGTCCGTTTTCAAATGTTTTATTTTTGAACGTCAGTTCACATTTGTAGGTGGATCATCAGTGTTAGAGCTAAAATTAGGATGTTTAAAGTGATTTTCATGCTTCCAGGGGCTCAGGAAGTTAATTAAATACCATTTGGAGGCATTTAATGTTAGAGCAAAAACGGCTGATTTTCGACAAAAGAGATAACACCCCCCCATTACGTCATGCTTCAGAAATGTGGAAAATGGTCCGTTTTCAAATGTTTTATTTTTGAACGTCAGTTCACATTTGTAGGTGGATCATCAGTGTTAAAGCTAAAATTAGCATGTTTAAAGTGATTTTCATGCTTCCAGGGGCCCAAAACACAAGATTTATGGAATGGTTAAAAGTGCATGAAAATGGCCAATTTACTCACTCTGAGTTCTCAAAAAGGGTTTCTTCACCCCGGGAAGTTAATTAAATACCATTGGGAGGCATTTAATGTTAGAGCAAAAACGGCTGATTTTCGACAAAAGAGATAACACCCCCCCATTACGCCATGCTTCAGAAATGTGGAAAATGGTCCGTTTTCAAATGTTTTATTTTTGAACGTCAGTTCACATTTGTAGGTGGATCATCAGTGTTAGAGCTAAAATTAGCATGTTTAAAGTGATTTTCATGCTTCCAGGGGCCCAAAACACAAGATTTATGGAATGGTTAAAAGTGCATGAAAATGGCCAATTTACTCACTCTGAGTTCTCAAAAAGGGTTTCTTCACCCCGGGAAGTTAATTAAATACCATTTGGAGGCATTTAATGTTCGAGCAAAAACGGCTGATTTTCGACAAAAGAGATAACACCCCCCATTACGTCATGCTTCAGAAATGTGGAAAATGGTCCGTTTTCAAATGTTTTATTTTTGAACGTCAGTTCACATTTGTAGGTGGATCATCAGTGTTAGAGCTAAAATTAGCATGTTTAAAGTGATTTTCATGCTTCCAGGGGCTCGGGAAGTTAATTAAATACCATTTGGAGGCATTTAATGTTAGAGCAAAAACGGCTGATTTTCGACAAAAGAGATAACACCCCCCCATTACGTCATGCTTCAGAAATGTGGAAAATGGTCCGTTTCCAAATGTTTTATTTTTGAACGTCAGTTCACATTTGTAGGTGGATCATCAGTGTTAGAGCTAAAATTAGCATGTTTAAAGTGATTTTCATGCTTCCAGGGGCCCAAAACACAAGATTTATGGAATGGTTAAAAGTGCATGAAAATGGCCAATTTACTCACTCTGAGTTCTCAAAAAGGGTTTCTTCACCCCGGGAAGTTATTAAATACCATTTGGAGGCATTTAATGTTCGAGCAAAAACGGCTGATTTTCGACAAAAGAGATAACACCCCCCCATTACGTCATGCTTCAGAAATGTGGAAAATGGTCCGTTTTCAAATGTTTTATTTTTGAACGTCAGTTCACATTTGTAGGTGGATCATCAGTGTTAGAGCTAAAATTAGCATGTTTAAAGTGATTTTCATGCTTCCAGGGGCCCAAAACACAAGATTTATGGAATGGTTAAAAGTGCATGAAAATGGCCAATTTACTCACTCTGAGTTCTCAAAAAGGGTTTCTTCACCCCGGGAAGTTAATTAAATACCATTTGGAGGTATTTAATGTTCGAGCAAAAACGGCTGATTTTCGACAAAAGAGATAACACCCCCCCATTACGTCATGCTTCAGAAATGTGGAAAATGGTCGGTTTTCAAATGTTTTATTTTTGAACGTCAGTTCACATTTGTAGGTGGATCATCAGTGTTAGAGCTAAAATTAGCATGTTTAAAGTGATTTTCATGCTTCCAGTGGCTCGGGAAGTTAATTAAATACCATTTGGAGGCATTTAATGTTAGAGCAAAAACGGCTGATTTTCGACAAAAGAGATAACACCCCCCCATTACGTCATGCTTCAGAAATGTGGAAAATGGTCCGTTTTCAAATGTTTTATTTTTGAACGTCAGTTCACATTTGTAGGTGGATCATCAGTGTTAGAGCTAAAATTAGCATGTTTAAAGTGATTTTCATGCTTCCAGGGGCCCAAAACACAAGATTTATGGAATGGTTAAAAGTGCATGAAAATGGCCAATTTACTCACTCTGAGTTCTCAAAAAGGGTTTCTTCACCCCGGGAAGTTAATTAAATACCATTTGGAGGCATTTAATGTTCGAGCAAAAACGGCTGATTTTCGACAAAAGAGATAACACCCCCCCATTACGTCATGCTTCAGAAATGTGGAAAATGGTCCGTTTTCAAATGTTTTATTTTTGAACGTCAGTTCACATTTGTAGGTGGATCATCAGTGTTAGAGCTAAAATTAGCATGTTTAAAGTGATTTTCATGCTTCCAGGGGCCCAAAACACAAGATTTATGGAATGGTTAAAAGTGCATGAAAATGGCCAATTTACTCACTCTGAGTTCTCAAAAAGGGTTTCTTCACCCCGGGAAGTTAATTAAATACCATTTGGAGGCATTTAATGTTCGAGCAAAAACGGCTGATTTTCGACAAAAGAGATAACACCCCCCCATTACGTCATGCTTCAGAAATGTGGAAAATGGTCCGTTTTCAAATGTTTTATTTTTGAACGTCAGTTCACATTTGTAGGTGGATCATCAGTGTTAGAGCTAAAATTAGCATGTTTAAAGTGATTTTCATGCTTCCAGGGGCCCAAAACACAAGATTTATGGAATGGTTAAAAGTGCATGAAAATGGCCAATTTACTCACTCTGAGTTCTCAAAAAGGGTTTCTTCACCCCGGGAAGTTAATTAAATACCATTTGGAGGCATTTAATGTTCGAGCAAAAACGGCTGATTTTCGACAAAAGAGATAACACCCCCCCATTACGTCATGCTTCAGAAATGTGGAAAATGGTCCGTTTTCAAATGTTTTATTTTTGAACGTCAGTTCACATTTGTAGGTGGATCATCAGTGTTAGAGCTAAAATTAGCATGTTTAAAGTGATTTTCATGCTTCCAGGGGCTCGGGAAGTTAATTAAATACCATTTGGAGGCATTTAATGTTCGAGCAAAAACGGCTGATTTTCGACAAAAGAGATAACACCCCCCCATTACGTCATGCTTCAGAAATGTGGAAAATGGTCCGTTTTCAAATGTTTCATTTTTGAACGTCAGTTCACATTTGTAGGTGGATCATCAGTGTTAGAGCTAAAATTAGCATGTTTAAAGTGATTTTCATGCTTCCAGGGGCTCGGGAAGTGAAATAAATACCATTTGGAGGCATTTAATGTTAGAGCAAAAACGGCTGATTTTCGACAAAAGAGATAACACCCCCCCATTACGTCATGCTTCAGAAATGTGGAAAATGGTCCGTTTTCAAATGTTTTATTTTTGAACGTCAGTTCACATTGGTAGGTGGATCATCAGTGTTAGAGCTAAAATTAGCATGTTTAAAGTGATTTTCATGCTTCCAGGGGCCCAAAACACAAGATTTATGGAATGGTTAAAAGTGCATGAAAATGGCCAATTTACTCACTCAGAGTTCTCAAAAAGGGTTTCTTCACCCCGGGAAGTTAATTAAATACCATTTGGAGGCATTTAATGTTCGAGCAAAAACGGCTGATTTTCGACAAAAGAGATAACACCCCCCCATTACGTCATGCTTCAGAAATGTGGAAAATGGTCCGTTTTCAAATGTTTTATTTTTGAATGTCAGTTCACATTTGTAGGTGGATCATCAGTGTTAGAGCTAAAATTAGCATGTTTAAAGTGATTTTCATGCTTCCAGGGGCTCGGGAAGTTAATTAAATACCATTTGGAGGCATTTAATGTTCGAGCAAAAACGGCTGATTTTCGACAAAAGAGATAACACCCCCCCATTACGTCATGCTTCAGAAATGTGGAAAATGGTCCGTTTTCAAATGTTTTATTTTTGAACGTCAGTTCACATTTGTAGGTGGATCATCAGTGTTAGAGCTAAAATTAGCATGTTTAAAGTGATTTTCATGCTTCCAGGGGCCCAAACACAAGATTTATGGAATATTTAAAAGTGCATGAAAATGACCAATTTACTCACTCTGAGTTCTCAAAAAGGGTTTCTTCACCCCGGGAAGTTAATTAAATACCATTTGGAGGCATTTAATGTTAGAGCAAAAACGGCTGATTTTCGACAAAAGAGATAACACCCCCCCATTACGTCATGCTTCAGAAATGTGGAAAATGGTCAGTTTTCAAATGTTTTATTTTTGAACGTCAGTTCACATTTGTAGGTGGATCATCAGTGTTAGAGCTAAAATTAGCATGTTTAAAGTGATTTTCATGCTTCCAGGGGCTCGGGAAGTGAAATAAATACCATTTGGAGGCATTTAATGTTCGAGCAAAAACGGCTGATTTTCGACAAAAGAGATAACACCCCCCCATTACGTCATGCTTCAGAAATGTGGAAAATGGTCCGTTTTCAAATGTTTCATTTTTGAACGTCAGTTCACATTTGTAGGTGGATCATCAGTGTTAGAGCTAAAATTAGCATGTTTAAAGTGATTTTCATGCTTCCAGGGGCTCGGGAAGTTAATTAAATACCATTTGGAGGCATTTATTGTTCGAGCAAAAACGGCTGATTTTCGACAAAAGAGATAACACCCCCCCATTACGTCATGCTTCAGAAATGTGGAAAATGGTCCGTTTTCAAATGTTTTATTTTTGAACGTCAGTTCACATTTGTAGGTGGATCATCAGTGTTAGAGCTAAAATTAGCATGTTTAAAGTGATTTTCATGCTTCCAGGGGCCCAAAACACACGATTTATGGAATGGTTAAAAGTACATCAAAATGGCCAATTTACTCACTCTGAGTTCTCAAAAAGGGTTTCTTCACCCCGGGAAGTTAATTAAATACCATTTGGAGGCATTTAATGTTCGAGCAAAAACGGCTGATTTTCGACAAAAGAGATAACACCCCCCCATTACGTCATGCTTCAGAAATGTGGAAAATGGTCCGTTTTCAAATGTTTTATTTTTGAACGTCAGTTCACATTTGTAGGTGGATCATCAGTGTTAGAGCTAAAATTAGCATGTTTAAAGTGATTTTCATGCTTCCAGGGGCCCAAAACACACGATTTATGGAATGGTTAAAAGTACATCAAAATGGCCAATTTACTCACTCTGAGTTCTCAAAAAGGGTTTCTTCACCCCGGGAAGTTAATTAAATACCATTTGGAGGCATTTAATGTTCGAGCAAAAACGGCTGATTTTCGACAAAAGAGATAACACCCCCCCATTACGGCATGCTTCAGAAATGTGGAAAATGGTCCGTTTTCAAATGTTTTATTTTTGAACGTCAGTTCACATTTGTAGGTGGATCATCAGTGTTAGAGCTAAAATTAGCATGTTTAAAGTGATTTTCATGCTTCCAGGGGCTCGGGAAGTGAAATAAATACCATTTGGAGGCATTTAATGTTCGAGCAAAAACGGCTGATTTTCGACAAAAGAGATAACACCCCCCCATTACGTCATGCTTCAGAAATGTGGAAAATGGTCCGTTTTCAAATGTTTTATTTTTGAACGTCAGTTCACATTTGTAGGTGGATCATCAGTGTTAGAGCTAAAATTAGCATGTTTAAAGTGATTTTCATGCTTCCAGGGGCTCGGGAAGTTAATTAAATACCATTTGGAGGCATTTAATGTTAGAGCAAAAACGGCTGATTTTCGACAAAAGAGATAACACCCCCCCATTACGTCATGCTTCAGAAATGTGGAAAATGGTCCGTTTCCAAATGTTTTATTTTTGAACGTCAGTTCACATTTGTAGGTGGATCATCAGTGTTAGAGCTAAAATTAGCATGTTTAAAGTGATTTTCATGCTTCCAGGGGCCCAAAACACAAGATTTATGGAATGGTTAAAAGTGCATGAAAATGGCCAATTTACTCACTCTGAGTTCTCAAAAAGGGTTTCTTCACCCCGGGAAGTTAATTAAATACAATTTGGAGGCATTTAATGTTCGAGCAAAAACGGCTGATTTTCGACAAAAGAGATAACACCCCCCCCATTACGTCATGCTTCAGAAATGTGGAAAATGGTCCGTTTTCAAATGTTTTATTTTTGAACGTCAGTTCACATTTGTAGGTGGATCATCAGTGTTAGAGCTAAAATTAGCATGTTTAAAGTGATTTTCATGCTTCCAGGGGCCCAAAACACAAGATTTATGGAATGGTTAAAAGTGCATGAAAATGGCCAATTTACTCACTCTGAGTTCTCAAAAAGGGTTTCTTCACCCCGGGAAGTTAATTAAATACCATTTTGAGGCATTTAATGTTAGAGCAAAAACGGCTGATTTTCGACAAAAGAGATAACACCCCCCCATTACGTCATGCTTCAGAAATGTGGAAAATGGTCCGTTTTCAAATGTTTTATTTTTGAACGTCAGTTCACATTTGTAGGTGGATCATCAGTGTTAGAGCTAAAATTAGCATGTTTAAAGTGATTTTCATGCTTCCAGGGGCTCGGGAAGTTAATTAAATACCATTTGGAGGCATTTAATGTTCGAGCAAAAACGGCTGATTTTCGACAAAAGAGATAACACCCCCCCATTACGTCATGCTTCAGAAATGTGGAAAATGGTCCGTTTTCAAATGTTTTATTTTTGAACGTCAGTTCACATTTGTAGGTGGATCATCAGTGTTAGAGCTAAAATTAGCATGTTTAAAGTGATTTTCATGCTTCCAGGGGCCCAAAACACAAGATTTATGGAATGGTTAAAAGTGCATGAAAATGGCCAATTTACTCACTCTGAGTTCTCAAAAAGGGTTTCTTCACCCCGGGAAGTTAATTAAATACCATTTGGAGGCATTTAATGTTCGAGCAAAAACGGCTGATTTTCGACAAAAGAGATAACACCCCCCCATTACGTCATGCTTCAGAAATGTGGAAAATGGTCCGTTTTCAAATGTTTTATTTTTGAACGTCAGTTCACATTTGTAGGTGGATCATCCGTGTTAGAGCTAAAATTAGCATGTTTAAAGTGATTTTCATGCTTCCAGGGGCCCAAAACACAAGATTTATGGAATGGTTAAAAGTGCATGAAAATGGCCAATTTACTCACTCTGAGTTCTCAAAAAGGGTTTCTTCACCCCGGGAAGTTAATTAAATACCATTTGGAGGCATTTAATGTTCGAGCAAAAACGGCTGATTTTCGACAAAAGAGATAACACCCCCCCATTACGTCATGCTTCAGAAATGTGGAAAATGGTCCGTTTTCAAATGTTTTATTTTTGAACGTCAGTTCACATTTGTACGTGGATCATCAGTGTTAGAGCTAAAATTAGCATGTTTAAAGTGATTTTCATGCTTCCAGGGGCTCGGGAAGTTAATTAAATAAATACCATTTGGAGGCATTTAATGTTCGAGCAAAAACGGCTGATTTTCGACAAAAGAGATAACACCCCCCCATTACGTCATGCTTCAGAAATGTGGAAAATGGTCCGTTTTCAAATGTTTTATTTTTGAACGTCAGTTCACATTTGTAGGTGGATCATCAGTGTTAGAGCTAAAATTAGCATGTTTAAAGTGATTTTCATGCTTCCAGGGGCCCAAAACACAAGATTTATGGAATGGTTAAAAGTGCATGAAAATGGCCAATTTACTCACTCTGAGTTCTCAAAAAGGGTTTCTTCACCCCGGGAAGTTAATTAAATACCATTTGGAGGCATTTAATGTTCGAGCAAAAACGGCTGATTTTCGACAAAAGAGATAACACCCCCCCATTACGTCATGCTTCAGAAATGTGGAAAATGGTCCGTTTTCAAATGTTTTATTTTTGAACGTCAGTTCACATTTGTAGGTGGATCATCAGTGTTAGAGCTAAAATTAGCATGTTTAAAGTGATTTTCATGCTTCCAGGGGCCCAAAACACAAGATTTATGGAATGGTTAAAAGTGCATGAAAATGGCCAATTTACTCACTCTGAGTTCTCAAAAAGGGTTTCTTCACCCCGGGAAGTTAATTAAATACCATTTGGAGGCATTTAATGTTCGAGCAAAAACGGCTGATTTTCGACAAAAGAGATAACACCCCCCCATTACGTCATGCTTCAGAAATGTGGAAAATGGTCCGTTTTCAAATGTTTTATTTTTGAACGTCAGTTCACATTTGTAGGTGGATCATCAGTGTTAGAGCTAAAATTAGCATGTTTAAAGTGATTTTCATGCTTCCAGGGGCCCAAAACACAAGATTTATGGAATGGTTAAAAGTGCATGAAAATGGCCAATTTACTCACTCTGAGTTCTCAAAAAGGGTTTCTTCACCCCGGGAAGTTAATTAAATACCATTTGGAGGCATTTAATGTTCGAGCAAAAATGGCTGATTTTCGACAAAAGAGATAACACCCCCCATTACGTCATGCTTCAGAAATGTGGAAAATGGTCCGTTTTCAAATGTTTTATTTTTGAACGTCAGTTCACATTTGTAGGTGGATCATCAGTGTTAGAGCTAAAATTAGCATGTTTAAAGTGATTTTCATGCTTCCAGGGGCTCGGGAAGTTAATTAAATACCATTTGGAGGCATTTAATGTTAGAGCAAAAACGGCTGATTTTCGACAAAAGAGATAACACCCCCCCATTACGTCATGCTTCAGAAATGTGGAAAATGGTCCGTTTCCAAATGTTTTATTTTTGAACGTCAGTTCACATTTGTAGGTGGATCATCAGTGTTAGAGCTAAAATTAGCATGTTTAAAGTGATTTTCATGCTTCCAGGGGCCCAAAACACAAGATTTATGGAATGGTTAAAAGTGCATGAAAATGGCCAATTTACTCACTCTGAGTTCTCAAAAAGGGTTTCTTCACCCCGGGAAGTTAATTAAATACCATTTGGAGGCATTTAATGTTCGCGCAAAAACGGCTGATTTTCGACAAAAGAGATAACACCCCCCCATTACGTCATGCTTCAGAAATGTGGAAAATGGTCCGTTTTCAAATGTTTTATTTTTGAACGTCAGTTCACATTTGTAGGTGGATCATCAGTGTTAGAGCTAAAATTAGCATGTTTAAAGTGATTTTCATGCTTCCAGGGGCCCAAAACACAAGATTTATGGAATGGTTAAAAGTGCATGAAAATGGCCAATTTACTCACTCTGAGTTCTCAAAAAGGGTTTCTTCACCCCGGGAAGTTAATTAAATACCATTTTGAGGCATTTAATGTTAGAGCAAAAACGGCTGATTTTCGACAAAAGAGATAACACCCCCCCCATTACGTCATGCTTCAGAAATGTGGAAAATGGTCCGTTTTCAAATGTTTTATTTTTGAACGTCAGTTCACATTTGTAGGTGGATCATCAGTGTTAGAGCTAAAATTAGCATGTTTAAAGTGATTTTCATGCTTCCAGGGGCTCGGGAAGTTAATTAAATACCATTTGGAGGCATTTAATGTTAGAGCAAAAACGGCTGATTTTCGACAAAAGAGATAACACCCCCCCATTACGTCATGCTTCAGAAATGTGGAAAATGGTCCGTTTTCAAATGTTTTATTTTTGAACGTCAGTTCACATTTGTAGGTGGATCATCAGTGTTAGAGCTAAAATTAGCATGTTTAAAGTGATTTTCATGCTTCCAGGGGCCCAAAACACAAGATTTATGGAATGGTTAAAAGTGCATGAAAATGGCCAATTTACTCACTCTGAGTTCTCAAAAAGGGTTTCTTCACCCCGGGAAGTTAATTAAATACCATTTGGAGGCATTTAATGTTCGAGCAAAAACGGCTGATTTTCGACAAAAGAGATAACACCCCCCCATTACGTCATGCTTCAGAAATGTGGAAAATGGTCCGTTTTCAAATGTTTTATTTTTGAACGTCAGTTCACATTTGTAGGTGGATCATCAGTGTTAGAGCTAAAATTAGCATGTTTAAAGTGATTTTCATGCTTCCAGGGGCTCGGGAAGTTAATTAAATACCATTTGGAGGCATTTAATGTTCGAGCAAAAACGGCTGATTTTCGACAAAAGAGATAACACCCCCCCATTACGTCATGCTTCAGAAATGTGGAAAATGGTCCGTTTTCAAATGTTTTATTTTTGAACGTCAGTTCACATTTGTAGGTGGATCATCAGTGTTAGAGCTAAAATTAGCATGTTTAAAGTGATTTTCATGCTTCCAGGGGCTCGGGAAGTTAATTAAATACCATTTGGAGGCATTTAATGTTAGAGCAAAAACGGCTGATTTTCGACAAAAGAGATAACACCCCCCCATTACGTCATGCTTCAGAAATGTGGAAAATGGTCCGTTTCCAAATGTTTTATTTTTGAACGTCAGTTCACATTTGTAGGTGGATCATCAGTGTTAGAGCTAAAATTAGCATGTTTAAAGTGATTTTCATGCTTCCAGGGGCCCAAAACACAAGATTCATGGAATGGTTAAAAGTGCATGAAAATGGCCAATTTACTCACTCTGAGTTCTCAAAAAGGGTTTCTTCACCCCGGGAAGTTAATTAAATACCATTTGGAGGCATTTAATGTTAGAGCAAAAACGGCTGATTTTCGACAAAAGAGATAACACCCCCCCCCATTACGTCATGCTTCAGAAATGTGGAAAATGGTCCGTTTTCAAATGTTTTATTTTTGAACGTCAGTTCACATTTGTAGGTGGATCATCAGTGTTAGAGCTAAAATTAGCATGTTTAAAGTGATTTTCATGCTTCCAGGGGCTCGGGAAGTTAATTAAATACCATTTGGAGGCATTTAATGTTAGAGCAAAAATGGCTGATTTTCGACAAAAGAGATAACACCCCCCCATTACGTCATGCTTCAGAAATGTGGAAAATGGTCCGTTTTCAAATGTTTTATTTTTGAACGTCAGTTCACATTTGTAGGTGGATCATCAGTGTTAGAGCTAAAATTAGCATGTTTAAAGTGATTTTCATGCTTCCAGGGGCCCAAAACACAAGATTTATGGAATGGTTAAAAGTGCATGAAAATGGCCAATTTACTCACTCTGAGTTCTCAAAAAGGGTTTCTTCACCCCGGGAAGTTAATTAAATACCATTTGGAGGCAGTTAATGTTCGAGCAAAAACGGCTGATTTTCGACAAAAGAGATAACACCCCCCCATTACGTCATGCTTCAGAAATGTGGAAAATGGTCCGTTTTCAAATGTTTTATTTTTGAACGTCAGTTCACATTTGTAGGTGGATCATCAGTGTTAGAGCTAAAATTAGCATGTTTAAAGTGATTTTCATGCTTCCAGGGGCCCAAAACACAAGATTTATGGAATGGTTAAAAGTGCATGAAAATGGCCAATTTACTCACTCTGAGTTCTCAAAAAGGGTTTCTTCACCCCGGGAAGTTAATTAAATACCATTTGGAGGCATTTAATGTTCGAGCAAAAACGGCTGATTTTCGACAAAAGAGATAACACCCCCCCATTACGTCATGCTTCAGAAATGTGGAAAATGGTCCGTTTTCAAATGTTTTATTTTTGAACGTCAGTTCACATTTGTAGGTGGATCATCAGTGTTAGAGCTAAAATTAGCATGTTTAAAGTGATTTTCATGCTTCCAGGGGCTCGGGAAGTTAATTAAATACCATTTGGAGGCATTTAATGTTCGAGCAAAAATGGCTGATTTTCGACAAAAGAGATAACACCCCCCCATTACGTCATGCTTCAGAAATGTGAAAAATGGTCCGTTTTCAAATGTTTCATTTTTGAACGTCAGTTCACATTTGTAGGTGGATCATCAGTGTTAGAGCTAAAATTAGCATGTTTAAAGTGATTTTCATGCTTCCAGGGGCTCGGGAAGTGAAATAAATACCATTTGGAGGCATTTAATGTTAGAGCAAAAACGGCTGATTTTCGACAAAAGAGATAACACCCCCCCATTACGTCATGCTTCAGAAATGTGGAAAATGGTCCGTTTTCAAATGTTTTATTTTTGAACGTCAGTTCACATTTGTAGGTGGATCATCAGTGTTAGAGCTAAAATTAGCATGTTTAAAGTGATTTTCATGCTTCCAGGGGCCCAAAACACAAGATTTATGGAATGGTTAAAAGTGCATGAAAATGGCCAATTTACTCACTCTGAGTTCTCAAAAAGGGTTTCTTCACCCCGGGAAGTTAATTAAATACCATTTGGAGGCATTTAATGTTCGAGCAAAAACGGCTGATTTTCGACAAAAGAGATAACACCCCCCCATTACGTCATGCTTCAGAAATGTGGAAAATGGTCCGTTTTCAAATGTTTTATTTTTGAACGTCAGTTCACATTTGTAGGTGGATCATCAGTGTTAGAGCTAAAATTAGCATGTTTAAAGTGATTTTCATGCTTCCAGGGGCTCGGGAAGTTAATTAAATACCATTTGGAGGCATTTAATGTTCGAGCAAAAACGGCTGATTTTCGACAAAAGAGATAACAACCCCCCATTACGTCATGCTTCAGAAATGTGGAAAATGGTCCGTTTTCAAATGTTTTATTTTTGAACGTCAGTTCACATTTGTAGGTGGATCATCAGTGTTAGAGCTAAAATTAGCATGTTTAAAGTGATTTTCATGCTTCCAGGGGCCCAAAACACAAGATTTATGGAATGGTTAAAAGTGCATGAAAATGGCCAATTTACTCACTCTGAGTTCTCAAAAAGGGTTTCTTCACCCCGGGAAGTTAATTAAATACCATTTGGAGGCATTTAATGTTAGAGCAAAAACGGCTGATTTTCGACAAAAGAGATAACACCCCCCCATTACGTCGTGCTTCAGAAATGTGGAAAATGGTCCGTTTTCAAATGTTTTATTTTTGAACGTCAGTTCACATTTGTAGGTGGATCATCAGTGTTAGAGCTAAAATTAGCATGTTTAAAGTGATTTTCATGCTTCCAGGGGCTCGGGAAGTGAAATAAATACCATTTGGAGGCATTTAATGTTCGAGCAAAAACGGCTGATTTTCGACAAAAGAGATAACACCCCCCCATTACGTCATGCTTCAGAAATGTGGAAAATGGTCCGTTTTCAAATGTTTCATTTTTGAACGTCAGTTCACATTTGTAGGTGGATCATCAGTGTTAGAGCTAAAATTAGCATGTTTAAAGTGATTTTCATGCTTCCAGGGGCTCGGGAAGTTAATTAAATACCATTTGGAGGCATTTATTGTTCGAGCAAAAACGGCTGATTTTCGACAAAAGAGATAACACCCCCCCATTACGTCATGCTTCAGAAATGTGGAAAATGGTCCGTTTTCAAATGTTTTATTTTTGAACGTCAGTTCACATTTGTAGGTGGATCATCAGTGTTAGAGCTAAAATTAGCATGTTTAAAGTGATTTTCATGCTTCCAGGGGCCCAAAACACACGATTTATGGAATGGTTAAAAGTACATCAAAATGGCCAATTTACTCACTCTGAGTTCTCAAAAAGGGTTTCTTCACCCCGGGAAGTTAATTAAATACCATTTGGAGGCATTTAATGTTCAAGCAAAAACGGCTGATTTTCGACAAAAGAGATAACACCCCCCCATTACGTCATGCTTCAGAAATGTGGAAAATGGTCCGTTTTCAAATGTTTTATTTTTGAACGTCAGTTCACATTTGTAGGTGGATCATCAGTGTTAGAGCTAAAATTAGCATGTTTAAAGTGATTTTCATGCTTCCAGGGGCCCAAAACACACGATTTATGGAATGGTTAAAAGTACATCAAAATGGCCAATTTACTCACTCTGAGTTCTCAAAAAGGGTTTCTTCACCCCGGGAAGTTAATTAAATACCATTTGGAGGCATTTAATGTTCGAGCAAAAACGGCTGATTTTCGACAAAAGAGATAACACCCCCCCATTACGTCATGCTTCAGAAATGTGGAAAATGGTCCGTTTTCAAATGTTTTATTTTTGAACGTCAGTTCACATTTGTAGGTGGATCATCAGTGTCAGAGCTAAAATTAGCATGTTTAAAGTGATTTTCATGCTTCCAGGGGCTCGGGAAGTGAAATAAATACCATTTGGAGGCATTTAATGTTCAAGCAAAAAAGGCTGATTTTCCACAAAAGAGATAACACCCCCCCATTACGTCATGCTTCAGAAATGTGGAAAATGGTCCGTTTTCAAATGTTTTATTTTTGAACGTCAGTTCACATTTGTAGGTGGATCATCAGTGTTAGAGCTAAAATTAGCATGTTTAAAGTGATTTTCATGCTTCCAGGGGCCCAAAACACAAGATTTATGGAATGGTTAAAAGTGCATGAAAATGGCCAATTTACTCACTCTGAGTTCTCAAAAAGGGTTTCTTCACCCCGGGAAGTTAATTAAATACCATTTGGAGGCATTTAATGTTCGAGCAAAAACGGCTGATTTTCGACAAAAGAGATAACACCCCCCCATTACGTCATGCTTCAGAAATGTGGAAAATGGTCCGTTTTCAAATGTTTTATTTTTGAACATCAGTTCACATTTGTAGGTGGATCATCAGTGTTAGAGCTAAAATTAGCATGTTTAAAGTGATTTTCATGCTTCCAGGGGCCCAAAACACAAGATTTATGGAATGGTTAAAAGTGCATGAAAATGGCCAATTTACTCACTCTGAGTTCTCAAAAAGGGTTTCTTCACCCCGGGAAGTTAATTAAATACCATTTGGAGGCATTTAATGTTAGAGCAAAAACGGCTGATTTTCGACAAAAGAGATAACACCCCCCCATTACGTCATGCTTCAGAAATGTGGAAAATGGTCCGTTTTCAAATGTTTTATTTTTGAACGTCAGTTCACATTTGTAGGTGGATCATCAGTGTTAGAGCTAAAATTAGCATGTTTAAAGTGATTTTCATGCTTCCAGGGGCCCAAAACACAAGATTTATGGAATGGTTAAAAGTGCATGAAAATGGCCAATTTACTCACTCTGAGTTCTCAAAAAGGGTTTCTTCACCCCGGGAAGTTAATTAAATACCATTTGGAGGCATTTAATGTTCGAGCAAAAACGGCTGATTTTCGACAAAAGAGATAACACCCCCCCATTACGTCATGCTTCAGAAATGTGGAAAATGGTCCGTTTTCAAATGTTTTATTTTTGAACGTCAGTTCACATTTGTAGGTGGATCATCAGTGTTAGAGCTAAAATTAGCATGTTTAAAGTGATTTTCATGCTTCCAGGGGCCCAAAACACAAGATTTATGGAATGGTTAAAAGTGCATGAAAATGGCCAATTTACTCACTCTGAGTTCTCAAAAAGGGTTTCTTCACCCCGGGAAGTTAATTAAATACCATTTGGAGGCATTTAATGTTAGAGCAAAAACGGCTGATTTTCGACAAAAGAGATAACACCCCCCCCAATACGTCATGCTTCAGAAATGTGGAAAATGGTCCGTTTTCAAATGTTTTATTTTTGAACGTCAGTTCACATTTGTAGGTGGATCATCAGTGTTAGAGCTAAAATTAGCATGTTTAAAGTGATTTTCATGCTTCCAGGGGCTCGGGAAGTTAATTAAATACCATTTGGAGGCATTTAATGTTCGAGCAAAAACGGCTGATTTTCGACAAAAGAGATAACACCCCCCCATTACGTCATGCTTCAGAAATGTGGAAAATGGTCCGTTTTCAAATGTTTTATTTTTGAACGTCAGTTCACATTTGTAGGTGGATCATCAGTGTTAGAGCTAAAATTAGCATGTTTAAAGTGATTTTCATGCTTCCAGGGGCCCAAAACACAAGATTTATGGAATGGTTAAAAGTGCATGAAAATGGCCAATTTACTCACTCTGAGTTCTCAAAAAGGGTTTCTTCACCCCGGGAAGTTAATTAAATACCATTTGGAGGCATTTAATGTTAGAGCAAAAACGGCTGATTTTCGACAAAAGAGATAACACCCCCCCATTACGTCATGCTTCAGAAATGTGGAAAATGGTCCGTTTTCAAATGTTTTATTTTTGAACGTCAGTTCACATTTGTAGGTGGATCATCAGTGTTAGAGCTAAAATTAGCATGTTTAAAGTGATTTTCATGCTTCCAGGGGCTCGGGAAGTGAAATAAATACCATTTGGAGGCATTTAATGTTCGAGCAAAAACGGCTGATTTTCGACAAAAGAGATAACACCCCCCCATTACGTCATGCTTCAGAAATGTGGAAAATGGTCCGTTTTCAAATGTTTCATTTTTGAACGTCAGTTCACATTTGTAGGTGGATCATCAGTGTTAGAGCTAAAATTTGCATGTTTAAAGTGATTTTCATGCTTCCAGGGGCTCGGGAAGTTAATTAAATACCATTTGGAGGCATTTATTGTTCGAGCAAAAACGGCTGATTTTCGACAAAAGAGATAACACCCCCCCATTACGTCATGCTTCAGAAATGTGGAAAATGGTCCGTTTTCAAATGTTTTATTTTTGAACGTCAGTTCACATTTGTAGGTGGATCATCAGTGTTAGAGCTAAAATTAGCATGTTTAAAGTGATTTTCATGCTTCCAGGGGCTCGGGAAGTGAAATAAATACCATTTGGAGGCATTTAATGTTCGAGCAAAAACGGCTGATTTTCGACAAAAGAGATAACACCCCCCCATTACGTCATGCTTCAGAAATGTGGAAAATGGTCCGTTTTCAAATGTTTTATTTTTGAACGTCAGTTCACATTTGTAGGTGGATCATCAGTGTTAGAGCTAAAATTAGCATGTTTAAAGTGATTTTCATGCTTCCAGGGGCTCGGGAAGTGAAATAAATACCATTTGGAGGCATTTAATGTTCAAGCAAAAAAGGCTGATTTTCCACAAAAGAGATAACACCCCCCCATTACGTCATGCTTCAGAAATGTGGAAAATGGTCCGTTTTCAAATGTTTTATTTTTGAACGTCAGTTCACATTTGTAGGTGGATCATCAGTGTTAGAGCTAAAATTAGCATGTTTAAAGTGATTTTCATGCTTCCAGGGGCTCGGGAAGTGAAATAAATACCATTTGGAGGCATTTAATGTTCAAGCAAAAAAGGCTGATTTTCCACAAAAGAGATAACACCCCCCCATTACGTCATGCTTCAGAAATGTGGAAAATGGTCCGTTTTCAAATGTTTTATTTTTGAACGTCAGTTCACATTTGTAGGTGGATCATCAGTGTTAGAGCTAAAATTAGCATGTTTAAAGTGATTTTCATGCTTCCAGGGGCCCAAAACACAAGATTTATGGAATGGTTAAAAGTGCATGAAAATGGCCAATTTACTCACTCTGAGTTCTCAAAAAGGGTTTCTTCACCCCGGGAAGTTAATTAAATACCATTTGGAGGCATTTAATGTTCGAGCAAAAACGGCTGATTTTCGACAAAAGAGATAACACCCCCCCATTACGTCATGCTTCAGAAATGTGGAAAATGGTCCGTTTTCAAATGTTTTATTTTTGAACGTCAGTTCACATTTGTAGGTGGATCATCAGTGTTAGAGCTAAAATTAGCATGTTTAAAGTGATTTTCATGCTTCCAGGGGCCCAAAACACAAGATTTATGGAATGGTTAAAAGTGCATGAAAATGGCCAATTTACTCACTCTGAGTTCTCAAAAAGGGTTTCTTCACCCCGGGAAGTTAATTAAATACCATTTGGAGGCATTTAATGTTAGAGCAAAAACGGCTGATTTTCGACAAAAGAGATAACACCCCCCCATTACGTCATGCTTCAGAAATGTGGAAAATGGTCCGTTTTCAAATGTTTTATTTTTGAACGTCAGTTCACATTTGTAGGTGGATCATCAGTGTTAGAGCTAAAATTAGCATGTTTAAAGTGATTTTCATGCTTCCAGGGGCTCGGGAAGTTAATTAAATACCATTTGGAGGCATTTAATGTTCGAGCAAAAACGGCTGATTTTCGACAAAAGAGATAACACCCCCCCATTACGTCATGCTTCAGAAATGTGAAAAATGGTCCGTTTTCAAATGTTTCATTTTTGAACGTCAGTTCACATTTGTAGGTGGATCATCAGTGTTAGAGCTAAAATTAGCATGTTTAAAGTGATTTTCATGCTTCCAGGGGCTCGGGAAGTGAAATAAATACCATTTGGAGGCATTTAATGTTAGAGCAAAAACGGCTGATTTTCGACAAAAGAGATAACACCCCCCCATTACGTCATGCTTCAGAAATGTGGAAAATGGTCCGTTTTCAAATGTTTTATTTTTGAACGTCAGTTCACATTTGTAGGTGGATCATCAGTGTTAGAGCTAAAATTAGCATGTTTAAAGTGATTTTCATGCTTCCAGGGGCCCAAAACACAAGATTTATGGAATGGTTAAAAGTGCATGAAAATGGCCAATTTACTCACTCTGAGTTCTCAAAAAGGGTTTCTTCACCCCGGGAAGTTAATTAAATACCATTTGGAGGCATTTAATGTTCAAGCAAAAACGGCTGATTTTCGACAAAAGAGATAACACCCCCCCATTACGTCATGCTTCAGAAATGTGGAAAATGGTCCGTTTTCAAATGTTTTATTTTTGAACGTCAGTTCACATTTGTAGGTGGATCATCAGTGTTAGAGCTAAAATTAGCATGTTTAAAGTGATTTTCATGCTTCCAGGGGCCCAAAACACACGATTTATGGAATGGTTAAAAGTACATCAAAATGGCCAATTTACTCACTCTGAGTTCTCAAAAAGGGTTTCTTCACCCCGGGAAGTTAATTAAATACCATTTGGAGGCATTTAATGTTCGAGCAAAAACGGCTGATTTTCGACAAAAGAGATAACACCCCCCCATTACGTCATGCTTCAGAAATGTGGAAAATGGTCCGTTTTCAAATGTTTTATTTTTGAACGTCAGTTCACATTTGTAGGTGGATCATCAGTGTCAGAGCTAAAATTAACATGTTTAAAGTGATTTTCATGCTTCCAGGCGCTCGGGAAGTGAAATAAATACCATTTGGAGGCATTTAATGTTCAAGCAAAAAAGGCTGATTTTCCACAAAAGAGATAACACCCCCCCATTACGTCATGCTTCAGAAATGTGGAAAATGGTCCGTTTTCAAATGTTTTATTTTTGAACGTCAGTTCACATTTGTAGGTGGATCATCAGTGTTAGAGCTAAAATTAGCATGTTTAAAGTGATTTTCATGCTTCCAGGGGCCCAAAACACAAGATTTATGGAATGGTTAAAAGTGCATGAAAATGGCCAATTTACTCACTCTGAGTTCTCAAAAAGGGTTTCTTCACCCCGGGAAGTTAATTAAATACCATTTGGAGGCATTTAATGTTCGAGCAAAAACGGCTGATTTTCGACAAAAGAGATAACACCCCCCCATTACGTCATGCTTCAGAAATGTGGAAAATGGTCCGTTTTCAAATGTTTTATTTTTGAACATCAGTTCACATTTGTAGGTGGATCATCAGTGTTAGAGCTAAAATTAGCATGTTTAAAGTGATTTTCATGCTTCCAGGGGCCCAAAACACAAGATTTATGGAATGGTTAAAAGTGCATGAAAATGGCCAATTTACTCACTCTGAGTTCTCAAAAAGGGTTTCTTCACCCCGGGAAGTTAATTAAATACCATTTGGAGGCATTTAATGTTAGAGCAAAAACGGCTGATTTTCGACAAAAGAGATAACACCCCCCCATTACGTCATGCTTCAGAAATGTGGAAAATGGTCCGTTTTCAAATGTTTTATTTTTGAACGTCAGTTCACATTTGTAGGTGGATCATCAGTGTTAGAGCTAAAATTAGCATGTTTAAAGTGATTTTCATGCTTCCAGGGGCCCAAAACACAAGATTTATGGAATGGTTAAAAGTGCATGAAAATGGCCAATTTACTCACTCTGAGTTCTCAAAAAGGGTTTCTTCACCCCGGGAAGTTAATTAAATACCATTTGGAGGCATTTAATGTTCGAGCAAAAACGGCTGATTTTCGACAAAAGAGATAACACCCCCCCATTACGTCATGCTTCAGAAATGTGGAAAATGGTCCGTTTTCAAATGTTTTATTTTTGAACGTCAGTTCACATTTGTAGGTGGATCATCAGTGTTAGAGCTAAAATTAGCATGTTTAAAGTGATTTTCATGCTTCCAGGGGCCCAAAACACAAGATTTATGGAATGGTTAAAAGTGCATGAAAATGGCCAATTTACTCACTCTGAGTTCTCAAAAAGGGTTTCTTCACCCCGGGAAGTTAATTAAATACCATTTGGAGGCATTTAATGTTAGAGCAAAAACGGCTGATTTTCGACAAAAGAGATAACACCCCCCCCAATACGTCATGCTTCAGAAATGTGGAAAATGGTCCGTTTTCAAATGTTTTATTTTTGAACGTCAGTTCACATTTGTAGGTGGATCATCAGTGTTAGAGCTAAAATTAGCATGTTTAAAGTGATTTTCATGCTTCCAGGGGCTCGGGAAGTTAATTAAATACCATTTGGAGGCATTTAATGTTCGAGCAAAAACGGCTGATTTTCGACAAAAGAGATAACACCCCCCCATTACGTCATGCTTCAGAAATGTGGAAAATGGTCCGTTTTCAAATGTTTTATTTTTGAACGTCAGTTCACATTTGTAGGTGGATCATCAGTGTTAGAGCTAAAATTAGCATGTTTAAAGTGATTTTCATGCTTCCAGGGGCCCAAAACACAAGATTTATGGAATGGTTAAAAGTGCATGAAAATGGCCAATTTACTCACTCTGAGTTCTCAAAAAGGGTTTCTTCACCCCGGGAAGTTAATTAAATACCATTTGGAGGCATTTAATGTTAGAGCAAAAACGGCTGATTTTCGACAAAAGAGATAACACCCCCCCATTACGTCATGCTTCAGAAATGTGGAAAATGGTCCGTTTTCAAATGTTTTATTTTTGAACGTCAGTTCACATTTGTAGGTGGATCATCAGTGTTAGAGCTAAAATTAGCATGTTTAAAGTGATTTTCATGCTTCCAGGGGCTCGGGAAGTGAAATAAATACCATTTGGAGGCATTTAATGTTCGAGCAAAAACGGCTGATTTTCGACAAAAGAGATAACACCCCCCCATTACGTCATGCTTCAGAAATGTGGAAAATGGTCCGTTTTCAAATGTTTCATTTTTGAACGTCAGTTCACATTTGTAGGTGGATCATCAGTGTTAGAGCTAAAATTAGCATGTTTAAAGTGATTTTCATGCTTCCAGGGGCTCGGGAAGTTAATTAAATACCATTTGGAGGCATTTATTGTTCGAGCAAAAACGGCTGATTTTCGACAAAAGAGATAACACCCCCCCATTACGTCATGCTTCAGAAATGTGGAAAATGGTCCGTTTTCAAATGTTTTATTTTTGAACGTCAGTTCACATTTGTAGGTGGATCATCAGTGTTAGAGCTAAAATTAGCATGTTTAAAGTGATTTTCATGCTTCCAGGGGCTCGGGAAGTGAAATAAATACCATTTGGAGGCATTTAATGTTCGAGCAAAAACGGCTGATTTTCGACAAAAGAGATAACACCCCCCCATTACGTCATGCTTCAGAAATGTGGAAAATGGTCCGTTTTCAAATGTTTTATTTTTGAACGTCAGTTCACATTTGTAGGTGGATCATCAGTGTTAGAGCTAAATTTAGCATGTTTAAAGTGATTTTCATGCTTCCAGGGGCTCGGGAAGTGAAATAAATACCATTTGGAGGCATTTAATGTTCAAGCAAAAAAGGCTGATTTTCCACAAAAGAGATAACACCCCCCCATTACGTCATGCTTCAGAAATGTGGAAAATGGTCCGTTTTCAAATGTTTTATTTTTGAACGTCAGTTCACATTTGTAGGTGGATCATCAGTGTTAGAGCTAAAATTAGCATGTTTAAAGTGATTTTCATGCTTCCAGGGGCTCGGGAAGTGAAATAAATACCATTTGGAGGCATTTAATGTTCAAGCAAAAAAGGCTGATTTTCCACAAAAGAGATAACACCCCCCCATTACGTCATGCTTCAGAAATGTGGAAAATGGTCCGTTTTCAAATGTTTTATTTTTGAACGTCAGTTCACATTTGTAGGTGGATCATCAGTGTTAGAGCTAAAATTAGCATGTTTAAAGTGATTTTCATGCTTCCAGGGGCCCAAAACACAAGATTTATGGAATGGTTAAAAGTGCATGAAAATGGCCAATTTACTCACTCTGAGTTCTCAAAAAGGGTTTCTTCACCCCGGGAAGTTAATTAAATACCATTTGGAGGCATTTAATGTTCGAGCAAAAACGGCTGATTTTCAACAAAAGAGATAACACCCCCCCATTACGTCATGCTTCAGAAATGTGGAAAATGGTCCGTTTTCAAATGTTTTATTTTTGAACGTCAGTTCACATTTGTAGGTGGATCATCAGTGTTAGAGCTAAAATTAGCATGTTTAAAGTGATTTTCATGCTTCCAGGGGCCCAAAACACAAGATTTATGGAATGGTTAAAAGTGCATGAAAATGGCCAATTTACTCACTCTGAGTTCTCAAAAAGGGTTTCTTCACCCCGGGAAGTTAATTAAATACCATTTGGAGGCATTTAATGTTAGAGCAAAAACGGCTGATTTTCGACAAAAGAGATAACACCCCCCCATTACGTCATGCTTCAGAAATGTGGAAAATGGTCCGTTTTCAAATGTTTTATTTTTGAACGTCAGTTCACATTTGTAGGTGGATCATCAGTGTTAGAGCTAAAATTAGCATGTTTAAAGTGATTTTCATGCTTCCAGGGGCTCGGGAAGTTAATTAAATACCATTTGGAGGCATTTAATGTTCGAGCAAAAACGGCTGATTTTCGACAAAAGAGATAACACCCCCCCATTACGTCATGCTTCAGAAATGTGAAAAATGGTCCGTTTTCAAATGTTTCATTTTTGAACGTCAGTTCACATTTGTAGGTGGATCATCAGTGTTAGAGCTAAAATTAGCATGTTTAAAGTGATTTTCATGCTTCCAGGGGCTCGGGAAGTGAAATAAATACCATTTGGAGGCATTTAATGTTAGAGCAAAAACGGCTGATTTTCGACAAAAGAGATAACACCCCCCCATTACGTCATGCTTCAGAAATGTGGAAAATGGTCCGTTTTCAAATGTTTTATTTTTGAACGTCAGTTCACATTTGTAGGTGGATCATCAGTGTTAGAGCTAAAATTAGCATGTTTAAAGTGATTTTCATGCTTCCAGGGGCCCAAAACACAAGATTTATGGAATGGTTAAAAGTGCATGAAAATGGCCAATTTACTCACTCTGAGTTCTCAAAAAGGGTTTCTTCACCCCGGGAAGTTAATTAAATACCATTTGGAGGCATTTAATGTTAGAGCAAAAACGGCTGATTTTCGACAAAAGAGATAACACCCCCCCATTACGTCATGCTTCAGAAATGTGGAAAATGGTCCGTTTTCAAATGTTTTATTTTTGAACGTCAGTTCACATTTGTAGGTGGATCATCAGTGTTAGAGCTAAAATTAGCATGTTTAAAGTGATTTTCATGCTTCCAGGGGCTCGGGAAGTGAAATAAATACCATTTGGAGGCATTTAATGTTCGAGCAAAAACGGCTGATTTTCGACAAAAGAGATAACACCCCCCCATTACGTCATGCTTCAGAAATGTGGAAAATGGTCCGTTTTCAAATGTTTCATTTTTGAACGTCAGTTCACATTTGTAGGTGGATCATCAGTGTTAGAGCTAAAATTAGCATGTTTAAAGTGATTTTCATGCTTCCAGGGGCTCGGGAAGTTAATTAAATACCATTTGGAGGCATTTATTGTTCGAGCAAAAACGGCTGATTTTCGACAAAAGAGATAACACCCCCCCCATTACGTCATGCTTCAGAAATGTGGAAAATGGTCCGTTTTCAAATGTTTTATTTTTGAACGTCAGTTCACATTTGTAGGTGGATCATCAGTGTTAGAGCTAAAATTAGCATGTTTAAAGTGATTTTCATGCTTCCAGGGGCTCGGGAAGTGAAATAAATACCATTTGGAGGCATTTAATGTTCGAGCAAAAACGGCTGATTTTCGACAAAAGAGATAACACCCCCCCATTACGTCATGCTTCAGAAATGTGGAAAATGGTCCGTTTTCAAATGTTTTATTTTTGAACGTCAGTTCACATTTGTAGGTGGATCATCAGTGTTAGAGCTAAAATTAGCATGTTTAAAGTGATTTTCATGCTTCCAGGGGCTCGGGAAGTGAAATAAATACCATTTGGAGGCATTTAATGTTCAAGCAAAAAAGGCTGATTTTCCACAAAAGAGATAACACCCCCCCATTACGTCATGCTTCAGAAATGTGGAAAATGGTCCGTTTTCAAATGTTTTATTTTTGAACGTCAGTTCACATTTGTAGGTGGATCATCAGTGTTAGAGCTAAAATTAGCATGTTTAAAGTGATTTTCATGCTTCCAGGGGCTCGGGAAGTGAAATAAATACCATTTGGAGGCATTTAATGTTCAAGCAAAAAAGGCTGATTTTCCACAAAAGAGATAACACCCCCCCATTACGTCATGCTTCAGAAATGTGGAAAATGGTCCGTTTTCAAATGTTTTATTTTTGAACGTCAGTTCACATTTGTAGGTGGATCATCAGTGTTAGAGCTAAAATTAGCATGTTTAAAGTGATTTTCATGCTTCCAGGGGCCCAAAACACAAGATTTATGGAATGGTTAAAAGTGCATGAAAATGGCCAATTTACTCACTCTGAGTTCTCAAAAAGGGTTTCTTCACCCCGGGAAGTTAATTAAATACCATTTGGAGGCATTTAATGTTCGAGCAAAAACGGCTGATTTTCAACAAAAGAGATAACACCCCCCCATTACGTCATGCTTCAGAAATGTGGAAAATGGTCCGTTTTCAAATGTTTTATTTTTGAACGTCAGTTCACATTTGTAGGTGGATCATCAGTGTTAGAGCTAAAATTAGCATGTTTAAAGTGATTTTCATGCTTCCAGGGGCCCAAAACACAAGATTTATGGAATGGTTAAAAGTGCATGAAAATGGCCAATTTACTCACTCTGAGTTCTCAAAAAGGGTTTCTTCACCCCGGGAAGTTAATTAAATACCATTTGGAGGCATTTAATGTTAGAGCAAAAACGGCTGATTTTCGACAAAAGAGATAACACCCCCCCATTACGTCATGCTTCAGAAATGTGGAAAATGGTCCGTTTTCAAATGTTTTATTTTTGAACGTCAGTTCACATTTGTAGGTGGATCATCAGTGTTAGAGCTAAAATTAGCATGTTTAAAGTGATTTTCATGCTTCCAGGGGCTCGGGAAGTTAATTAAATACCATTTGGAGGCATTTAATGTTCGAGCAAAAACGGCTGATTTTCGACAAAAGAGATAACACCCCCCCATTACGTCATGCTTCAGAAATGTGAAAAATGGTCCGTTTTCAAATGTTTCATTTTTGAACGTCAGTTCACATTTGTAGGTGGATCATCAGTGTTAGAGCTAAAATTAGCATGTTTAAAGTGATTTTCATGCTTCCAGGGGCTCGGGAAGTGAAATAAATACCATTTGGAGGCATTTAATGTTAGAGCAAAAACGGCTGATTTTCGACAAAAGAGATAACACCCCCCCATTACGTCATGCTTCAGAAATGTGGAAAATGGTCCGTTTTCAAATGTTTTATTTTTGAACGTCAGTTCACATTTGTAGGTGGATCATCAGTGTTAGAGCTAAAATTAGCATGTTTAAAGTGATTTTCATGCTTCCAGGGGCCCAAAACACAAGATTTATGGAATGGTTAAAAGTGCATGAAAATGGCCAATTTACTCACTCTGAGTTCTCAAAAAGGGTTTCTTCACCCCGGGAAGTTAATTAAATACCATTTGGAGGCATTTAATGTTCGAGCAAAAACTGCTGATTTTCGACAAAAGAGATAACACCCCCCCATTACGTCATGCTTCAGAAATGTGGAAAATGGTCCGTTTTCAAATGTTTTATTTTTGAACGTCAGTTCACATTTGTAGGTGGATCATCAGTGTTAGAGCTAAAATTAGCATGTTTAAAGTGATTTTCATGCTTCCAGGGGCTCGGGAAGTTAATTAAATACCATTTGGAGGCATTTAATGTTCGAGCAAAAACGGCTGATTTTCGACAAAAGAGATAACACCCCCCCATTACGTCATGCTTCAGAAATGTGGAAAATGGTCCGTTTTCAAATGTTTTATTTTTGAACGTCAGTTCACATTTGTAGGTGGATCATCAGTGTTAGAGCTAAAATTAGCATGTTTAAAGTGATTTTCATGCTTCCAGGGGCCCAAAACACAAGATTTATGGAATGGTTAAAAGTGCATGAAAATGGCCAATTTACTCACTCTGAGTTCTCAAAAAGGGTTTCTTCACCCCGGGAAGTTAATTAAATACCATTTGGAGGCATTTAATGTTAGAGCAAAAACGGCTGATTTTCGACAAAAGAGATAACACCCCCCCATTACGTCGTGCTTCAGAAATGTGGAAAATGGTCCGTTTTCAAATGTTTTATTTTTGAACGTCAGTTCACATTTGTAGGTGGATCATCAGTGTTAGAGCTAAAATTAGCATGTTTAAAGTGATTTTCATGCTTCCAGGGGCTCGGGAAGTGAAATAAATACCATTTGGAGGCATTTAATGTTCGAGCAAAAACGGCTGATTTTCGACAAAAGAGATAACACCCCCCCATTACGTCATGCTTCAGAAATGTGGAAAATGGTCCGTTTTCAAATGTTTCATTTTTGAACGTCAGTTCACATTTGTAGGTGGATCATCAGTGTTAGAGCTAAAATTAGCATGTTTAAAGTGATTTTCATGCTTCCAGGGGCTCAGGAAGTTAATTAAATACCATTTGGAGGCATTTATTGTTCGAGCAAAAACGGCTGATTTTCGACAAAAGAGATAACACCCCCCCATTACGTCATGCTTCAGAAATGTGGAAAATGGTCCGTTTTCAAATGTTTTATTTTTGAACGTCAGTTCACATTTGTAGGTGGATCATCAGTGTTAGAGCTAAAATTAGCATGTTTAAAGTGATTTTCATGCTTCCAGGGGCCCAAAACACACGATTTATGGAATGGTTAAAAGTACATCAAAATGGCCAATTTACTCACTCTGAGTTCTCAAAAAGGGTTTCTTCACCCCGGGAAGTTAATTAAATACCATTTGGAGGCATTTAATGTTAGAGCAAAAACGGCTGATTTTCGACAAAAGAGATAACACCCAACCATTACGTCATGCTTCAGAAATGTGGAAAATGGTCCGTTTTCAAATGTTTTATTTTTGAACGTCAGTTCACATTTGTAGGTGGATCATCAGTGTTAGAGCTAAAATTAGCATGTTTAAAGTGATTTTCATGCTTCCAGGGGCTCGGGAAGTTAATTAAATACCATTTGGAGGCATTTAATGTTCGAGCAAAAACGGCTGATTTTCGACAAAAGAGATAACACCCCCCCATTACGTCATGCTTCAGAAATGTGAAAAATGGTCCGTTTTCAAATGTTTCATTTTTGAACGTCAGTTCACATTTGTAGGTGGATCATCAGTGTTAGAGCTAAAATTAGCATGTTTAAAGTGATTTTCATGCTTCCAGGGGCTCGGGAAGTGAAATAAATACCATTTGGAGGCATTTAATGTTAGAGCAAAAACGGCTGATTTTCGACAAAAGAGATAACACCCCCCCATTACGTCATGCTTCAGAAATGTGGAAAATGGTCCGTTTTCAAATGTTTTATTTTTGAACGTCAGTTCACATTTGTAGGTGGATCATCAGTGTTAGAGCTAAAATTAGCATGTTTAAAGTGATTTTCATGCTTCCAGGGGCCCAAAACACAAGATTTATGGAATGGTTAAAAGTGCATGAAAATGGCCAATTTACTCACTCTGAGTTCTCAAAAAGGGTTTCTTCACCCCGGGAAGTTAATTAAATACCATTTGGAGGCATTTAATGTTCGAGCAAAAACTGCTGATTTTCGACAAAAGAGATAACACCCCCCCCATTACGTCATGCTTCAGAAATGTGGAAAATGGTCCGTTTTCAAATGTTTTATTTTTGAACGTCAGTTCACATTTGTAGGTGGATCATCAGTGTTAGAGCTAAAATTAGCATGTTTAAAGTGATTTTCATGCTTCCAGGGGCTCGGGAAGTTAATTAAATACCATTTGGAGGCATTTAATGTTCGAGCAAAAACGGCTGATTTTCGACAAAAGAGATAACACCCCCCCATTACGTCATGCTTCAGAAATGTGGAAAATGGTCCGTTTTCAAATGTTTTATTTTTGAACGTCAGTTCACATTTGTAGGTGGATCATCAGTGTTAGAGCTAAAATTAGCATGTTTAAAGTGATTTTCATGCTTCCAGGGGCCCAAAACACAAGATTTATGGAATGGTTAAAAGTGCATGAAAATGGCCAATTTACTCACTCTGAGTTCTCAAAAAGGGTTTCTTCACCCCGGGAAGTTAATTAAATACCATTTGGAGGCATTTAATGTTAGAGCAAAAACGGCTGATTTTCGACAAAAGAGATAACACCCCCCCATTACGTCGTGCTTCAGAAATGTGGAAAATGGTCCGTTTTCAAATGTTTTATTTTTGAACGTCAGTTCACATTTGTAGGTGGATCATCAGTGTTAGAGCTAAAATTAGCATGTTTAAAGTGATTTTCATGCTTCCAGGGGCTCGGGAAGTGAAATAAATACCATTTGGAGGCATTTAATGTTCGAGCAAAAACGGCTGATTTTCGACAAAAGAGATAACACCCCCCCATTACGTCATGCTTCAGAAATGTGGAAAATGGTCCGTTTTCAAATGTTTCATTTTTGAACGTCAGTTCACATTTGTAGGTGGATCATCAGTGTTAGAGCTAAAATTAGCATGTTTAAAGTGATTTTCATGCTTCCAGGGGCTCAGGAAGTTAATTAAATACCATTTGGAGGCATTTATTGTTCGAGCAAAAACGGCTGATTTTCGACAAAAGAGATAACACCCCCCCATTACGTCATGCTTCAGAAATGTGGAAAATGGTCCGTTTTCAAATGTTTTATTTTTGAACGTCAGTTCACATTTGTAGGTGGATCATCAGTGTTAGAGCTAAAATTAGCATGTTTAAAGTGATTTTCATGCTTCCAGGGGCCCAAAACACACGATTTATGGAATGGTTAAAAGTACATCAAAATGGCCAATTTACTCACTCTGAGTTCTCAAAAAGGGTTTCTTCACCCCGGGAAGTTAATTAAATACCATTTGGAGGCATTTAATGTTCAAGCAAAAACGGCTGATTTTCGACAAAAGAGATAACACCCCCCCATTACGTCATGCTTCAGAAATGTGGAAAATGGTCCGTTTTCAAATGTTTTATTTTTGAACGTCAGTTCACATTTGTAGGTGGATCATCAGTGTTAGAGCTAAAATTAGCATGTTTAAAGTGATTTTCATGCTTCCAGGGGCCCAAAACACACGATTTATGGAATGGTTAAAAGTACATCAAAATGGCCAATTTACTCACTCTGAGTTCTCAAAAAGGGTTTCTTCACCCCGGGAAGTTAATTAAATACCATTTGGAGGCATTTAATGTTCGAGCAAAAACGGCTGATTTTCGACAAAAGAGATAACACCCCCCCATTACGTCATGCTTCAGAAATGTGGAAAATGGTCCGTTTTCAAATGTTTTATTTTTGAACGTCAGTTCACATTTGTAGGTGGATCATCAGTGTTAGAGCTAAAATTAGCATGTTTAAAGTGATTTTCATGCTTCCAGGGGCTCGGGAAGTGAAATAAATACCATTTGGAGGCATTTAATGTTCAAGCAAAAAAGGCTGATTTTCCACAAAAGAGATAACACCCCCCCATTACGTCATGCTTCAGAAATGTGGAAAATGGTCCGTTTTCAAATGTTTTATTTTTGAACGTCAGTTCACATTTGTAGGTGGATCATCAGTGTTAGAGCTAAAATTAGCATGTTTAAAGTGATTTTCATGCTTCCAGGGGCCCAAAACACAAGATTTATGGAATGGTTAAAAGTGCATGAAAATGGCCAATTTACTCACTCTGAGTTCTCAAAAAGGGTTTCTTCACCTCGGGAAGTTAATTAAATACCATTTGGAGGCATTTAATGTTCGAGCAAAAACGGCTGATTTTCGACAAAAGAGATAACACCCCCCCATTACGTCATGCTTCAGAAATGTGGAAAATGGTCCGTTTTCAAATGTTTTATTTTTGAACATCAGTTCACATTTGTAGGTGGATCATCAGTGTTAGAGCTAAAATTAGCATGTTTAAAGTGATTTTCATGCTTCCAGGGGCCCAAAACACAAGATTTATGGAATGGTTAAAAGTGCATGAAAATGGCCAATTTACTCACTCTGAGTTCTCAAAAAGGGTTTCTTCACCCCGGGAAGTTAATTAAATACCATTTGGAGGCATTTAATGTTAGAGCAAAAACGGCTGATTTTCGACAAAAGAGATAACACCCCCCCATTACGTCATGCTTCAGAAATGTGGAAAATGGTCCGTTTTCAAATGTTTTATTTTTGAACGTCAGTTCACATTTGTAGGTGGATCATCAGTGTTAGAGCTAAAATTAGCATGTTTAAAGTGATTTTCATGCTTCCAGGGGCCCAAAACACAAGATTTATGGAATGGTTAAAAGTGCATGAAAATGGCCAATTTACTCACTCTGAGTTCTCAAAAAGGGTTTCTTCACCCCGGGAAGTTAATTAAATACCATTTGGAGGCATTTAATGTTCGAGCAAAAACGGCTGATTTTCGACAAAAGAGATAACACCCCCCCATTACGTCATGCTTCAGAAATGTGGAAAATGGTCCGTTTTCAAATGTTTTATTTTTGAACGTCAGTTCACATTTGTAGGTGGATCATCAGTGTTAGAGCTAAAATTAGCATGTTTAAAGTGATTTTCATGCTTCCAGGGGCCCAAAACACAAGATTTATGGAATGGTTAAAAGTGCATGAAAATGGCCAATTTACTCACTCTGAGTTCTCAAAAAGGGTTTCTTCACCCCGGGAAGTTAATTAAATACCATTTGGAGGCATTTAATGTTCGAGCAAAAACGGCTGATTTTCGACAAAAGAGATACCCTCCCATTACGTCATGCTTCAGAAATGTGGAAAATGGTCCGTTTTCAAATGTTTTATTTTTGAACGTCAGTTCACATTTGTAGGTGGATCATCAGTGTTAGAGCTAAAATTAGCATGTTTAAAGTGATTTTCATGCTTCCAGGGGCTCGGGAAGTTAATTAAATACCATTTGGAGGCATTTAATGTTAGAGCAAAAACGGCTGATTTTCGACAAAAGAGATAACACCCCCCCATTACGTCATGCTTCAGAAATGTGGAAAATGGTCCATTTCCAAATGTTTTATTTTTGAACGTCAGTTCACATTTGTAGGTGGATCATCAGTGTTAGAGCTAAAATTAGCATGTTTAAAGTGATTTTCATGCTTCCAGGGGCCCAAAACACAAGATTTATGGAATGGTTAAAAGTGCATGAAAATGGCCAATTTACTCACTCTGAGTTCTCAAAAAGGGTTTCTTCACCCCGGGAAGTTAATTAAATACCATTTGGAGGCATTTAATGTTCGAGCAAAAACGGCTGATTTTCGACAAAAGAGATAACACCCCCCCATTACGTCATGCTTCAGAAATGTGGAAAATGGTCAGTTTTCAAATGTTTTATTTTTGAACGTCAGTTCACATTTGTAGGTGGATCATCAGTGTTAGAGCTAAAATTAGCATGTTTAAAGTGATTTTCATGCTTCCAGGGGCCCAAAACACAAGATTTATGGAATGGTTAAAAGTGCATGAAAATGGCCAATTTACTCACTCTGAGTTCTCAAAAAGGGTTTCTTCACCCCGGGAAGTTAATTAAATACCATTTGGAGGCATTTAATGTTAGAGCAAAAACGGCTGATTTTCGACAAAAGAGATAACACCCCCCCCAATACGTCATGCTTCAGAAATGTGGAAAATGGTCCGTTTTCAAATGTTTTATTTTTGAACGTCAGTTCACATTTGTAGGTGGATCATCAGTGTTAGAGCTAAAATTAGCATGTTTAAAGTGATTTTCATGCTTCCAGGGGCTCGGGAAGTTAATTAAATACCATTTGGAGGCATTTAATGTTCGAGCAAAAACGGCTGATTTTCGACAAAAGAGATAACACCCCCCCATTACGTCATGCTTCAGAAATGTGGAAAATGGTCCGTTTTCAAATGTTTTATTTTTGAACGTCAGTTCACATTTGTAGGTGGATCATCAGTGTTAGAGCTAAAATTAGCATGTTTAAAGTGATTTTCATGCTTCCAGGGGCCCAAAACACAAGATTTATGGAATGGTTAAAAGTGCATGAAAATGGCCAATTTACTCACTCTGAGTTCTCAAAAAGGGTTTCTTCACCCCGGGAAGTTAATTAAATACCATTTGGAGGCATTTAATGTTAGAGCAAAAACGGCTGATTTTCGACAAAAGAGATAACACCCCCCCATTACGTCATGCTTCAGAAATGTGGAAAATGGTCCGTTTTCAAATGTTTTATTTTTGAACGTCAGTTCACATTTGTAGGTGGATCATCAGTGTTAGAGCTAAAATTAGCATGTTTAAAGTGATTTTCATGCTTCCAGGGGCTCGGGAAGTGAAATAAATACCATTTGGAGGCATTTAATGTTTGAGCAAAAACGGCTGATTTTCGACAAAAGAGATAACACCCCCCCCATTACGTCATGCTTCAGAAATGTGGAAAATGGTCCGTTTTCAAATGTTTCATTTTTGAACGTCAGTTCACATTTGTAGGTGGATCATCAGTGTTAGAGCTAAAATTAGCATGTTTAAAGTGATTTTCATG
Source organism: Lissotriton vulgaris (assembly GCF_964263255.1). Taxonomy (NCBI): domain Eukaryota; kingdom Metazoa; phylum Chordata; class Amphibia; order Caudata; family Salamandridae; genus Lissotriton; species Lissotriton vulgaris. Next base: position 413,178 of record NW_028241181.1, on the reverse strand, counting down.
CTTCCAGGGGCTCGGGAAGTTAATTAAATACCATTTGGAGGCATTTATTGTTCGAGCAAAAACGGCTGATTTTCGACAAAAGAGATAACACCCCCCCATTACGTCATGCTTCAGAAATGTGGAAAATGGTCCGTTTTCAAATGTTTTATTTTTGAACGTCAGTTCACATTTGTAGGTGGATCATCAGTGTTAGAGCTAAAATTAGCATGTTTAAAGTGATTTTCATGCTTCCAGGGGCTCGGGAAGTGAAATAAATACCATTTGGAGGCATTTAATGTTCGAGCAAAAACGGCTGATTTTCGACAAAAGAGATAACACCCCCCCATTACGTCATGCTTCAGAAATGTGGAAAATGGTCCGTTTTCAAATGTTTTATTTTTGAACGTCAGTTCACATTTGTAGGTGGATCATCAGTGTTAGAGCTAAAATTAGCATGTTTAAAGTGATTTTCATGCTTCCAGGGGCTCGGGAAGTGAAATAAATACCATTTGGAGGCATTTAATGTTCAAGCAAAAAAGGCTGATTTTCCACAAAAGAGATAACACCCCCCCATTACGTCATGCTTCAGAAATGTGGAAAATGGTCCGTTTTCAAATGTTTTATTTTTGAACGTCAGTTCACATTTGTAGGTGGATCATCAGTGTTAGAGCTAAAATTAGCATGTTTAAAGTGATTTTCATGCTTCCAGGGGCCCAAAACACAAGATTTATGGAATGGTTAAAAGTGCATGAAAATGGCCAATTTACTCACTCTGAGTTCTCAAAAAGGGTTTCTTCACCCCGGGAAGTTAATTAAATACCATTTGGAGGCATTTAATGTTCGAGCAAAAACGGCTGATTTTCGACAAAAGAGATAACACCCCCCCATTACGTCATGCTTCAGAAATGTGGAAAATGGTCCGTTTTCAAATGTTTTATTTTTGAACGTCAGTTCACATTTGTAGGTGGATCATCAGTGTTAGAGCTAAAATTAGCATGTTTAAAGTGATTTTCATGCTTCCAGGGGCCCAAAACACAAGATTTATGGAATGGTTAAAAGTGCATGAAAATGGCCAATTTACTCACTCTGAGTTCTCAAAAAGGGTTTCTTCACCCCGGGAAGTTAATTAAATACCATTTGGAGGCATTTAATGTTAGAGCAAAAACGGCTGATTTTCGACAAAAGAGATAACACCCCCCCATTACGTCATGCTTCAGAAATGTGGAAAATGGTCCGTTTTCAAATGTTTTATTTTTGAACGTCAGTTCACATTTGTAGGTGGATCATCAGTGTTAGAGCTAAAATTAGCATGTTTAAAGTGATTTTCATGCTTCCAGGGGCCCAAAACACAAGATTTATGGAATGGTTAAAAGTGCATGAAAATGGCCAATTTACTCACTCTGAGTTCTCAAAAAGGGTTTCTTCACCCCGGGAAGTTAATTAAATACCATTTGGAGGCATTTAATGTTAGAGCAAAAACGGCTGATTTTCGACAAAAGAGATAACACCCCCCCATTACGTCATGCTTCAGAAATGTGGAAAATGGTCCGTTTTCAAATGTTTTATTTTTGAACGTCAGTTCACATTTGTAGGTGGATCATCAGTGTTAGAGCTAAAATTAGCATGTTTAAAGTGATTTTCATGCTTCCAGGGGCCCAAAACACAAGATTTATGGAATGGTTAAAAGTGCATGAAAATGGCCAATTTACTCACTCTGAGTTCTCAAAAAAAGTTTCTTCACCCCGGGAAGTTAATTAAATACCATTTGGAGGCATTTAATGTTCGAGCAAAAACGGCTGATTTTCGACAAAAGAGATAACACCCCCCATTACGTCATGCTTCAGAAATGTGGAAAATGGTCCGTTTTCAAATGTTTTATTTTTGAACGTCAGTTCACATTTGTAGGTGGATCATCAGTGTTAGAGCTAAAATTAGCATGTTTAAAGTGATTTTCATGCTTCCAGGGGCTCGGGAAGTTAATTAAATACCATTTGGAGGCATTTAATGTTAGAGCAAAAACGGCTGATTTTCGACAAAAGAGATAACACCCCCCCATTACGTCATGCTTCAGAAATGTGGAAAATGGTCCGTTTCCAAATGTTTTATTTTTGAACGTCAGTTCACATTTGTAGGTGGATCATCAGTGTTAGAGCTAAAATTAGCATGTTTAAAGTGATTTTCATGCTTCCAGGGGCCCAAAACACAAGATTTATGGAATGGTTAAAAGTGCATGAAAATGGCCAATTTACTCACTCTGAGTTCTCAAAAAGGGTTTCTTCACCCCGGGAAGTTAATTAAATACCATTTGGAGGCATTTAATGTTCGAGCAAAAACGGCTGATTTTCGACAAAAGAGATAACACCCCCCCATTACGTCATGCTTCAGAAATGTGGAAAATGGTCCGTTTTCAAATGTTTTATTTTTGAACGTCAGTTCACATTTGTAGGTGGATCATCAGTGTTAGAGCTAAAATTAGCATGTTTAAAGTGATTTTCATGCTTCCAGGGGCCCAAAACACAAGATTTATGGAATGGTTAAAAGTGCATGAAAATGGCCAATTTACTCACTCTGAGTTCTCAAAAAGGGTTTCTTCACCCCGGGAAGTTAATTAAATACCATTTGGAGGCATTTAATGTTAGAGCAAAAACGGCTGATTTTCGACAAAAGAGATAACACCCCCCCCATTACGTCATGCTTCAGAAATGTGGAAAATGGTCCGTTTTCAAATGTTTTATTTTTGAACGTCAGTTCACATTTGTAGGTGGATCATCAGTGTTAGAGCTAAAATTAGCATGTTTAAAGTGATTTTCATGCTTCCAGGGGCTCGGGAAGTTAATTAAATACCATTTGGAGGCATTTAATGTTAGAGCAAAAACGGCTGATTTTCGACAAAAGAGATAACACCCCCCCATTACGTCATGCTTCAGAAATGTGGAAAATGGTCCGTTTTCAAATGTTTTATTTTTGAACGTCAGTTCACATTTGTAGGTGGATCATCAGTGTTAGAGCTAAAATTAGCATGTTTAAAGTGATTTTCATGCTTCCAGGGGCCCAAAACACAAGATTTATGGAATGGTTAAAAGTGCATGAAAATGGCCAATTTACTCACTCTGAGTTCTCAAAAAGGGTTTCTTCACCCCGGGAAGTTAATTAAATACCATTTGGAGGCATTTAATGTTCGAGCAAAAACGGCTGATTTTCGACAAAAGAGATAACACCCCCCCATTACGTCATGCTTCAGAAATGTGGAAAATGGTCCGTTTTCAAATGTTTTATTTTTGAACGTCAGTTCACATTTGTAGGTGGATCATCAGTGTTAGAGCTAAAATTAGCATGTTTAAAGTGATTTTCATGCTTCCAGGGGCCCAAAACACAAGATTTATGGAATGGTTAAAAGTGCATGAAAATGGCCAATTTACTCACTCTGAGTTCTCAAAAAGGGTTTCTTCACCCCGGGAAGTTAATTAAATACCATTTGGAGGTATTTAATGTTCGAGCAAAAACGGCTGATTTTCGACAAAAGAGATAACACCCCCCATTACGTCATGCTTCAGAAATGTGGAAAATGGTCGGTTTTCAAATGTTTTATTTTTGAACGTCAGTTCACATTTGTAGGTGGATCATCAGTGTTAGAGCTAAAATTAGCATGTTTAAAGTGATTTTCATGCTTCCAGCGGCTCGGGAAGTTAATTAAATACCATTTGGAGGCATTTAATGTTCGAGCAAAAACGGCTGATTTTCGACAAAAGAGATAACACCCCCCCATTACGTCATGCTTCAGAAATGTGGAAAATGGTCCGTTTTCAAATGTTTTATTTTTGAACGTCAGTTCACATTTGTAGGTGGATCATCAGTGTTAGAGCTAAAATTAGCATGTTTAAAGTGATTTTCATGCTTCCAGGGGCTCGGGAAGTTAATTAAATACCATTTGGAGGCATTTAATGTTAGAGCAAAAACGGCTGATTTTCGACAAAAGAGATAACACCCCCCCATTACGTCATGCTTCAGAAATGTGGAAAATGGTCCGTTTCCAAATGTTTTATTTTTGAACGTCAGTTCACATTTGTAGGTGGATCATCAGTGTTAGAGCTAAAATTAGCATGTTTAAAGTGATTTTCATGCTTCCAGGGGCCCAAAACACAAGATTTATGGAATGGTTAAAAGTGCATGAAAATGGCCAATTTACTCACTCTGAGTTCTCAAAAAGGGTTTCTTCACCCCGGGAAGTTAATTAAATACCATTTGGAGGCATTTAATGTTCGAGCAAAAACGGCTGATTTTCGACAAAAGAGATAACACCCCCCCATTACGTCATGCTTCAGAAATGTGGAAAATGGTCCGTTTTCAAATGTTTTATTTTTGAACGTCAGTTCACATTTGTAGGTGGATCATCAGTGTTAGAGCTAAAATTAGCATGTTTAAAGTGATTTTCATGCTTCCAGGGGCCCAAAACACAAGATTTATGGAATGGTTAAAAGTGCATGAAAATGGCCAATTTACTCACTCTGAGTTCTCAAAAAGGGTTTCTTCACCCCGGGAAGTTAATTAAATACCATTTGGAGGCATTTAATGTTAGAGCAAAAACGGCTGATTTTCGACAAAAGAGATAACACCCCCCCCATTACGTCATGCTTCAGAAATGTGGAAAATGGTCCGTTTTCAAATGTTTTATTTTTGAACGTCAGTTCACATTTGTAGGTGGATCATCAGTGTTAGAGCTAAAATTAGCATGTTTAAAGTGATTTTCATGCCTCCAGGGGCTCGGGAAGTTAATTAAATACCATTTGGAGGCATTTAATGTTAGAGCAAAAACGGCTGATTTTCGACAAAAGAGATAACACCCCCCCATTACGTCATGCTTCAGAAATGTGGAAAATGGTCCGTTTTCAAATGTTTTATTTTTGAACGTCAGTTCACATTTGTAGGTGGATCATCAGTGTTAGAGCTAAAATTAGCATGTTTAAAGTGATTTTCATGCTTCCAGGGGCTCAAAACACAAGATTTATGGAATGGTTAAAAGTGCATGAAAATGGCCAATTTACTCACTCTGAGTTCTCAAAAAGGGTTTCTTCACCCCGGGAAGTTAATTAAATACTATTTGGAGGCATTTAATGTTCGAGCAAAAACGGCTGATTTTCGACAAAAGAGATAACACCCCCCATTACGTCATGCTTCAGAAATGTGGAAAATGGTCCGTTTTCAAATGTTTTATTTTTGAACGTCAGTTCACATTTGTAGGTGGATCATCAGTGTTAGAGCTAAAATTAGCATGTTTAAAGTGATTTTCATGCTTCCAGGGGCCCAAAACACAAGATTTATGGAATGGTTAAAAGTGCATGAAAATGGCCAATTTACTCACTCTGAGTTCTCAAAAAGGGTTTCTTCACCCCGGGAAGTTAATTAAATACCATTTGGAGGCATTTAATGTTCTAGCAAAAACGGCTGATTTTCGACAAAAGAGATAACACCCCCCCATTACGTCATGCTTCAGAAATGTGGAAAATGGTCCGTTTTCAAATGTTTTATTTTTGAACGTCAGTTCACATTTGTAGGTGGATCATCAGTGTTAGAGCTAAAATTAGCATGTTTAAAGTGATTTTCATGCTTCCAGGGGCTCGGGAAGTTAATTAAATACCATTTGGAGGCATTTAATGTTCGAGCAAAAACGGCTGATTTTCGACAAAAGAGATAACACCCCCCCATTACGTCATGCTTCAGAAATGTGGAAAATGGTCCGTTTTCAAATGTTTCATTTTTGAACGTCAGTTCACATTTGTAGGTGGATCATCAGTGTTAGAGCTAAAATTAGCATGTTTAAAGTGATTTTCATGCTTCCAGGGGCTCGGGAAGTGAAATAAATACCATTTGGAGGCATTTAATGTTAGAGCAAAAACGGCTGATTTTCGACAAAAGAGATAACACCCCCCCATTACGTCATGCTTCAGAAATGTGGAAAATGGTCCGTTTTCAAATGTTTTATTTTTGAACGTCAGTTCACATTTGTAGGTGGATCATCAGTGTTAGAGCTAAAATTAGCATGTTTAAAGTGATTTTCATGCTTCCAGGGGCCCAAAACACAAGATTTATGGAATGGTTAAAAGTGAATGAAAATGGCCAATTTACTCACTCTGAGTTCTCAAAAAGGGTTTCTTCACCCCGGGAAGTTAATTAAATACCATTTGGAGGCATTTAATGTTCGAGCAAAAACGGCTGATTTTCGACAAAAGAGATAACACCCCCCCATTACGTCATGCTTCAGAAATGTGGAAAATGGTCCGTTTTCAAATGTTTTATTTTTGAACGTCAGTTCACATTTGTAGGTGGATCATCAGTGTTAGAGCTAAAATTAGCATGTTTAAAGTGATTTTCATGCTTCCAGGGGCTCGGGAAGTTAATTAAATACCATTTGGAGGCATTTAATGTTCGAGCAAAAACGGCTGATTTTCGACAAAAGAGATTACACCCCCCCATTACGTCATGCTTCAGAAATGTGGAAAATGGTCCGTTTTCAAATGTTTTATTTTTGAACGTCAGTTCACATTTGTAGGTGGATCATCAGTGTTAGAGCTAAAATTAGCATGTTTAAAGTGATTTTCATGCTTCCAGGGGCCCAAAACACAAGATTTATGGAATGGTTAAAAGTGCATGAAAATGGCCAATTTACTCACTCTGAGTTCTCAAAAAGGGTTTCTTCACCCCGGGAAGTTAATTAAATACCATTTGGAGGCATTTAATGTTAGAGCAAAAACGGCTGATTTTCGACAAAAGAGATAACACCCCCCCATTACGTCATGCTTCAGAAATGTGGAAAATGGTCCGTTTTCAAATGTTTCATTTTTGAACGTCAGTTCACATTTGTAGGTGGATCATCAGTGTTAGAGCTAAAATTAGCATGTTTAAAGTGATTTTCATGCTTCCAGGGGCTCGGGAAGTTAATTAAATACCATTTGGAGGCATTTATTGTTCGAGCAAAAACGGCTGATTTTCGACAAAAGAGATAACACCCCCCCATTACGTCATGCTTCAGAAATGTGGAAAATGGTCCGTTTTCAAATGTTTTATTTTTGAACGTCAGTTCACATTTGTAGGTGGATCATCAGTGTTAGAGCTAAAATTAGCATGTTTAAAGTGATTTTCATGCTTCCAGGGGCCCAAAACACACGATTTATGGAATGGTTAAAAGTACATCAAAATGGCCAATTTACTCACTCTGAGTTCTCAAAAAGGGTTTCTTCACCCCGGGAAGTTAATTAAATACCATTTGGAGGCATTTAATGTTCGAGCAAAAACGGCTGATTTTCGACAAAAGAGATAACACCCCCCCATTACGTCATGCTTCAGAAATGTGGAAAATGGTCCGTTTTCAAATGTTTTATTTTTGAACGTCAGTTCACATTTGTAGGTGGATCATCAGTGTTAGAGCTAAAATTAGCATGTTTAAAGTGATTTTCATGCTTCCAGGGGCCCAAAACACACGATTTATGGAATGGTTAAAAGTACATCAAAATGGCCAATTTACTCACTCTGAGTTCTCAAAAAGGGTTTCTTCACCCCGGGAAGTTAATTAAATACCATTTGGAGGCATTTAATGTTCGAGCAAAAACGGCTGATTTTCGACAAAAGAGATAACACCCCCCCATTACGGCATGCTTCAGAAATGTGGAAAATGGTCCGTTTTCAAATGTTTTATTTTTGAACGTCAGTTCACATTTGTAGGTGGATCATCAGTGTTAGAGCTAAAATTAGCATGTTTAAAGTGATTTTCATGCTTCCAGGGGCTCGGGAAGTGAAATAAATACCATTTGGAGGCATTTAATGTTCGAGCAAAAACGGCTGATTTTCGACAAAAGAGATAACACCCCCCCATTACGTCATGCTTCAGAAATGTGGAAAATGGTCCGTTTTCAAATGTTTTATTTTTGAACGTCAGTTCACATTTGTAGGTGGATCATCAGTGTTAGAGCTAAAATTAGCATGTTTAAAGTGATTTTCATGCTTCCAGGGGCTCGGGAAGTGAAATAAATACCATTTGGAGGCATTTAATGTTCAAGCAAAAAAGGCTGATTTTCCACAAAAGAGATAACACCCCCCCATTACGTCATGCTTCAGAAATGTGGAAAATGGTCCGTTTTCAAATGTTTTATTTTTGAACGTCAGTTCACATTTGTAGGTGGATCATCAGTGTTAGAGCTAAAATTAGCATGTTTAAAGTGATTTTCATGCTTCCAGGGGCCCAAAACACAAGATTTATGGAATGGTTAAAAGTGCATGAAAATGGCCAATTTACTCACTCTGAGTTCTCAAAAAGGGTTTCTTCACCCCGGGAAGTTAATTAAATACCATTTGGAGGCATTTAATGTTCGAGCAAAAACGGCTGATTTTCGACAAAAGAGATAACACCCCCCCATTACGTCATGCTTCAGAAATGTGGAAAATGGTCCGTTTTCAAATGTTTTATTTTTGAACGTCAGTTCACATTTGTAGGTGGATCATCAGTGTTAGAGCTAAAATTAGCATGTTTAAAGTGATTTTCATGCTTCCAGGGGCCCAAAACACAAGATTTATGGAATGGTTAAAAGTGCATGAAAATGGCCAATTTACTCACTCTGAGTTCTCAAAAAGGGTTTCTTCACCCCGGGAAGTTAATTAAATACCATTTGGAGGCATTTAATGTTAGAGCAAAAACTGCTGATTTTCGACAAAAGAGATAACACCCCCCCATTACGTCATGCTTCAGAAATGTGGAAAATGGTCCGTTTTCAAATGTTTTATTTTTGAACGTCAGTTCACATTTGTAGGTGGATCATCAGTGTTAGAGCTAAAATTAGCATGTTTAAAGTGATTTTCATGCTTCCAGGGGCCCAAAACACAAGATTTATGGAATGGTTAAAAGTGCATGAAAATGGCCAATTTACTCACTCTGAGTTCTCAAAAAGGGTTTTTTCACCCCAGGAAGTTAATTAAATACCATTTGGAGGCATTTAATGTTAGAGCAAAAATGGCTGATTTTCGACAAAAGAGATAACACCCCCCCATTACGTCATGCTTCAGAAATGTGGAAAATGGTCCGTTTTCAAATGTTTTATTTTTGAACGTCAGTTCACATTTGTAGGTGGATCATCAGTGTTAGAGCTAAAATTAGCATGTTTAAAGTGATTTTCATGCTTCCAGGGGCTCGGGAAGTTAATTAAATACCATTTGGAGGCATTTAATGTTCGAGCAAAAACGGCTGATTTTCGACAAAAGAGATAACACCCCCCCATTACGTCATGCTTCAGAAATGTGGAAAATGGTCCGTTTTCAAATGTTTTATTTTTGAACGTCAGTTCACATTTGTAGGTGGATCATCAGTGTTAGAGCTAAAATTAGCATGTTTAAAGTGATTTTCATGCTTCCAGGGGCCCAAAACACAAGATTTATGGAATTGTTAAAAGTGCATGAAAATGGCCAATTTACTCACTCTGAGTTCTCAAAAAGGGTTTCTTCACCCCGGGAAGTTAATTAAATACCATTTGGAGGCATTTAATGTTAGAGCAAAAACGGCTGATTTTCGACAAAAGAGATAACACCCCCCCATTACGTCATGCTTCAGAAATGTGGAAAATGGTCCGTTTTCAAATGTTTTATTTTTGAACGTCAGTTCACATTTGTAGGTGGATCATCAGTGTTAGAGCTAAAATTAGCATGTTTAAAGTGATTTTCATGCTTCCAGGGGCTCGGGAAGTGAAATAAATACCATTTGGAGGCATTTAATGTTCGAGCAAAAACGGCTGATTTTCGACAAAAGAGATAACACCCCCCCATTACGTCATGCTTCAGAAATGTGGAAAATGGTCCGTTTTCAAATGTTTCATTTTTGAACGTCAGTTCACATTTGTAGGTGGATCATCAGTGTTAGAGCTAAAATTAGCATGTTTAAAGTGATTTTCATGCTTCCAGGGGCTCGGGAAGTTAATTAAATACCATTTGGAGGCATTTATTGTTCGAGCAAAAACGGCTGATTTTCGACAAAAGAGATAACACCCCCCCATTACGTCATGCTTCAGAAATGTGGAAAATGGTCCGTTTTCAAATGTTTTATTTTTGAACGTCAGTTCACATTTGTAGGTGGATCATCAGTGTTAGAGCTAAAATTAGCATGTTTAAAGTGATTTTCATGCTTCCAGGGGCCCAAAACACACGATTTATGGAATGGTTAAAAGTACATCAAAATGGCCAATTTACTCACTCTGAGTTCTCAAAAAGGGTTTCTTCACCCCGGGAAGTTAATTAAATACCATTTGGAGGCATTTAATGTTCGAGCAAAAACGGCTGATTTTCGACAAAAGAGATAACACCCCCCCATTACGTCATGCTTCAGAAATGTGGAAAATGGTCCGTTTTCAAATGTTTTATTTTTGAACGTCAGTTCACATTTGTAGGTGGATCATCAGTGTTAGAGCTAAAATTAGCATGTTTAAAGTGATTTTCATGCTTCCAGGGGCCCAAAACACACGATTTATGGAATGGTTAAAAGTACATCAAAATGGCCAATTTACTCACTCTGAGTTCTCAAAAAGGGTTTCTTCACCCCGGGAAGTTAATTAAATACCATTTGGAGGCATTTAATGTTCGAGCAAAAACGGCTGATTTTCGACAAAAGAGATAACACCCCCCCATTACGGCATGCTTCAGAAATGTGGAAAATGGTCCGTTTTCAAATGTTTTATTTTTGAACGTCAGTTCACATTTGTAGGTGGATCATCAGTGTTAGAGCTAAAATTAGCATGTTTAAAGTGATTTTCATGCTTCCAGGGGCTCGGGAAGTGAAATAAATACCATTTGGAGGCATTTAATGTTCGAGCAAAAACGGCTGATTTTCGACAAAAGAGATAACACCCCCCCATTACGTCATGCTTCAGAAATGTGGAAAATGGTCCGTTTTCAAATGTTTTATTTTTGAACGTCAGTTCACATTTGTAGGTGGATCATCAGTGTTAGAGCTAAAATTAGCATGTTTAAAGTGATTTTCATGCTTCCAGGGGCTCGGGAAGTGAAATAAATACCATTTGGAGGCATTTAATGTTCAAGCAAAAAAGGCTGATTTTCCACAAAAGAGATAACACCCCCCCATTACGTCATGCTTCAGAAATGTGGAAAATGGTCCGTTTTCAAATGTTTTATTTTTGAACGTCAGTTCACATTTGTAGGTGGATCATCAGTGTTAGAGCTAAAATTAGCATGTTTAAAGTGATTTTCATGCTTCCAGGGGCCCAAAACACAAGATTTATGGAATGGTTAAAAGTGCATGAAAATGGCCAATTTACTCACTCTGAGTTCTCAAAAAGGGTTTCTTCACCCCGGGAAGTTAATTAAATACCATTTGGAGGCATTTAATGTTCGAGCAAAAACGGCTGATTTTCGACAAAAGAGATAACACCCCCCCATTACGTCATGCTTCAGAAATGTGGAAAATGGTCCGTTTTCAAATGTTTTATTTTTGAACGTCAGTTCACATTTGTAGGTGGATCATCAGTGTTAGAGCTAAAATTAGCATGTTTAAAGTGATTTTCATGCTTCCAGGGGCCCAAAACACAAGATTTATGGAATGGTTAAAAGTGCATGAAAATGGCCAATTTACTCACTCTGAGTTCTCAAAAAGGGTTTCTTCACCCCGGGAAGTTAATTAAATACCATTTGGAGGCATTTATTGTTAGAGCAAAAACGGCTGATTTTCGACAAAAGAGATAACACCCCCCATTACGTCATGCTTCAGAAATGTGGAAAATGGTCCGTTTTCAAATGTTTTATTTTTGAACGTCAGTTCACATTTGTAGGTGGATCATCAGTGTTAGAGCTAAAATTAGCATGTTTAAAGTGATTTTCATGCTTCCAGGGGCCCAAAACACAAGATTTATGGAATGGTTAAAAGTGCATGAAAATGGCCAATTTACTCACTCTGAGTTCTCAAAAAGGGTTTTTTCACCCCAGGAAGTTAATTAAATACCATTTGGAGGCATTTAATGTTAGAGCAAAAACGGCTGATTTTCGACAAAAGAGATAACACCCCCCCCATTACGTCATGCTTCAGAAATGTGGAAAATGGTCCGTTTTCAAATGTTTTATTTTTGAACGTCAGTTCACATTTGTAGGTGGATCATCAGTGTTAGAGCTAAAATTAGCATGTTTAAAGTGATTTTCATGCTTCCAGGGGCTCGGGAAGTTAATTAAATACCATTTGGAGGCATTTAATGTTCGAGCAAAAACGGCTGATTTTCGACAAAAGAGATAACACCCCCCCATTACGTCATGCTTCAGAAATGTGGAAAATGGTCCGTTTTCAAATGTTTCATTTTTGAACGTCAGTTCACATTTGTAGGTGGATCATCAGTGTTAGAGCTAAAATTAGGATGTTTAAAGTGATTTTCATGCTTCCAGGGGCTCGGGAAGTGAAATAAATACCATTTGGAGGCATTTAATGTTAGAGCAAAAACGGCTGATTTTCGACAAAAGAGATAACACCCCCCCATTACGTCATGCTTCAGAAATGTGGAAAATGGTCCGTTTTCAAATGTTTTATTTTTGAACGTCAGTTCACATTTGTAGGTGGATCATCAGTGTTAGAGCTAAAATTAGCATGTTTAAAGTGATTTTCATGCTTCCAGGGGCCCAAAACACAAGATTTATGGAATGGTTAAAAGTGCATGAAAATGGCCAATTTACTCACTCTGAGTTCTCAAAAAGGGTTTCTTCACCCCGGGAAGTTAATTAAATACCATTTGGAGGCATTTAATGTTCGAGCAAAAACGGCTGATTTTCGACAAAAGAGATAACACCCCCCCATTACGTCATGCTTCAGAAATGTGGAAAATGGTCCGTTTTCAAATGTTTTATTTTTGAACGTCAGTTCACATTTGTAGGTGGATCATCAGTGTTAGAGCTAAAATTAGCATGTTTAAAGTGATTTTCATGCTTCCAGGGGCTCGGGAAGTTAATTAAATACCATTTGGAGGCATTTAATGTTCGAGCAAAAACGGCTGATTTTCGACAAAAGAGATAACACCCCCCCATTACGTCATGCTTCAGAAATGTGGAAAATGGTCCGTTTTCAAATGTTTTATTTTTGAACGTCAGTTCACATTTGTAGGTGGATCATCAGTGTTAGAGCTAAAATTAGCATGTTTAAAGTGATTTTCATGCTTCCAGGGGCCCAAAACACAAGATTTATGGAATGGTTAAAAGTGCATGAAAATGGCCAATTTACTCACTCTGAGTTCTCAAAAAGGGTTTCTTCACCCCGGGAAGTTAATTAAATACCATTTGGAGGCATTTAATGTTAGAGCAAAAACGGCTGATTTTCGACAAAAGAGATAACACCCCCCCATTACGTCATGCTTCAGAAATGTGGAAAATGGTCCGTTTTCAAATGTTTTATTTTTGAACGTCAGTTCACATTTGTAGGTGGATCATCAGTGTTAGAGCTAAAATTAGCATGTTTAAAGTGATTTTCATGCTTCCAGGGGCCCAAAACACAAGATTTATGGAATGGTTAAAAGTGCATGAAAATGGCCAATTTACTCACTCTGAGTTCTCAAAAAGGGTTTCTTCACCCCGGGAAGTTAATTAAATACAATTTGGAGGCATTTAATGTTCGAGCAAAAACGGCTGATTTTCGACAAAAGAGATAACACCCCCCCATTACGTCATGCTTCAGAAATGTGGAAAATGGTCCGTTTTCAAATGTTTTATTTTTGAATGTCAGTTCACATTTGTAGGTGGATCATCAGTGTTAGAGCTAAAATTAGCATGTTTAAAGTGATTTTCATGCTTCCAGGGGCTCGGGAAGTGAAATAAATACCATTTGGAGGCATTTAATGTTCGAGCAAAAAAGGCTGATTTTCCACAAAAGAGATAACACCCCCCCATTACGTCATGCTTCAGAAATGTGGAAAATGGTCCGTTTTCAAATGTTTTATTTTTGAACGTCAGTTCACATTTGTAGGTGGATCATCAGTGTTAGAGCTAAAATTAGCATGTTTAAAGTGATTTTCATGCTTCCAGGGGCTCGGGAAGTGAAATAAATACCATTTGGAGGCATTTAATGTTCGAGCAAAAACGGCTGATTTTCGACAAAAGAGATAACACCCCCCCATTACGTCATGCTTCAGAAATGTGGAAAATGGTCCGTTTTCAAATGTTTCATTTTTGAACGTCAGTTCACATTTGTAGGTGGATCATCAGTGTTAGAGCTAAAATTAGCATGTTTAAAGTGATTTTCATGCTTCCAGGGGCCCAAAACACACGATTTATGGAATGGTTAAAAGTACATCAAAATGGCCAATTTACTCACTCTGAGTTCTCAAAAAGGGTTTCTTCACCCCGGGAAGTTAATTAAATACCATTTGGAGGCATTTAATGTTCGAGCAAAAACGGCTGATTTTCGACAAAAGAGATAACACCCCCCCATTACGTCATGCTTCAGAAATGTGGAAAATGGTCCGTTTTCAAATGTTTTATTTTTGAACGTCAGTTCACATTTGTAGGTGGATCATCAGTGTTAGAGCTAAAATTAGCATGTTTAAAGTGATTTTCATGCTTCCAGGGGCTCGGGAAGTGAAATAAATACCATTTGGAGGCATTTAATGTTCAAGCAAAAAAGGCTGATTTTCCACAAAAGAGATAACACCCCCCCATTACGTCATGCTTCAGAAATGTGGAAAATGGTCCGTTTTCAAATGTTTTATTTTTGAACGTCAGTTCACATTTGTAGGTGGATCATCAGTGTTAGAGCTAAAATTAGCATGTTTAAAGTGATTTTCATGCTTCCAGGGGCCCAAAACACAAGATTTATGGAATGGTTAAAAGTGCATGAAAATGGCCAATTTACTCACTCTGAGTTCTCAAAAAGGGTTTCTTCACCCCGGGAAGTTAATTAAATACCATTTGGAGGCATTTAATGTTCGAGCAAAAACGGCTGATTTTCGACAAAAGAGATAACACCCCCCCATTACGTCATGCTTCAGAAATGTGGAAAATGGTCCGTTTTCAAATGTTTTATTTTTGAACGTCAGTTCACATTTGTAGGTGGATCATCAGTGTTAGAGCTAAAATTAGCATGTTTAAAGTGATTTTCATGCTTCCAGGGGCCCAAAACACAAGATTTATGGAATGGTTAAAAGTGCATGAAAATGGCCAATTTACTCACTCTGAGTTCTCAAAAAGGGTTTCTTCACCCCGGGAAGTTAATTAAATACCATTTGGAGGCATTTAATGTTCGAGCAAAAACGGCTGATTTTCGACAAAAGAGATAACACCCCCCCCCATTACGTCATGCTTCAGAAATGTGGAAAATGGTCCGTTTTCAAATGTTTTATTTTTGAACGTCAGTTCACATTTGTAGGTGGATCATCAGTGTTAGAGCTAAAATTAGCATGTTTAAAGTGATTTTCATGCTTCCAGGGGCTCGGGAAGTTAATTAAATACCATTTGGAGGCATTTAATGTTCGAGCAAAAACGGCTGATTTTCGACAAAAGAGATAACACCCCCCCATTACGTCATGCTTCAGAAATGTGGAAAATGGTCCGTTTTCAAATGTTTTATTTTTGAACGTCAGTTCACATTTGTAGGTGGATCATCAGTGTTAGAGCTAAAATTAGCATGTTTAAAGTGATTTTCGTGCTTCCAGGGGCCCAAAACACAAGATTTGTGGAATGGTTAAAAGTGCATGAAAATGGCCAATTTACTCACTCTGAGTTCTCAAAAAGGGTTTCTTCACCCCGGGAAGTTAATTAAATACCATTTGGAGGCATTTAATGTTAGAGCAAAAACGGCTGATTTTCGACAAAAGAGATAACACCCCCCCATTACGTCATGCTTCAGAAATGTGGAAAATGGTCCGTTTTCAAATGTTTTATTTTTGAACGTCAGTTCACATTTGTAGGTGGATCATCAGTGTTAGAGCTAAAATTAGCATGTTTAAAGTGATTTTCATGCTTCCAGGGGCCCAAAACACAAGATTTATGGAATGGTTAAAAGTGCATGAAAATGGCCAATTTACTCACTCTGAGTTCTCAAAAAGGGTTTCTTCACCCCGGGAAGTTAATTAAATACAATTTGGAGGCATTTAATGTTCGAGCAAAAACGGCTGATTTTCGACAAAAGAGATAACACCCCCCCATTACGTCATGCTTCAGAAATGTGGAAAATGGTCCGCTTTCAAATGTTTTATTTTTGAACGTCAGTTCACATTTGTAGGTGGATCATCAGTGTTAGAGCTAAAATTAGCATGTTTAAAGTGATTTTCATGCTTCCAGGGGCTCGGGAAGTGAAATAAATACCATTTGGAGGCATTTAATGTTCGAGCAAAAAAGGCTGATTTTCCACAAAAGAGATAACACCCCCCCATTACGTCATGCTTCAGAAATGTGGAAAATGGTCCGTTTTCAAATGTTTTATTTTTGAACGTCAGTTCACATTTGTAGGTGGATCATCAGTGTTAGAGCTAAAATTAGCATGTTTAAAGTGATTTTCATGCTTCCAGGGGCTCGGGAAGTGAAATAAATACCATTTGGAGGCATTTAATGTTCGAGCAAAAACGGCTGATTTCGACAAAAGAGATAACACCCCCCCATTACGTCATGCTTCAGAAATGTGGAAAATGGTCCGTTTTCAAATGTTTTATTTTTGAACGTCAGTTCACATTTGTAGGTGGATCATCAGTGTTAGAGCTAAAATTAGCATGTTTAAAGTGATTTTCATGCTTCCAGGGGCCCAAAACACAAGATTTATGGAATGGTTAAAAGTGCATGAAAATGGCCAATTTACTCACTCTGAGTTCTCAAAAAGGGTTTCTTCACCCCGGGAAGTTAATTAAATACCATTTGGAGGCATTTAATGTTCGAGCAAAAACGGCTGATTTTCGACAAAAGAGATAACACCCCCCAATTACGTCATGCTTCAGAAATGTGGAAAATGGTCCGTTTTCAAATGTTTTATTTTTGAACGTCAGTTCACATTTGTAGGTGGATCATCAGTGTTAGAGCTAAAATTAGCATGTTTAAAGTGATTTTCATGCTTCTTGGGGCCCAAAACACAAGATTTATGGAATGGTTAAAAGTGCATTAAAATGGCCAATTTACTCACTCTGAGTTCTCAAAAAGGGTTTCTTCACCCCAGGAAGTTAATTAAATACCATTTGGAGGCATTAATGTTCGAGCAAAAACGGCTGATTTTCGACAAAAGAGATAACACCCCCCCATTACGTCATGCTTCAGAAATGTGGAAAATGGTCCGTTTTCAAATGTTTTATTTTCGAACGTCAGTTCACATTTGTAGGTGGATCATCAGTGTTAGAGCTAAAATTAGCATGTTTAAAGTGATTTTCATGCTTCCAGGGGCCCAAAACACAAGATTTATGGAATGGTTAAAAGTGCATGAAAATGGCCAATTTACTCACTCTGAGTTCTCAAAAAGGGTTTCTTCACCCCGGGAAGTTAATTAAATACAATTTGGAGGCATTTAATGTTCGAGCAAAAACGGCTGATTTTCGACAAAAGAGATAACACCCCCCCATTACGTCATGCTTCAGAAATGTGGAAAATGGTCCGCTTTCAAATGTTTTATTTTTGAACGTCAGTTCACATTTGTAGGTGGATCATCAGTGTTAGAGCTAAAATTAGCATGTTTAAAGTGATTTTCATGCTTCCAGGGGCTCGGGAAGTGAAATAAATACCATTTGGAGGCATTTAATGTTCGAGCAAAAAAGGCTGATTTTCCACAAAAGAGATAACACCCCCCCATTACGTCATGCTTCAGAAATGTGGAAAATGGTCCGTTTTCAAATGTTTTATTTTTGAACGTCAGTTCACATTTGTAGGTGGATCATCAGTGTTAGAGCTAAAATTAGCATGTTTAAAGTGATTTTCATGCTTCCAGGGGCTCGGGAAGTGAAATAAATACCATTTGGAGGCATTTAATGTTCGAGCAAAAACGGCTGATTTCGACAAAAGAGATAACACCCCCCCATTACGTCATGCTTCAGAAATGTGGAAAATGGTCCGTTTTCAAATGTTTTATTTTTGAACGTCAGTTCACATTTGTAGGTGGATCATCAGTGTTAGAGCTAAAATTAGCATGTTTAAAGTGATTTTCATGCTTCCAGGGGCCCAAAACACAAGATTTATGGAATGGTTAAAAGTGCATGAAAATGGCCAATTTACTCACTCTGAGTTCTCAAAAAGGGTTTCTTCACCCCGGGAAGTTAATTAAATACCATTTGGAGGCATTTAATGTTCGAGCAAAAACGGCTGATTTTCGACAAAAGAGATAACACCCCCCAATTACGTCATGCTTCAGAAATGTGGAAAATGGTCCGTTTTCAAATGTTTTATTTTTGAACGTCAGTTCACATTTGTAGGTGGATCATCAGTGTTAGAGCTAAAATTAGCATGTTTAAAGTGATTTTCATGCTTCTTGGGGCCCAAAACACAAGATTTATGGAATGGTTAAAAGTGCATTAAAATGGCCAATTTACTCACTCTGAGTTCTCAAAAAGGGTTTCTTCACCCCAGGAAGTTAATTAAATACCATTTGGAGGCATTAATGTTCGAGCAAAAACGGCTGATTTTCGACAAAAGAGATAACACCCCCCCATTACGTCATGCTTCAGAAATGTGGAAAATGGTCCGTTTTCAAATGTTTTATTTTCGAACGTCAGTTCACATTTGTAGGTGGATCATCAGTGTTAGAGCTAAAATTAGCATGTTTAAAGTGATTTTCATGCTTCCAGGGGCCCAAAACACAAGATTTATGGAATGGTTAAAAGTGCATCAAAATGGCCAATTTACTCACTCTGAGTTCTCAAAAAGGGTTTCTTCACCCCGGGAAGTTAATTAAATACCATTTGGAGGCATTTAATGTTCGAGCAAAAACGGCTGATTTTCGACAAAAGAGATAACACCCCCCCCATTACGGCATGCTTCAGAAATGTGGAAAATGGTCCGTTTTCAAATGTTTTATTTTTGAACGTCAGTTCACATTTGTAGGTGGATCATCAGTGTTAGAGCTAAAATTAGCATGTTTAAAGTGATTTTCATGCTTCCAGGGGCTCGGGAAGTGAAATAAATACCATTTGGAGGCATTTAATGTTCGAGCAAAAACGGCTGATTTTCGACAAAAGAGATAACACCCCCCCATTACGTCATGCTTCAGAAATGTGGAAAATGGTCCGTTTTCAAATGTTTTATTTTTGAACGTCAGTTCACATTTGTAGGTGGATCATCAGTGTTAGAGCTAAAATTAGCATGTTTAAAGTGATTTTCATGCTTCCAGGGGCTCGGGAAGTGAAATAAATACCATTTGGAGGCATTTAATGTTCAAGCAAAAAAGGCTGATTTTCCACAAAAGAGATAACACCCCCCCATTACGTCATGCTTCAGAAATGTGGAAAATGGTCCATTTTCAAATGTTTTATTTTTGAACGTCAGTTCACATTTGTAGGTGGATCATCAGTGTTAGAGCTAAAATTAGTATGTTTAAAGTGATTTTCATGCTTCCAGGGGCCCAAAACACAAGATTTATGGAATGGTTAAAAGTGCATGAAAATGGCCAATTTACTCACTCTGAGTTCTCAAAAAGGGTTTCTTCACCCCGGGAAGTTAATTAAATACCATTTGGAGGCATTTAATGTTCGAGCAAAAACGGCTGATTTTCGACAAAAGAGATAACACCCCCCCATTACGTCATGCTTCAGAAATGTGGAAAATGGTCCGTTTTCAAATGTTTTATTTTTGAACGTCAGTTCACATTTGTAGGTGGATCATCAGTGTTAGAGCTAAAATTAGCATGTTTAAAGTGATTTTCATGCTTCTTGGGGCCCAAAACACAAGATTTATGGAATGGTTAAAAGTGCATTAAAATGGCCAATTTACTCACTCTGAGTTCTCAAAAAGGGTTTCTTCACCCCGGGAAGTTAATTAAATACCATTTGGAGGCATTAATGTTCGAGCAAAAACGGCTGATTTTCGACAAAAGAGATAACACCCCCCCATTACGTCATGCTTCAGAAATGTGGAAAATGGTCCGTTTTCAAATGTTTTATTTTCGAACGTCAGTTCACATTTGTAGGTGGATCATCAGTGTTAGAGCTAAAATTAGCATGTTTAAAGTGATTTTCATGCTTCCAGGGGCCCAAAACACAAGATTTATGGAATGGTTAAAAGTGCATCAAAATGGCCAATTTACTCACTCTGAGTTCTCAAAAAGGGTTTCTTCACCCCGGGAAGTTAATTAAATACCATTTGGAGGCATTTAATGTTCGAGCAAAAACGGCTGATTTTCGACAAAAGAGATAACACCCCCCCATTACGGCATGCTTCAGAAATGTGGAAAATGGTCCGTTTTCAAATGTTTTATTTTTGAACGTCAGTTCACATTTGTAGGTGGATCATCAGTGTTAGAGCTAAAATTAGCATGTTTAAAGTGATTTTCATGCTTCCAGGGGCTCGGGAAGTGAAATAAATACCATTTGGAGGCATTTAATGTTCGAGCAAAAACGGCTGATTTTCGACAAAAGAGATAACACCCCCCCATTACGTCATGCTTCAGAAATGTGGAAAATGGTCCATTTTCAAATGTTTTATTTTTGAACGTCAGTTCACATTTGTAGGTGGATCATCAGTGTTAGAGCTAAAATTAGTATGTTTAAAGTGATTTTCATGCTTCCAGGGGCCCAAAACACAAGATTTATGGAATGGTTAAAAGTGCATGAAAATGGCCAATTTACTCACTCTGAGTTCTCAAAAAGGGTTTCTTCACCCCGGGAAGTTAATTAAATACCATTTGGAGGATTTTAATGTTCGAGCAAAAACGGCTGATTTTCGACAAAAGAGATAACACCCCCCCATTACGTCATGCTTCAGAAATGTGGAAAATGGTCCGTTTTCAAATGTTTCATTTTTGAACGTCAGTTCACATTTGTAGGTGGATCATCAGTGTTAGAGCTAAAATTAGCATGTTTAAAGTGATTTTCATGCTTCCAGGGGCTCGGGAAGTGAAATAAATACCATTTGGAGGCATTTAATGTTCGAGCAAAAACGGCTGATTTTCGACAAAAGAGATAACACCCCCCCATTACGTCATGCTTCAGAAATGTGGAAAATGGTCCGTTTTCAAATGTTTTATTTTTGAACGTCAGTTCACATTTGTAGGTGGATCATCAGTGTTAGAGCTAAAATTAGCATGTTTAAAGTGATTTTCATGCTTCCAGGGGCCCAAAACACAAGATTTATGGAATGGTTAAAAGTGCATGAAAATGGCCAATTTACTCACTCTGAGTTCTCAAAAAGGGTTTCTTCACCCCGGGAAGTTAATTAAATACCATTTGGAGGCATTTAATGTTAGAGCAAAAACGGCTGATTTTCGACAAAAGAGATAACACCCCCCCCATTACGTCATGCTTCAGAAATGTGGAAAATGGTCCGTTTTCAAATGTTTTATTTTTGAACGTCAGTTCACATTTGTAGGTGGATCATCAGTGTTAGAGCTAAAATTAGCATGTTTAAAGTGATTTTCATGCTTCCAGGGGCTCGGGAAGTTAATTAAATACCATTTGGAGGCATTTAATGTTCGAGCAAAAACGGCTGATTTTCGACAAAAGAGATAACACCCCCCCATTACGTCATGCTTCAGAAATGTGGAAAATGGTCCGTTTTCAAATGTTTCATTTTTGAACGTCAGTTCACATTTGTAGGTGGATCATCAGTGTTAGAGCTAAAATTAGCATGTTTAAAGTGATTTTCATGCTTCCAGGGGCCCAAAACACAAGATTTATGGAATGGTTAAAAGTGCATGAAAATGGCCAATTTACTCACTCTGAGTTCTCAAAAAGGGTTTCTTCACCCCGGGAAGTTAATTAAATACCATTTGGAGGCATTTAATGTTAGAGCAAAAACGGCTGATTTTCGACAAAAGAGATAACACCCCCCCATTACGTCATGCTTCAGAAATGTGGAAAATGGTCCGTTTTCAAATGTTTTATTTTTGAACGTCAGTTCACATTTGTAGGTGGATCATCAGTGTTAGAGCTAAAATTAGCATGTTTAAAGTGATTTTCATGCTTCCAGGGGCCCAAAACACAAGATTTATGGAATGGTTAAAAGTGCATGAAAATGGCCAATTTACTCACTCTGAGTTCTCAAAAAGGGTTTCTTCACCCCGGGAAGTTAATTAAATACCATTTGGAGGCATTTAATGTTTGAGCAAAAACGGCTGATTTTCGACAAAAGAGATAACACCCCCCCATTACGTCATGCTTCAGAAATGTAGAAAATGGTCCGTTTTCAAATGTTTTATTTTTGAACGTCAGTTCACATTTGTAGGTGGATCATCAGTGTTAGAGCTAAAATTAGCATGTTTAAAGTGATTTTCATGCTTCCAGGGGCTCGGGAAGTTAATTAAATACCATTTGGAGGCATTTAATGTTCGAGCAAAAACGGCTGATTTTCGACAAAAGAGATAACACCCCCCCATTACGTCATGCTTCAGAAATGTGGAAAATGGTCCGTTTTCAAATGTTTCATTTTTGAACGTCAGTTCACATTTGTAGGTGGATCATCAGTGTTAGAGCTAAAATTAGCATGTTTAAAGTGATTTTCATGCTTCCAGGGGCTCGGGAAGTGAAATAAATACCATTTGGAGGCATTTAATGTTAGAGCAAAAACGGCTGATTTTCGACAAAAGAGATAACACCCCCCCATTACGTCATGCTTCAGAAATGTGGAAAATGGTCCGTTTTCAAATGTTTTATTTTTGAACGTCAGTTCACATTTGTAGGTGGATCATCAGTGTTAGAGCTAAAATTAGCATGTTTAAAGTGATTTTCATGCTTCCAGGGGCCCAAAACACAAGATTTATGGAATGGTTAAAAGTGCATGAAAATGGCCAATTTACTCACTCTGAGTTCTCAAAAAGGGTTTCTTCACCCCGGGAAGTTAATTAAATACCATTTGGAGGATTTTAATGTTCGAGCAAAAACGGCTGATTTTCGACAAAAGAGATAACACCCCCCCATTACGTCATGCTTCAGAAATGTGGAAAATGGTCCGTTTTCAAATGTTTCATTTTTGAACGTCAGTTCACATTTGTAGGTGGATCATCAGTGTTAGAGCTAAAATTAGCATGTTTAAAGTGATTTTCATGCTTCCAGGGGCTCGGGAAGTGAAATAAATACCATTTGGAGGCATTTAATGTTCGAGCAAAAACGGCTGATTTTCGACAAAAGAGATAACACCCCCCCATTACGTCATGCTTCAGAAATGTGGAAAATGGTCCATTTTCAAATGTTTTATTTTTGAACGTCAGTTCACATTTGTAGGTGGATCATCAGTGTTAGAGCTAAAATTAGTATGTTTAAAGTGATTTTCATGCTTCCAGGGGCCCAAAACACAAGATTTATGGAATGGTTAAAAGTGCATGAAAATGGCCAATTTACTCACTCTGAGTTCTCAAAAAGGGTTTCTTCACCCCGGGAAGTTAATTAAATACCATTTGGAGGATTTTAATGTTCGAGCAAAAACGGCTGATTTTCGACAAAAGAGATAACACCCCCCCATTACGTCATGCTTCAGAAATGTGGAAAATGGTCCGTTTTCAAATGTTTCATTTTTGAACGTCAGTTCACATTTGTAGGTGGATCATCAGTGTTAGAGCTAAAATTAGCATGTTTAAAGTGATTTTCATGCTTCCAGGGGCTCGGGAAGTGAAATAAATACCATTTGGAGGCATTTAATGTTCGAGCAAAAACGGCTGATTTTCGACAAAAGAGATAACACCCCCCCATTACGTCATGCTTCAGAAATGTGGAAAATGGTCCGTTTTCAAATGTTTTATTTTTGAACGTCAGTTCACATTTGTAGGTGGATCATCAGTGTTAGAGCTAAAATTAGCATGTTTAAAGTGATTTTCATGCTTCCAGGGGCCCAAAACACAAGATTTATGGAATGGTTAAAAGTGCATGAAAATGGCCAATTTACTCACTCTGAGTTCTCAAAAAGGGTTTCTTCACCCCGGGAAGTTAATTAAATACCATTTGGAGGCATTTAATGTTAGAGCAAAAACGGCTGATTTTCGACAAAAGAGATAACACCCCCCCCATTACGTCATGCTTCAGAAATGTGGAAAATGGTCCGTTTTCAAATGTTTTATTTTTGAACGTCAGTTCACATTTGTAGGTGGATCATCAGTGTTAGAGCTAAAATTAGCATGTTTAAAGTGATTTTCATGCTTCCAGGGGCTCGGGAAGTTAATTAAATACCATTTGGAGGCATTTAATGTTCGAGCAAAAACGGCTGATTTTCGACAAAAGAGATAACACCCCCCCATTACGTCATGCTTCAGAAATGTGGAAAATGGTCCGTTTTCAAATGTTTCATTTTTGAACGTCAGTTCACATTTGTAGGTGGATCATCAGTGTTAGAGCTAAAATTAGCATGTTTAAAGTGATTTTCATGCTTCCAGGGGCCCAAAACACAAGATTTATGGAATGGTTAAAAGTGCATGAAAATGGCCAATTTACTCACTCTGAGTTCTCAAAAAGGGTTTCTTCACCCCGGGAAGTTAATTAAATACCATTTGGAGGCATTTAATGTTAGAGCAAAAACGGCTGATTTTCGACAAAAGAGATAACACCCCCCCATTACGTCATGCTTCAGAAATGTGGAAAATGGTCCGTTTTCAAATGTTTTATTTTTGAACGTCAGTTCACATTTGTAGGTGGATCATCAGTGTTAGAGCTAAAATTAGCATGTTTAAAGTGATTTTCATGCTTCCAGGGGCCCAAAACACAAGATTTATGGAATGGTTAAAAGTGCATGAAAATGGCCAATTTACTCACTCTGAGTTCTCAAAAAGGGTTTCTTCACCCCGGGAAGTTAATTAAATACCATTTGGAGGCATTTAATGTTTGAGCAAAAACGGCTGATTTTCGACAAAAGAGATAACACCCCCCCATTACGTCATGCTTCAGAAATGTAGAAAATGGTCCGTTTTCAAATGTTTTATTTTTGAACGTCAGTTCACATTTGTAGGTGGATCATCAGTGTTAGAGCTAAAATTAGCATGTTTAAAGTGATTTTCATGCTTCCAGGGGCTCGGGAAGTTAATTAAATACCATTTGGAGGCATTTAATGTTCGAGCAAAAACGGCTGATTTTCGACAAAAGAGATAACACCCCCCCATTACGTCATGCTTCAGAAATGTGGAAAATGGTCCGTTTTCAAATGTTTCATTTTTGAACGTCAGTTCACATTTGTAGGTGGATCATCAGTGTTAGAGCTAAAATTAGCATGTTTAAAGTGATTTTCATGCTTCCAGGGGCTCGGGAAGTGAAATAAATACCATTTGGAGGCATTTAATGTTAGAGCAAAAACGGCTGATTTTCGACAAAAGAGATAACACCCCCCCATTACGTCATGCTTCAGAAATGTGGAAAATGGTCCGTTTTCAAATGTTTTATTTTTGAACGTCAGTTCACATTTGTAGGTGGATCATCAGTGTTAGAGCTAAAATTAGCATGTTTAAAGTGATTTTCATGCTTCCAGGGGCCCAAAACACAAGATTTATGGAATGGTTAAAAGTGCATGAAAATGGCCAATTTACTCACTCTGAGTTCTCAAAAAGGGTTTCTTCACCCCGGGAAGTTAATTAAATACCATTTGGAGGCATTTAATGTTCGAGCAAAAACGGCTGATTTTCGACAAAAGAGATAACACCCCCCCATTACGTCATGCTTCAGAAATGTGGAAAATGGTCAGTTTTCAAATGTTTTATTTTTGAACGTCAGTTCACATTTGTAGGTGGATCATCAGTGTTAGAGCTAAAATTAGCATGTTTAAAGTGATTTTCATGCTTCCAGGGGCTCGGGAAGTTAATTAAATACCATTTGGAGGCATTTAATGTTCAAGCAAAAAAGGCTGATTTTCCACAAAAGAGATAACACCCCCCCATTACGTCATGCTTCAGAAATGTGGAAAATGGTCCATTTTCAAATGTTTTATTTTTGAACGTCAGTTCACATTTGTAGGTGGATCATCAGTGTTAGAGCTAAAATTAGTATGTTTAAAGTGATTTTCATGCTTCCAGGGGCCCAAAACACAAGATTTATGGAATGGTTAAAAGTGCATGAAAATGGCCAATTTACTCACTCTGAGTTCTCAAAAAGGGTTTCTTCACCCCGGGAAGTTAATTAAATACCATTTGGAGGATTTTAATGTTCGAGCAAAAACGGCTGATTTTCGACAAAAGAGATAACACCCCCCCATTACGTCATGCTTCAGAAATGTGGAAAATGGTCCGTTTTCAAATGTTTCATTTTTGAACGTCAGTTCACATTTGTAGGTGGATCATCAGTGTTAGAGCTAAAATTAGCATGTTTAAAGTGATTTTCATGCTTCCAGGGGCTCGGGAAGTGAAATAAATACCATTTGGAGGCATTTAATGTTCGAGCAAAAACGGCTGATTTTCGACAAAAGAGATAACACCCCCCCATTACGTCATGCTTCAGAAATGTGGAAAATGGTCCGTTTTCAAATGTTTTATTTTTGAACGTCAGTTCACATTTGTAGGTGGATCATCAGTGTTAGAGCTAAAATTAGCATGTTTAAAGTGATTTTCATGCTTCCAGGGGCCCAAAACACAAGATTTATGGAATGGTTAAAAGTGCATGAAAATGGCCAATTTACTCACTCTGAGTTCTCAAAAAGGGTTTCTTCACCCCGGGAAGTTAATTAAATACCATTTGGAGGCATTTAATGTTAGAGCAAAAACGGCTGATTTTCGACAAAAGAGATAACACCCCCCCCATTACGTCATGCTTCAGAAATGTGGAAAATGGTCCGTTTTCAAATGTTTTATTTTTGAACGTCAGTTCACATTTGTAGGTGGATCATCAGTGTTAGAGCTAAAATTAGCATGTTTAAAGTGATTTTCATGCTTCCAGGGGCTCGGGAAGTTAATTAAATACCATTTGGAGGCATTTAATGTTCGAGCAAAAACGGCTGATTTTCGACAAAAGAGATAACACCCCCCCATTACGTCATGCTTCAGAAATGTGGAAAATGGTCCGTTTTCAAATGTTTCATTTTTGAACGTCAGTTCACATTTGTAGGTGGATCATCAGTGTTAGAGCTAAAATTAGCATGTTTAAAGTGATTTTCATGCTTCCAGGGGCCCAAAACACAAGATTTATGGAATGGTTAAAAGTGCATGAAAATGGCCAATTTACTCACTCTGAGTTCTCAAAAAGGGTTTCTTCACCCCGGGAAGTTAATTAAATACCATTTGGAGGCATTTAATGTTAGAGCAAAAACGGCTGATTTTCGACAAAAGAGATAACACCCCCCCATTACGTCATGCTTCAGAAATGTGGAAAATGGTCCGTTTTCAAATGTTTTATTTTTGAACGTCAGTTCACATTTGTAGGTGGATCATCAGTGTTAGAGCTAAAATTAGCATGTTTAAAGTGATTTTCATGCTTCCAGGGGCCCAAAACACAAGATTTATGGAATGGTTAAAAGTGCATGAAAATGGCCAATTTACTCACTCTGAGTTCTCAAAAAGGGTTTCTTCACCCCGGGAAGTTAATTAAATACCATTTGGAGGCATTTAATGTTTGAGCAAAAACGGCTGATTTTCGACAAAAGAGATAACACCCCCCCATTACGTCATGCTTCAGAAATGTAGAAAATGGTCCGTTTTCAAATGTTTTATTTTTGAACGTCAGTTCACATTTGTAGGTGGATCATCAGTGTTAGAGCTAAAATTAGCATGTTTAAAGTGATTTTCATGCTTCCAGGGGCTCGGGAAGTTAATTAAATACCATTTGGAGGCATTTAATGTTCGAGCAAAAACGGCTGATTTTCGACAAAAGAGATAACACCCCCCCATTACGTCATGCTTCAGAAATGTGGAAAATGGTCCGTTTTCAAATGTTTCATTTTTGAACGTCAGTTCACATTTGTAGGTGGATCATCAGTGTTAGAGCTAAAATTAGCATGTTTAAAGTGATTTTCATGCTTCCAGGGGCTCGGGAAGTGAAATAAATACCATTTGGAGGCATTTAATGTTAGAGCAAAAACGGCTGATTTTCGACAAAAGAGATAACACCCCCCCATTACGTCATGCTTCAGAAATGTGGAAAATGGTCCGTTTTCAAATGTTTTATTTTTGAACGTCAGTTCACATTTGTAGGTGGATCATCAGTGTTAGAGCTAAAATTAGCATGTTTAAAGTGATTTTCATGCTTCCAGGGGCCCAAAACACAAGATTTATGGAATGGTTAAAAGTGCATGAAAATGGCCAATTTACTCACTCTGAGTTCTCAAAAAGGGTTTCTTCACCCCGGGAAGTTAATTAAATACCATTTGGAGGCATTTAATGTTCGAGCAAAAACGGCTGATTTTCGACAAAAGAGATAACACCCCCCCATTACGTCATGCTTCAGAAATGTGGAAAATGGTCCGTTTTCAAATGTTTTATTTTTGAACGTCAGTTCACATTTGTAGGTGGATCATCAGTGTTAGAGCTAAAATTAGCATGTTTAAAGTGATTTTCATGCTTCCAGGGGCTCGGGAAGTTAATTAAATACCATTTGGAGGCATTTAATGTTCGAGCGAAAACGGCTGATTTTCGACAAAAGAGATAACACCCCCCCATTACGTCATGCTTCAGAAATGTGGAAAATGGTCCGTTTTCAAATGTTTTACTTTTGAACGTCAGTTCACATTTGTAGGTGGATCATCAGTGTTAGAGCTAAAATTAGCATGTTTAAAGTGATTTTCATGCTTCCAGGGGCTCGGGAAGTGAATTAAATACCATTTGGAGGCATTTAATGTTCGAGCAAAAACGGCTGATTTTCCACAAAAGAGATAACACCCCCCCATTACGTCATGCTTCAGAAATGTGGAAAATGGTCCGTTTTCAAATGTTTTATTTTTGAACGTCAGTTCACATTTGTAGGTGGATCATCAGTGTTAGAGCTAAAATTAGCATGTTTAAAGTGATTTTCATGCTTCCAGGGGCCCAAAACACAAGATTTATGGAATGGTTAAAAGTGCATGAAAATGGCCAATTTACTCACTCTGAGTTCTCAAAAAGGGTTTCTTCACCCCGGGAAGTTAATTAAATACCATTTGGAGGCATTTAATGTTAGAGCAAAAACGGCTGATTTTCGACAAAAGAGATAACACCCCCCCATTACGTCATGCTTCAGAAATGTGGAAAATGGTCCGTTTTCAAATGTTTTATTTTTGAACGTCAGTTCACATTTGTAGGTGGATCATCAGTGTTAGAGCTAAAATTAGCATGTTTAAAGTGATTTTCATGCTTCCAGGGGCTCAGGAAGTTAATTAAATACCATTTGGAGGCATTTAATGTTAGAGCAAAAACGGCTGATTTTCGACAAAAGAGATAACACCCCCCCATTACGTCATGCTTCAGAAATGTGGAAAATGGTCCGTTTTCAAATGTTTTATTTTTGAACGTCAGTTCACATTTGTAGGTGGATCATCAGTGTTAAAGCTAAAATTAGCATGTTTAAAGTGATTTTCATGCTTCCAGGGGCCCAAAACACAAGATTTATGGAATGGTTAAAAGTGCATGAAAATGGCCAATTTACTCACTCTGAGTTCTCAAAAAGGGTTTCTTCACCCCGGGAAGTTAATTAAATACCATTTGGAGGCATTTAATGTTCGAGCAAAAACGGCTGATTTTCGACAAAAGAGATAACACCCCCCCATTACGTCATGCTTCAGAAATGTGGAAAATGGTCCGTTTTCAAATGTTTTATTTTTGAACGTCAGTTCACATTTGTAGGTGGATCATCAGTGTTAGAGCTAAAATTAGCATGTTTAAAGTGATTTTCATGCTTCCAGGGGCTCGGGAAGTGAAATAAATACCATTTGGAGGCATTTAATGTTCGAGCAAAAAAGGCTGATTTTCGACAAAAGAGATAACACCCCCCCATTACGTCATGCTTCAGAAATGTGGAAAATGGTCCGTTTTCAAATGTTTCATTTTTGAACGTCAGTTCACATTTGTAGGTGGATCATCAGTGTTAGAGCTAAAATTAGCATGTTTAAAGTGATTTTCATGCTTCCAGGGGTTCGGGAAGTGAAATAAATACCATTTGGAGGCATTTAATGTTTGAGCAAAAACGGCTGATTTTCGACAAAAGAGATAACACCCCCCCATTACGTCATGCTTCAGAAATGTAGAAAATGGTCCGTTTTCAAATGTTTTATTTTTGAACGTCAGTTCACATTTGTAGGTGGATCATCAGTGTTAGAGCTAAAATTAGCATGTTTAAAGTGATTTTCATGCTTCCAGGGGCTCGGGAAGTTAATTAAATACCATTTGGAGGCATTTAATGTTCGAGCAAAAACGGCTGATTTTCGACAAAAGAGATAACACCCCCCCATTACGTCATGCTTCAGAAATGTGGAAAATGGTCCGTTTTCAAATGTTTCATTTTTGAACGTCAGTTCACATTTGTAGGTGGATCATCAGTGTTAGAGCTAAAATTAGCATGTTTAAAGTGATTTTCATGCTTCCAGGGGCTCGGGAAGTGAAATAAATACCATTTGGAGGCATTTAATGTTAGAGCAAAAACGGCTGATTTTCGACAAAAGAGATAACACCCCCCCCATTACGTCATGCTTCAGAAATGTGGAAAATGGTCCGTTTTCAAATGTTTTATTTTTGAACGTCAGTTCACATTTGTAGGTGGATCATCAGTGTTAGAGCTAAAATTAGCATGTTTAAAGTGATTTTCATGCTTCCAGGGGCCCAAAACACAAGATTTATGGAATGGTTAAAAGTGCATGAAAATGGCCAATTTACTCACTCTGAGTTCTCAAAAAGGGTTTCTTCACCCCGGGAAGTTAATTAAATACCATTTGGAGGCATTTAATGTTCGAGCAAAAACGGCTGATTTTCGACAAAAGAGATAACACCCCCCCATTACGTCATGCTTCAGAAATGTGGAAAATGGTCCGTTTTCAAATGTTTTATTTTTGAACGTCAGTTCACATTTGTAGGTGGATCATCAGTGTTAGAGCTAAAATTAGCATGTTTAAAGTGATTTTCATGCTTCCAGGGGCTCGGGAAGTTAATTAAATACCATTTGGAGGCATTTAATGTTCGAGCGAAAACGGCTGATTTTCGACAAAAGAGATAACACCCCCCCATTACGTCATGCTTCAGAAATGTGGAAAATGGTCCGTTTTCAAATGTTTTACTTTTGAACGTCAGTTCACATTTGTAGGTGGATCATCAGTGTTAGAGCTAAAATTAGCATGTTTAAAGTGATTTTCATGCTTCCAGGGGCTCGGGAAGTGAATTAAATACCATTTGGAGGCATTTAATGTTCGAGCAAAAACGGCTGATTTTCCACAAAAGAGATAACACCCCCCCATTACGTCATGCTTCAGAAATGTGGAAAATGGTCCGTTTTCAAATGTTTTATTTTTGAACGTCAGTTCACATTTGTAGGTGGATCATCAGTGTTAGAGCTAAAATTAGCATGTTTAAAGTGATTTTCATGCTTCCAGGGGCCCAAAACACAAGATTTATGGAATGGTTAAAAGTGCATGAAAATGGCCAATTTACTCACTCTGAGTTCTCAAAAAGGGTTTCTTCACCCCAGAAAGTTAATTAAATACCATTTGGAGGCATTTAATGTTAGAGCAAAAACGGCTGATTTTCGACAAAAGAGATAACACCCCCCCATTACGTCATGCTTCAGAAATGTGGAAAATGGTCCGTTTTCAAATGTTTTATTTTTGAACGTCAGTTCACATTTGTAGGTGGATCATCAGTGTTAGAGCTAAAATTAGCATGTTTAAAGTGATTTTCATGCTTCCAGGGGCTCAGGAAGTTAATTAAATACCATTTGGAGGCATTTAATGTTAGAGCAAAAACGGCTGATTTTCGACAAAAGAGATAACACCCCCCCATTACGTCATGCTTCAGAAATGTGGAAAATGGTCCGTTTTCAAATGTTTTATTTTTGAACGTCAGTTCACATTTGTAGGTGGATCATCAGTGTTAAAGCTAAAATTAGCATGTTTAAAGTGATTTTCATGCTTCCAGGGGCCCAAAACACAAGATTTATGGAATGGTTAAAAGTGCATGAAAATGGCCAATTTACTCACTCTGAGTTCTCAAAAAGGGTTTCTTCACCCCGGGAAGTTAATTAAATACCATTTGGAGGCATTTAATGTTCGAGCAAAAACGGCTGATTTTCGACAAAAGAGATAACACCCCCCCATTACGTCATGCTTCAGAAATGTGGAAAATGGTCCGTTTTCAAATGTTTTATTTTTGAACGTCAGTTCACATTTGTAGGTGGATCATCAGTGTTAGAGCTAAAATTAGCATGTTTAAAGTGATTTTCATGCTTCCAGGGGCTCGGGAAGTTAATTAAATACCATTTGGAGGCATTTAATGTTCGAGCGAAAACGGCTGATTTTCGACAAAAGAGATAACACCCCCCCATTACGTCATGCTTCAGAAATGTGGAAAATGGTCCGTTTTCAAATGTTTTACTTTTGAACGTCAGTTCACATTTGTAGGTGGATCATCAGTGTTAGAGCTAAAATTAGCATGTTTAAAGTGATTTTCATGCTTCCAGGGGCTCGGGAAGTGAAATAAATACCATTTGGAGGCATTTAATGTTCGAGCAAAAAAGGCTGATTTTCGACAAAAGAGATAACACCCCCCCATTACGTCATGCTTCAGAAATGTGGAAAATGGTCCGTTTTCAAATGTTTCATTTTTGAACGTCAGTTCACATTTGTAGGTGGATCATCAGTGTTAGAGCTAAAATTAGCATGTTTAAAGTGATTTTCATGCTTCCAGGGGTTCGGGAAGTGAAATAAATACCATTTGGAGGCATTTAATGTTAGAGCAAAAACGGCTGATTTTCGACAAAAGAGATAACACCCCCCCATTACGTCATGCTTCAGAAATGTGGAAAATGGTCCGTTTTCAAATGTTTTATTTTTGAACGTCAGTTCACATTTGTAGGTGGATCATCAGTGTTAGAGCTAAAATTAGCATGTTTAAAGTGATTTTCATGCTTCCAGGGGCCCAAAACACAAGATTTATGGAATGGTTAAAAGTGCATGAAAATGGCCAATTTACTCACTCTGAGTTCTCAAAAAGGGTTTCTTCACCCCGGGAAGTTAATTAAATACCATTTGGAGGCATTTAATGTTCGAGCAAAAACGGCTGATTTTCGACAAAAGAGATAACACCCCCCCATTACGTCATGCTTCAGAAATGTGGAAAATGGTCCGTTTTCAAATGTTTCATTTTTGAACGTCAGTTCACATTTGTAGGTGGATCATCAGTGTTAGAGCTAAAATTAGCATGTTTAAAGTGATTTTCATGCTTCCAGGGGCTCGGGAAGTTAATTAAATACCATTTGGAGGCATTTAATGTTCGAGCAAAAACGGCTGATTTTCGATAAAAGAGATAACACCCCCCCATTACGTCATGCTTCAGAAATGTGGAAAATGGTCCGTTTTCAAATGTTTTATTTTTGAACGTCAGTTCACATTTGTAGGTGGATCATCAGTGTTAGAGCTAAAATTAGCATGTTTAAAGTGATTTTCATGCTTCTTGGGGCCCAAAACACAAGATTTATGGAATGGTTAAAAGTGCATGAAAATGGCCAATTTACTCACTCTGAGTTCTCAAAAAGGGTTTCTTCACCCCGGGAAGTTAATTAAATACCATTTGGAGGCATTTAATGTTAGAGCAAAAACGGCTGATTTTCGACAAAAGAGATAACACCCCCCCATTACGTCATGCTTCAGAAATGTGGAAAATGGTCCGTTTTCAAATGTTTTATTTTCGAACGTCAGTTCACATTTGTAGGTGGATCATCAGTGTTAGAGCTAAAATTAGCATGTTTAAAGTGATTTTCATGCTTCCAGGGGCCCAAAACACAAGATTTATGGAATGGTTAAAAGTGCATCAAAATGGCCAATTTACTCACTCTGAGTTCTCAAAAAGGGTTTCTTCACCCCGGGAAGTTAATTAAATACCATTTGGAGGCATTTAATGTTCGAGCAAAAACGGCTGATTTTCGACAAAAGAGATAACACCCCCCCATTACGGCATGCTTCAGAAATGTGGAAAATGGTCCGTTTTCAAATGTTTTATTTTTGAACGTCAGTTCACATTTGTAGGTGGATCATCAGTGTTAGAGCTAAAATTAGCATGTTTAAAGTGATTTTCATGCTTCCAGGGGCTCGGGAAGTGAAATAAATACCATTTGGAGGCATTTAATGTTCGAGCAAAAAAGGCTGATTTTCGACAAAAGAGATAACACCCCCCCATTACGTCATGCTTCAGAAATGTGGAAAATGGTCCGTTTTCAAATGTTTCATTTTTGAACGTCAGTTCACATTTGTAGGTGGATCATCAGTGTTAGAGCTAAAATTAGCATGTTTAAAGTGATTTTCATGCTTCCAGGGGTTCGGGAAGTGAAATAAATACCATTTGGAGGCATTTAATGTTAGAGCAAAAACGGCTGATTTTCGACAAAAGAGATAACACCCCCCCATTACGTCATGCTTCAGAAATGTGGAAAATGGTCCGTTTTCAAATGTTTTATTTTTGAACGTCAGTTCACATTTGTAGGTGGATCATCAGTGTTAGAGCTAAAATTAGCATGTTTAAAGTGATTTTCATGCTTCCAGGGGCCCAAAACACAAGATTTATGGAATGGTTAAAAGTGCATGAAAATGGCCAATTTACTCACTCTGAGTTCTCAAAAAGGGTTTCTTCACCCCGGGAAGTTAATTAAATACCATTTGGAGGCATTTAATGTTCGAGCAAAAACGGCTGATTTTCGACAAAAGAGATAACACCCCCCCATTACGTCATGCTTCAGAAATGTGGAAAATGGTCCGTTTTCAAATGTTTCATTTTTGAACGTCAGTTCACATTTGTAGGTGGATCATCAGTGTTAGAGCTAAAATTAGCATGTTTAAAGTGATTTTCATGCTTCCAGGGGCTCGGGAAGTTAATTAAATACCATTTGGAGGCATTTAATGTTCGAGCAAAAACGGCTGATTTTCGATAAAAGAGATAACACCCCCCCATTACGTCATGCTTCAGAAATGTGGAAAATGGTCCGTTTTCAAATGTTTTATTTTTGAACGTCAGTTCACATTTGTAGGTGGATCATCAGTGTTAGAGCTAAAATTAGCATGTTTAAAGTGATTTTCATGCTTCTTGGGGCCCAAAACACAAGATTTATGGAATGGTTAAAAGTGCATTAAAATGGCCAATTTACTCACTCTGAGTTCTCAAAAAGGGTTTCTTCACCCCGGGAAGTTAATTAAATACCATTTGGAGGCATTTAATGTTCGAGCAAAAACGGCTGATTTTCGACAAAAGAGATAACACCCCCCCATTACGTCATGCTTCAGAAATGTGGAAAATGGTCCGTTTTCAAATGTTTTATTTTCGAACGTCAGTTCACATTTGTAGGTGGATCATCAGTGTTAGAGCTAAAATTAGCATGTTTAAAGTGATTTTCATGCTTCCAGGGGCCCAAAACACAAGATTTATGGAATGGTTAAAAGTGCATCAAAATGGCCAATTTACTCACTCTGAGTTCTCAAAAAGGGTTTCTTCACCCCGGGAAGTTAATTAAATACCATTTGGAGGCATTTAATGTTCGAGCAAAAACGGCTGATTTTCGACAAAAGAGATAACACCCCCCCATTACGGCATGCTTCAGAAATGTGGAAAATGGTCCGTTTTCAAATGTTTTATTTTTGAACGTCAGTTCACATTTGTAGGTGGATCATCAGTGTTAGAGCTAAAATTAGCATGTTTAAAGTGATTTTCATGCTTCCAGGGGCTCGGGAAGTGAAATAAATACCATTTGGAGGCATTTAATGTTCAAGCAAAAAAGGCTGATTTTCCACAAAAGAGATAACACCCCCCCATTACGTCATGCTTCAGAAATGTGGAAAATGGTCCATTTTCAAATGTTTTATTTTTGAACGTCAGTTCACATTTGTAGGTGGATCATCAGTGTTAGAGCTAAAATTAGTATGTTCAAAGTGATTTTCATGCTTCCAGGGGCCCAAAACACAAGATTTATGGAATAGTTAAAAGTGCATGAAAATGGCCAATTTACTCACTCTGAGTTCTCAAAAAGGGTTTCTTCACCCCGGGAAGTTAATTAAATACCATTTGGAGGATTTTAATGTTCGAGCAAAAACGGCTGATTTTCGACAAAA
Organism: Lissotriton vulgaris; assembly: GCF_964263255.1. Taxonomy (NCBI): domain Eukaryota; kingdom Metazoa; phylum Chordata; class Amphibia; order Caudata; family Salamandridae; genus Lissotriton; species Lissotriton vulgaris. The sequence goes on along the minus strand of NW_028241181.1, from coordinate 376,902 downwards.
GAGATAACACCCCCCCATTACGTCATGCTTCAGAAATGTGGAAAATGGTCCGTTTTCAAATGTTTCATTTTTGAACGTCAGTTCACATTTGTAGGTGGATCATCAGTGTTAGAGCTAAAATTAGCATGTTTAAAGTGATTTTCATGCTTCCAGGGGCTCGGGAAGTGAAATAAATACCATTTGGAGGCATTTAATGTTCGAGCAAAAACGGCTGATTTTCGACAAAAGAGATAACACCCCCCCCATTACGTCATGCTTCAGAAATGTGGAAAATGGTCCGTTTTCAAATGTTTTATTTTTGAACGTCAGTTCACATTTGTAGGTGGATCATCAGTGTTAGAGCTAAAATTAGCATGTTTAAAGTGATTTTCATGCTTCCAGGGGCTCGGGAAGTTAATTAAATACCATTTGGAGGCATTTAATGTTCGAGCAAAAACGGCTGATTTTCGACAAAAGAGATAACACCCCCCCATTACGTCATGCTTCAGAAATGTGGAAAATGGTCCGTTTTCAAATGTTTCATTTTTGAACGTCAGTTCACATTTGTAGGTGGATCATCAGTGTTAGAGCTAAAATTAGCATGTTTAAAGTGATTTTCATGCTTCCAGGGGCTCGGGAAGTGAAATAAATACCATTTGGAGGCATTTAATGTTAGAGCAAAAACGGCTGATTTTCGACAAAAGAGATAACACCCCCCCATTACGTCATGCTTCAGAAATGTGGAAAATGGTCCGTTTTCAAATGTTTTATTTTTGAACGTCAGTTCACATTTGTAGGTGGATCATCAGTGTTAGAGCTAAAATTAGCATGTTTAAAGTGATTTTCATGCTTCCAGGGGCCCAAAACACAAGATTTATGGAATGGTTAAAAGTGCATGAAAATGGCCAATTTACTCACTCTGAGTTCTCAAAAAGGGTTTCTTCACCCCGGGAAGTTAATTAAATACCATTTGGAGGCATTTAATGTTCGAGCAAAAACGGCTGATTTTCGACAAAAGAGATAACACCCCCCCATTACGTCATGCTTCAGAAATGTGGAAAATGGTCCGTTTTCAAATGTTTTATTTTTGAACGTCAGTTCACATTTGTAGGTGGATCATCAGTGTTAGAGCTAAAATTAGCATGTTTAAAGTGATTTTCATGCTTCCAGGGGCTCGGGAAGTTAATTAAATACCATTTGGAGGCATTTAATGTTCGAGCGAAAACGGCTGATTTTCGACAAAAGAGATAACACCCCCCCATTACGTCATGCTTCAGAAATGTGGAAAATGGTCCGTTTTCAAATGTTTTACTTTTGAACGTCAGTTCACATTTGTAGGTGGATCATCAGTGTTAGAGCTAAAATTAGCATGTTTAAAGTGATTTTCATGCTTCCAGGGGCTCGGGAAGTGAATTAAATACCATTTGGAGGCATTTAATGTTCGAGCAAAAACGGCTGATTTTCCACAAAAGAGATAACACCCCCCCATTACGTCATGCTTCAGAAATGTGGAAAATGGTCCGTTTTCAAATGTTTTATTTTTGAACGTCAGTTCACATTTGTAGGTGGATCATCAGTGTTAGAGCTAAAATTAGCATGTTTAAAGTGATTTTCATGCTTCCAGGGGCTCAGGAAGTTAATTAAATACCATTTGGAGGCATTTAATGTTAGAGCAAAAACGGCTGATTTTCGACAAAAGAGATAACACCCCCCCATTACGTCATGCTTCAGAAATGTGGAAAATGGTCCGTTTTCAAATGTTTTATTTTTGAACGTCAGTTCACATTTGTAGGTGGATCATCAGTGTTAAAGCTAAAATTAGCATGTTTAAAGTGATTTTCATGCTTCCAGGGGCCCAAAACACAAGATTTATGGAATGGTTAAAAGTGCATGAAAATGGCCAATTTACTCACTCTGAGTTCTCAAAAAGGGTTTCTTCACCCCGGGAAGTTAATTAAATACCATTTGGAGGCATTTAATGTTCGAGCAAAAACGGCTGATTTTCGACAAAAGAGATAACACCCCCCCATTACGTCATGCTTCAGAAATGTGGAAAATGGTCCGTTTTCAAATGTTTTATTTTTGAACGTCAGTTCACATTTGTAGGTGGATCATCAGTGTTAGAGCTAAAATTAGCATGTTTAAAGTGATTTTCATGCTTCCAGGGGCTCAGGAAGTTAATTAAATACCATTTGGAGGCATTTAATGTTCGAGCGAAAACGGCTGATTTTCGACAAAAGAGATAACACCCCCCCATTACGTCATGCTTCAGAAATGTGGAAAATGGTCCGTTTTCAAATGTTTTACTTTTGAACGTCAGTTCACATTTGTAGGTGGATCATCAGTGTTAGAGCTAAAATTAGCATGTTTAAAGTGATTTTCATGCTTCCAGGGGCTCGGGAAGTGAAATAAATACCATTTGGAGGCATTTAATGTTCGAGCAAAAAAGGCTGATTTTCGACAAAAGAGATAACACCCCCCCATTACGTCATGCTTCAGAAATGTGGAAAATGGTCCGTTTTCAAATGTTTCATTTTTGAACGTCAGTTCACATTTGTAGGTGGATCATCAGTGTTAGAGCTAAAATTAGCATGTTTAAAGTGATTTTCATGCTTCCAGGGGTTCGGGAAGTGAAATAAATACCATTTGGAGGCATTTAATGTTAGAGCAAAAACGGCTGATTTTCGACAAAAGAGATAACACCCCCCCATTACGTCATGCTTCAGAAATGTGGAAAATGGTCCATTTTCAAATGTTTTATTTTTGAACGTCAGTTCACATTTGTAGGTGGATCATCAGTGTTAGAGCTAAAATTAGCATGTTTAAAGTGATTTTCATGCTTCCAGGGGCCCAAAACACAAGATTTATGGAATGGTTAAAAGTGCATGAAAATGGCCAATTTACTCACTCTGAGTTCTCAAAAAGGGTTTCTTCACCCCGGGAAGTTAATTAAATACCATTTGGAGGCATTTAATGTTCGAGCAAAAACGGCTGATTTTCGACAAAAGAGATAACACCCCCCCATTACGTCATGCTTCAGAAATGTGGAAAATGGTCCGTTTTCAAATGTTTCATTTTTGAACGTCAGTTCACATTTGTAGGTGGATCATCAGTGTTAGAGCTAAAATTAGCATGTTTAAAGTGATTTTCATGCTTCCAGGGGCTCGGGAAGTTAATTAAATACCATTTGGAGGCATTTAATGTTCGAGCAAAAACGGCTGATTTTCGATAAAAGAGATAACACCCCCCCATTACGTCATGCTTCAGAAATGTGGAAAATGGTCCGTTTTCAAATGTTTTATTTTTGAACGTCAGTTCACATTTGTAGGTGGATCATCAGTGTTAGAGCTAAAATTAGCATGTTTAAAGTGATTTTCATGCTTCTTGGGGCCCAAAACACAAGATTTATGGAATGGTTAAAAGTGCATTAAAATGGCCAATTTACTCACTCTGAGTTTCCAAAAAGGGTTTCTTCACCCCGGGAAGTTAATTAAATACCATTTGGAGGCATTTAATGTTCGAGCAAAAACGGCTGATTTTCGACAAAAGAGATAACACCCCCCCATTACGTCATGCTTCAGAAATGTGGAAAATGGTCCGTTTTCAAATGTTTTATTTTCGAACGTCAGTTCACATTTGTAGGTGGATCATCAGTGTTAGAGCTAAAATTAGCATGTTTAAAGTGATTTTCATGCTTCCAGGGGCCCAAAACACAAGATTTATGGAATGGTTAAAAGTGCATCAAAATGGCCAATTTACTCACTCTGAGTTCTCAAAAAGGGTTTCTTCACCCCAGGAAGTTAATTAAATACCATTTGGAGGCATTTAATGTTCGAGCAAAAACGGCTGATTTTCGACAAAAGAGATAACACCCCCCCATTACGGCATGCTTCAGAAATGTGGAAAATGGTCCGTTTTCAAATGTTTTATTTTTGAACGTCAGTTCACATTTGTAGGTGGATCATCAGTGTTAGAGCTAAAATTAGCATGTTTAAAGTGATTTTCATGCTTCCAGGGGCTCGGGAAGTGAAATAAATACCATTTGGAGGCATTTAATGTTCGAGCAAAAACGGCTGATTTTCGACAAAAGAGATAACACCCCCCCATTACGTCATGCTTCAGAAATGTGGAAAATGGTCCGTTTTCAAATGTTTTATTTTTGAACGTCAGTTCACATTTGTAGGTGGATCATCAGTGTTAGAGCTAAAATTAGCATGTTTAAAGTGATTTTCATGCTTCCAGGGGCTCGGGAAGTGAAATAAATACCATTTGGAGGCATTTAATGTTCAAGCAAAAAAGGCTGATTTTCCACAAAAGCGATAACACCCCCCCATTACGTCATGCTTCAGAAATGTGGAAAATGGTCCATTTTCAAATGTTTTATTTTTGAACGTCAGTTCACATTTGTAGGTGGATCATCAGTGTTAGAGCTAAAATTAGTATGTTCAAAGTGATTTTCATGCTTCCAGGGGCCCAAAACACAAGATTTATGGAATGGTTAAAAGTGCATGAAAATGGCCAATTTACTCACTCTGAGTTCTCAAAAAGGGTTTCTTCACCCCGGGAAGTTAATTAAATACCATTTGGAGGCATTTAATGTTCGAGCAAAAACGGCTGATTTTCGACAAAAGAGATAACACCCCCCCCATTACGTCATGCTTCAGAAATGTGGAAAATGGTCCGTTTTCAAATGTTTTATTTTTGAACGTCAGTTCACATTTGTAGGTGGATCATCAGTGTTAGAGCTAAAATTAGCATGTTTAAAGTGATTTTCATGCTTCCAGGGGCTCGGGAAGTTAATTAAATACCATTTGGAGGCATTTAATGTTAGAGCAAAAACGGCTGATTTTCGACAAAAGAGATAACACCCCCCCATTACGTCATGCTTCAGAAATGTGGAAAATGGTCCGTTTTCAAATGTTTTATTTTTGAACGTCAGTTCACATTTGTAGGTGGATCATCAGTGTTAGAGCTAAAATTAGCATGTTTAAAGTGATTTTCATGCTTCCAGGGGCCCAAAACACAAGATTTATGGAATGGTTAAAAGTGCATGAAAATGGCCAATTTACTCACTCTGAGTTCTCAAAAAGGGTTTCGTCACCCCGGAAAGTTAATTAAATACCATTTGGAGGCATTTAATGTTTGAGCAAAAACGGCTGATTTTCGACAAAAGAGATAACACCCCCCCATTACGTCATGCTTCAGAAATGTAGAAAATGGTCCGTTTTCAAATGTTTTATTTTTGAACGTCAGTTCACATTTGTAGGTGGATCATCAGTGTTAGAGCTAAAATTAGCATGTTTAAAGTGATTTTCATGCTTCCAGGGGCTCGGGAAGTTAATTAAATACCATTTGGAGGCATGTAATGTTCGAGCAAAAACGGCTGATTTTCGACAAAAGAGATAACACCCCCCCATTACGTCATGCTTCAGAAATGTGGAAAATGGTCCGTTTTCAACTGTTTCATTTTTGAACGTCAGTTCACATTTGTAGGTGGATCATCAGTGTTAGAGCTAAAATTAGCATGTTTAAAGTGATTTTCATGCTTCCAGGGGCTCGGGAAGTGAAATAAATACCATTTGGAGGCATTTAATGTTCGAGCAAAAACGGCTGATTTTCCACAAAAGAGATAACACCCCCCCATTACGTCATGCTTCAGAAATGTGGAAAATGGTCCGTTTTCAAATGTTTTATTTTTGAACGTCAGTTCACATTTGTAGGTGGATCATCAGTGTTAGAGCTAAAATTAGCATGTTTAAAGTGATTTTCATGCTTCCAGGGGCTCAGGAAGTTAATTAAATACCATTTGGAGGCATTTAATGTTAGAGCAAAAACGGCTGATTTTCGACAAAAGAGATAACACCCCCCCATTACGTCATGCTTCAGAAATGTGGAAAATGGTCCGTTTTCAAATGTTTTATTTTTGAACGTCAGTTCACATTTGTAGGTGGATCATCAGTGTTAAAGCTAAAATTAGCATGTTTAAAGTGATTTTCATGCTTCCAGGGGCCCAAAACACAAGATTTATGGAATGGTTAAAAGTGCATGAAAATGGCCAATTTACTCACTCTGAGTTCTCAAAAAGGGTTTCTTCACCCCGGGAAGTTAATTAAATACCATTTGGAGGCATTTAATGTTCGAGCAAAAACGGCTGATTTTCGACAAAAGAGATAACACCCCCCCATTACGTCATGCTTCAGAAATGTGGAAAATGGTCCGTTTTCAAATGTTTTATTTTTGAACGTCAGTTCACATTTGTAGGTGGATCATCAGTGTTAGAGCTAAAATTAGCATGTTTAAAGTGATTTTCATGCTTCCAGGGGCTCAGGAAGTTAATTAAATACCATTTGGAGGCATTTAATGTTCGAGCGAAAACGGCTGATTTTCGACAAAAGAGATAACACCCCCCCATTACGTCATGCTTCAGAAATGTGGAAAATGGTCCGTTTTCAAATGTTTTACTTTTGAACGTCAGTTCACATTTGTAGGTGGATCATCAGTGTTAGAGCTAAAATTAGCATGTTTAAAGTGATTTTCATGCTTCCAGGGGCTCGGGAAGTGAAATAAATACCATTTGGAGGCATTTAATGTTCGAGCAAAAAAGGCTGATTTTCGACAAAAGAGATAACACCCCCCCCATTACGTCATGCTTCAGAAATGTGGAAAATGGTCCGTTTTCAAATGTTTCATTTTTGAACGTAAGTTCACATTTGTAGGTGGATCATCAGTGTTAGAGCTAAAATTAGCATGTTTAAAGTGATTTTCATGCTTCCAGGGGTTCGGGAAGTGAAATAAATACCATTTGGAGGCATTTAATGTTAGAGCAAAAACGGCTGATTTTCGACAAAAGAGATAACACCCCCCCATTACGTCATGCTTCAGAAATGTGGAAAATGGTCCATTTTCAAATGTTTTATTTTTGAACGTCAGTTCACATTTGTAGGTGGATCATCAGTGTTAGAGCTAAAATTAGCATGTTTAAAGTGATTTTCATGCTTCCAGGGGCCCAAAACACAAGATTTATGGAATGGTTAAAAGTGCATGAAAATGGCCAATTTACTCACTCTGAGTTCTCAAAAAGGGTTTCTTCACCCCGGGAAGTTAATTAAATACCATTTGGAGGCATTTAATGTTCGAGCAAAAACGGCTGATTTTCGACAAAAGAGATAACACCCCCCCATTACGTCATGCTTCAGAAATGTGGAAAATGGTCCGTTTTCAAATGTTTCATTTTTGAACGTCAGTTCACATTTGTAGGTGGATCATCAGTGTTAGAGCTAAAATTAGCATGTTTAAAGTGATTTTCATGCTTCCAGGGGCTCGGGAAGTTAATTAAATACCATTTGGAGGCATTTAATGTTCGAGCAAAAACGGCTGATTTTCGATAAAAGAGATAACACCCCCCCATTACGTCATGCTTCAGAAATGTGGAAAATGGTCCGTTTTCAAATGTTTTATTTTTGAACGTCAGTTCACATTTGTAGGTGGATCATCAGTGTTAGAGCTAAAATTAGCATGTTTAAAGTGATTTTCATGCTTCTTGGGGCCCAAAACACAAGATTTATGGAATGGTTAAAAGTGCATTAAAATGGCCAATTTACTCACTCTGAGTTTCCAAAAAGGGTTTCTTCACCCCGGGAAGTTAATTAAATACCATTTGGAGGCATTTAATGTTCGAGCAAAAACGGCTGATTTTCGACAAAAGAGATAACACCCCCCCATTACGTCATGCTTCAGAAATGTGGAAAATGGTCCGTTTTCAAATGTTTTATTTTCGAACGTCAGTTCACATTTGTAGGTGGATCATCAGTGTTAGAGCTAAAATTAGCATGTTTAAAGTGATTTTCATGCTTCCAGGGGCCCAAAACACAAGATTTATGGAATGGTTAAAAGTGCATCAAAATGGCCAATTTACTCACTCTGAGTTCTCAAAAAGGGTTTCTTCACCCCAGGAAGTTAATTAAATACCATTTGGAGGCATTTAATGTTCGAGCAAAAACGGCTGATTTTCGACAAAAGAGATAACACCCCCCCATTACGGCATGCTTCAGAAATGTGGAAAATGGTCCGTTTTCAAATGTTTTATTTTTGAACGTCAGTTCACATTTGTAGGTGGATCATCAGTGTTAGAGCTAAAATTAGCATGTTTAAAGTGATTTTCATGCTTCCAGGGGCTCGGGAAGTGAAATAAATACCATTTGGAGGCATTTAATGTTCGAGCAAAAACGGCTGATTTTCGACAAAAGAGATAACACCCCCCCATTACGTCATGCTTCAGAAATGTGGAAAATGGTCCGTTTTCAAATGTTTTATTTTTGAACGTCAGTTCACATTTGTAGGTGGATCATCAGTGTTAGAGCTAAAATTAGCATGTTTAAAGTGATTTTCATGCTTCCAGGGGCTCGGGAAGTGAAATAAATACCATTTGGAGGCATTTAATGTTCAAGCAAAAAAGGCTGATTTTCCACAAAAGCGATAACACCCCCCCATTACGTCATGCTTCAGAAATGTGGAAAATGGTCCATTTTCAAATGTTTTATTTTTGAACGTCAGTTCACATTTGTAGGTGGATCATCAGTGTTAGAGCTAAAATTAGTATGTTCAAAGTGATTTTCATGCTTCCAGGGGCCCAAAACACAAGATTTATGGAATGGTTAAAAGTGCATGAAAATGGCCAATTTACTCACTCTGAGTTCTCAAAAAGGGTTTCTTCACCCCGGGAAGTTAATTAAATACCATTTGGAGGCATTTAATGTTCGAGCAAAAACGGCTGATTTTCGACAAAAGAGATAACACCCCCCCCATTACGTCATGCTTCAGAAATGTGGAAAATGGTCCGTTTTCAAATGTTTTATTTTTGAACGTCAGTTCACATTTGTAGGTGGATCATCAGTGTTAGAGCTAAAATTAGCAGGTTTAAAGTGATTTTCATGCTTCCAGGGGCTCGGGAAGTTAATTAAATACCATTTGGAGGCATTTAATGTTAGAGCAAAAACGGCTGATTTTCGACAAAAGAGATAACACCCCCCCATTACGTCATGCTTCAGAAATGTGGAAAATGGTCCGTTTTCAAATGTTTTATTTTTGAACGTCAGTTCACATTTGTAGGTGGATCATCAGTGTTAGAGCTAAAATTAGCATGTTTAAAGTGATTTTCATGCTTCCAGGGGCCCAAAACACAAGATTTATGGAATGGTTAAAAGTGCATGAAAATGGCCAATTTACTCACTCTGAGTTCTCAAAAAGGGTTTCGTCACCCCGGAAAGTTAATTAAATACCATTTGGAGGCATTTAATGTTTGAGCAAAAACGGCTGATTTTCGACAAAAGAGATAACACCCCCCCATTACGTCATGCTTCAGAAATGTAGAAAATGGTCCGTTTTCAAATGTTTTATTTTTGAACGTCAGTTCACATTTGTAGGTGGATCATCAGTGTTAGAGCTAAAATTAGCATGTTTAAAGTGATTTTCATGCTTCCAGGGGCTCGGGAAGTTAATTAAATACCATTTGGAGGCATGTAATGTTCGAGCAAAAACGGCTGATTTTCGACAAAAGAGATAACACCCCCCCATTACGTCATGCTTCAGAAATGTGGAAAATGGTCCGTTTTCAACTGTTTCATTTTTGAACGTCAGTTCACATTTGTAGGTGGATCATCAGTGTTAGAGCTAAAATTAGCATGTTTAAAGTGATTTTCATGCTTCCAGGGGCTCGGGAAGTGAAATAAATACCATTTGGAGGCATTTAATGTTAGAGCAAAAACGGCTGATTTTCGACAAAAGAGATAACACCCCCCCATTACGTCATGCTTCAGAAATGTGGAAAATGGTCCGTTTTCAAATGTTTTATTTTTGAACGTCAGTTCACATTTGTAGGTGGATCATCAGTGTTAGAGCTAAAATTAGCATGTTTAAAGTGATTTTCATGCTTCCAGGGGCCCAAAACACAAGATTTATGGAATGGTTAAAAGTGCATGAAAATGGCCAATTTACTCACTCTGAGTTCTCAAAAAGGGTTTCTTCACCCCGGGAAGTTAATTAAATACCATTTGGAGGCATTTAATGTTCGAGCAAAAACGGCTGATTTTCGACAAAAGAGATAACACCCCCCCATTACGTCATGCTTCAGAAATGTGGAAAATGGTCCGTTTTCAAATGTTTTATTTTTGAACGTCAGTTCACATTTGTAGGTGGATCATCAGTGTTAGAGCTAAAATTAGCATGTTTAAAGTGATTTTCATGCTTCCAGGGGCTCGGGAAGTTAATTAAATACCATTTGGAGGCATTTAATGTTCGAGCGAAAACGGCTGATTTTCGACAAAAGAGATAACACCCCCCCATTACGTCATGCTTCAGAAATGTGGAAAATGGTCCGTTTTCAAATGTTTTACTTTTGAACGTCAGTTCACATTTGTAGGTGGATCATCAGTGTTAGAGCTAAAATTAGCATGTTTAAAGTGATTTTCATGCTTCCAGGGGCTCGGGAAGTGAATTAAATACCATTTGGAGGCATTTAATGTTCGAGCAAAAACGGCTGATTTTCCACAAAAGAGATAACACCCCCCCATTACGTCATGCTTCAGAAATGTGGAAAATGGTCCGTTTTCAAATGTTTTATTTTTGAACGTCAGTTCACATTTGTAGGTGGATCATCAGTGTTAGAGCTAAAATTAGCATGTTTAAAGTGATTTTCATGCTTCCAGGGGCCCAAAACACAAGATTTATGGAATGGTTAAAAGTGCATGAAAATGGCCAATTTACTCACTCTGAGTTCTCAAAAAGGGTTTCTTCACCCCGGGAAGTTAATTAAATACCATTTGGAGGCATTTAATGTTAGAGCAAAAACGGCTGATTTTCGACAAAAGAGATAACACCCCCCCATTACGTCATGCTTCAGAAATGTGGAAAATGGTCCGTTTTCAAATGTTTTATTTTTGAACGTCAGTTCACATTTGTAGGTGGATCATCAGTGTTAGAGCTAAAATTAGCATGTTTAAAGTGATTTTCATGCTTCCAGGGGCTCAGGAAGTTAATTAAATACCATTTGGAGGCATTTAATGTTAGAGCAAAAACGGCTGATTTTCGACAAAAGAGATAACACCCCCCCATTACGTCATGCTTCAGAAATGTGGAAAATGGTCCGTTTTCAAATGTTTTATTTTTGAACGTCAGTTCACATTTGTAGGTGGATCATCAGTGTTAAAGCTAAAATTAGCATGTTTAAAGTGATTTTCATGCTTCCAGGGGCCCAAAACACAAGATTTATGGAATGGTTAAAAGTGCATGAAAATGGCCAATTTACTCACTCTGAGTTCTCAAAAAGGGTTTCTTCACCCCGGGAAGTTAATTAAATACCATTTGGAGGCATTTAATGTTCGAGCAAAAACGGCTGATTTTCGACAAAAGAGATAACACCCCCCCATTACGTCATGCTTCAGAAATGTGGAAAATGGTCCGTTTTCAAATGTTTTATTTTTGAACGTCAGTTCACATTTGTAGGTGGATCATCAGTGTTAGAGCTAAAATTAGCATGTTTAAAGTGATTTTCATGCTTCCAGGGGCTCAGGAAGTTAATTAAATACCATTTGGAGGCATTTAATGTTCGAGCGAAAACGGCTGATTTTCGACAAAAGAGATAACACCCCCCCATTACGTCATGCTTCAGAAATGTGGAAAATGGTCCGTTTTCAAATGTTTTACTTTTGAACGTCAGTTCACATTTGTAGGTGGATCATCAGTGTTAGAGCTAAAATTAGCATGTTTAAAGTGATTTTCATGCTTCCAGGGGCTCGGGAAGTGAAATAAATACCATTTGGAGGCATTTAATGTTCGAGCAAAAAAGGCTGATTTTCGACAAAAGAGATAACACCCCCCCATTACGTCATGCTTCAGAAATGTGGAAAATGGTCCGTTTTCAAATGTTTTATTTTTGAACGTCAGTTCAAATTTGTAGGTGGATCATCAGTGTTAGAGCTAAAATTAGCATGTTTAAAGTGATTTTCATGCTTCCAGGGGCTCGGGAAGTTAATTAAATACCATTTGGAGGCATTTAATGTTCGAGCAAAAACGGCTGATTTTCGACAAAAGAGATAACACCCCCCCATTACGTCATGCTTCAGAAATGTGGAAAATGGTCCGTTTTCAAATGTTTTATTTTTGAACGTCAGTTCACATTTGTAGGTGGATCATCAGTGTTAGAGCTTAAATTAGCATGTTTAAAGTGATTTTCATGCTTCCAGGGGCTCGGGAAGTTAATTAAATACCATTTGGAGGCATTTAATGTTCGAGCAAAAACGGCTGATTTTCGACAAAAGAGATAACACCCCCCCATTACGTCATGCTTCAGAAATGTGGAAAATGGTCCGTTTTCAAATGTTTTATTTTTGAACGTCAGTTCACATTTGTAGGTGGATCATCAGTGTTAGAGCTAAAATTAGCATGTTTAAAGTGATTTTCATGCTTCCAGGGGCTCGGGAAGTTAATTAAATACCATTTGGAGGCATTTAATGTTCGAGCAAAAACGGCTGATTTTCGACAAAAGAGATAACACCCCCCCATTACGTCATGCTTCAGAAATGTGGAAAATGGTCCGTTTTCAAATGTTTTATTTTTGAACGTCAGTTCACATTTGTAGGTGGATCATCAGTGTTAGAGCTAAAATTAGCATGTTTAAAGTGATTTTCATGCTTCCAGGGGCCCAAAACACAAGATTTATGGAATGGTTAAAAGTGCATGAAAATGGCCAATTTACTCACTCTGAGTTCTCAAAAAGGGTTTCTTCACCCCGGGAAGTTAATTAAATACCATTTGGAGGCATTTAATGTTCGAGCAAAAACGGCTGATTTTCGACAAAAGAGATAACACCCCCCCATTACGTCATGCTTCAGAAATGTGGAAAATGGTCCGTTTTCAAATGTTTTATTTTTGAACGTCAGTTCACATTTGTAGGTGGATCATCAGTGTTAGAGCTAAAATTAGCATGTTTAAAGTGATTTTCATGCTTCCAGGGGCTCGGGAAGTGAAATAAATACCATTTGGAGGCATTTAATGTTCGAGCAAAAAAGGCTGATTTTCCACAAAAGAGATAACACCCCCCATTACGTCACGCTTCAGAAATGTGGAAAATGGTCCGTTTTCAAATGTTTTATTTTTGAACGTCAGTTCACATTTGTAGGTGGATCATCAGTGTTAGAGCTAAAATTAGCATGTTTAAAGTGATTTTCATGCTTCTTGGGGCCCAAAACACAAGATTTATGGAATGGTTAAAAGTGCATGAAAATGGCCAATTTACTCACTCTGAGTTCTCAAAAAGGGTTTCTTCACCCCGGGAAGTTAATTAAATACCATTTGGAGGCATTTAATGTTAGAGCAAAAACGGCTGATTTTCGACAAAAGAGATAACACCCCCCCATTACGTCATGCTTCAGAAATGTGGAAAATGGTCCGTTTTCAAATGTTTTATTTTTGAACGTCAGTTCACATTTGTAGGTGGATCATCAGTGTTAGAGCTAAAATTAGCATGTTTAAAGTGATTTTCATGCTTCCAGGGGCTCGGGAAGTTAATTAAATACCATTTGGAGGCATTTAATGTTCGAGCAAAAACGGCTGATTTTCGACAAAAGAGATAACACCCCCCCATTACGTCATGCTTCAGAAATGTGGAAAATGGTCCGTTTTCAAATGTTTTATTTTTGAACGTCAGTTCGCATTTGTAGGTGGATCATCAGTGTTAGAGCTAACATTAGCATGTTTAAAGTGATTTTCATGCTTCCAGGGGCCCAAAACACAAGATTTATGGAATGGTTAAAAGTGCATGAAAATGGCCAATTTACTCACTCTGAGTTCTCAAAAAGGGTTTCTTCACCCCGGGAAGTTAATTAAATACCATTTGGAGGCATTTAATGTTAGAGCAAAAACGGCTGATTTTCGACAAAAGAGATAACACCCCCCCATTACGTCATGCTTCAGAAATGTGGAAAATGGTCCGTTTTCAAATGTTTTATTTTTGAACGTCAGTTCACATTTGTAGGTGGATCATCAGTGTTAGAGCTAAAATTAGCATGTTTAAAGTGATTTTCATGCTTCCAGGGGCCCAAAACACAAGATTTATGGAATGGTTAAAAGTGCATGAAAATGGCCAATTTACTCACTCTGACTTCTCAAAAAGGGTTTCTTCACCCCGGGAAGTTAATTAAATACCATTTGGAGGCATTTAATGTTCGAGCAAAAACGGCTGATTTTCGACAAAAGAGATAACACCCCCCCATTACGTCATGCTTCAGAAATGTGAAAAATGGTCCGTTTTCAAATGTTTTATTTTCGAACGTCAGTTCACATTTGTAGGTGGATCATCAGTGTTAGAGCTAAAATTAGCATGTTTAAAGTGATTTTCATGCTTCCAGGGGCTCGGGAAGTTAATTAAATACCATTTGGAGGCATTTAATGTTCGAGCAAAAACGGCTGATTTTCGACAAAAGAGATAACACCCCCCATTACGTCATGCTTCAGAAATGTGGAAAATGGTCCGTTTTCAAATGTTTTATTTTTGAACGTCAGTTCACATTTGTAGGTGGATCATCAGTGTTAGAGCTAAAATTAGCATGTTTAAAGTGATTTTCATGCTTCCAGGGGCTCGGGAAGTGAAATAAATACCATTTGGAGGCATTTAATGTTCGAGCAAAAAAGGCTGATTTTCCACAAAAGAGATAACACCCCCCATTACGTCACGCTTCAGAAATGTGGAAAATGGTCCGTTTTCAAATGTTTTATTTTTGAACGTCAGTTCACATTTGTAGGTGGATCATCAGTGTTAGAGCTAAAATTAGCATGTTTAAAGTGATTTTCATGCTTCTTGGGGCCCAAAACACAAGATTTATGGAATGGTTAAAAGTGCATGAAAATGGCCAATTTACTCACTCTGAGTTCTCAAAAAGGGTTTCTTCACCCCGGGAAGTTAATTAAATACCATTTGGAGGCATTTAATGTTAGAGCAAAAACGGCTGATTTTCGACAAAAGAGATAACACCCCCCCATTACGTCATGCTTCAGAAATGTGGAAAATGGTCCGTTTTCAAATGTTTTATTTTTGAACGTCAGTTCACATTTGTAGGTGGATCATCAGTGTTAGAGCTAAAATTAGCATGTTTAAAGTGATTTTCATGCTTCCAGGGGCTCGGGAAGTTAATTAAATACCATTTGGAGGCATTTAATGTTCGAGCAAAAACGGCTGATTTTCGACAAAAGAGATAACACCCCCCCATTACGTCATGCTTCAGAAATGTGGAAAATGGTCCGTTTTCAAATGTTTTATTTTTGAACGTCAGTTCACATTTGTAGGTGGATCATCAGTGTTAGAGCTAACATTAGCATGTTTAAAGTGATTTTCATGCTTCCAGGGGCCCAAAACACAAGATTTATGGAATGGTTAAAAGTGCATGAAAATGGCCAATTTACTCACTCTGAGTTCTCAAAAAGGGTTTCTTCACCCCGGGAAGTTAATTAAATACCATTTGGAGGCATTTAATGTTAGAGCAAAAACGGCTGATTTTCGACAAAAGAGATAACACCCCCCCATTACGTCATGCTTCAGAAATGTGGAAAATGGTCTGTTTTCAAATGTTTTATTTTTGAACGTCAGTTCACATTTGTAGGTGGATCATCAGTGTTAGAGCTAAAATTAGCATGTTTAAAGTGATTTTCATGCTTCCAGGGGCCCAAAACACAAGATTTATGGAATGGTTAAAAGTGCATGAAAATGGCCAATTTACTCACTCTGACTTCTCAAAAAGGGTTTCTTCACCCCGGGAAGTTAATTAAATACCATTTGGAGGCATTTAATGTTCGAGCAAAAACGGCTGATTTTCGACAAAAGAGATAACACCCCCCCATTACGTCATGCTTCAGAAATGTGAAAAATGGTCCGTTTTCAAATGTTTTATTTTCGAACGTCAGTTCACATTTGTAGGTGGATCATCAGTGTTAGAGCTAAAATTAGCATGTTTAAAGTGATTTTCATGCTTCCAGGGGCTCGGGAAGTTAATTAAATACCATTTGGAGGCATTTAATGTTCGAGCAAAAACGGCTGATTTTCGACAAAAGAGATAACACCCCCCATTACGTCATGCTTCAGAAATGTGGAAAATGGTCCGTTTTCAAATGTTTTATTTTTGAACGTCAGTTCACATTTGTAGGTGGATCATCAGTGTTAGAGCTAAAATTAGCATGTTTAAAGTGATTTTCATGCTTCCAGGGGCTCGGGAAGTTAATTAAATACCATTTGGAGGCATTTAATGTTCGAGCAAAAACGGCTGATTTTCGACAAAAGAGATAACACCCCCCCATTACGTCATGCTTCAGAAATGTGGAAAATGGTCCGTTTTCAAATGTTTTATTTTTGAACGTCAGTTCACATTTGTAGGTGGATCATCAGTGTTAGAGCTAAAATTAGCATGTTTAAAGTGATTTTCATGCTTCCAGGGGCTCGGGAAGTGAAATAAATACCATTTGGAGGCATTTAATGTTCGAGCAAAAACGGCTGATTTTCGACAAAAGAGATAACACCCCCCCATTACGTCATGCTTCAGAAATGTGGAAAATGGTCCGTTTTCAAATGTTTTATTTTTGAACGTCAGTTCACATTTGTAGGTGGATCATCAGTGTTAGAGTTAAAATTAGCATGTTTAAAGTGATTTTCATGCTTCCAGGGGCTCGGGAAGTTAATTAAATACCATTTGGAGGCATTTAATGTTCGAGCAAAAACGGCTGATTTTCGACAAAAGAGATAACCCCCCCCCATTACGTCATGCTTCAGAAATGTGGAAAATGGTCCGTTTTCAAATGTTTTATTTTTGAACGTCAGTTCACATTTGTAGGTGGATCATCAGTGTTAGAGCTAAAATTAGCATGTTTAAAGTGATTTTCATGCTTCCAGGGGCCCAAAACACAAGATTTATGGAATGGTTAAAAGTGCATGAAAATGGCCAATTTACTCACTCTGAGATCTCAAAAAGGGTTTCTTCACCCCGGGAAGTTAATTAAATACCATTTGGAGGCATTTAATGTTCGAGCAAAAACGGCTGATTTTCGACAAAAGAGATAACACCCCCCCCCATTACGTCATGCTTCAGAAATGTGGAAAATGGTCCGTTTTCAAATGTTTTATTTTTGAACGTCAGTTCACATTTGTAGGTGGATCATCAGTGTTAGAGCTAAAATTAGCATGTTTAAAGTGATTTTCATGCTTCCAGGGGCCAAAACACAAGATTTATGGAATGGTTAAAAGTGCATGAAAATGGCCAATTTACTCACTCTGAGTTCTCAAAAAGGGTTTCTTCACCCCGGGAAGTTAATTAAATACCATTTGGAGGCATTTAATGTTAGAGCAAAAACGGCTGATTTTCGACAAAAGAGATAACACCCCCCCATTACGTCATGCTTCAGAAATGTGGAAAATGGTCTGTTTTCAAATGTTTTATTTTTGAACGTCAGTTCACATTTGTAGGTGGATCATCAGTGTTAGAGCTAAAATTAGCATGTTTAAAGTGATTTTCATGCTTCCAGGGGCCCAAAACACAAGATTTATGGAATGGTTAAAAGTGCATGAAAATGGGCAATTTACTCACTCTGAGTTCTCAAAAAGGGTTTCTTCACCCCGGGAAGTTAATTAAATACCATTTGGAGGCATTTAATGTTAGAGCAAAAACGGCTGATTTTCGACAAAAGAGATAACACCCCCCCATTACGTCATGCTTCAGAAATGTGGAATATGGTCCGTTTTCAAATGTTTTATTTTTGAACGTCAGTTCATATTTGTAGGTGGATCATCAGTGTTAGAGCTAAAATTAGCATGTTTAAAGTGATTTTCATGCTTCCAGGGGCTCGGGAAGTTAATTAAATACCATTTGGAGGCATTTAATGTTTGAGCAAAAACGGCTGATTTTCGACAAAAGAGCTAACACCCCCCCATTACGTCATGCTTCAGAAATGTGGAAAATGGTCCGTTTTCAAATGTTTTATTTTTGAACGTCAGTTCACATTTGTAGGTGGATCATCAGTGTTAGAGCTAAAATTAGCATGTTTAAAGTGATTTTCATGCTTCCAGGGGCCCAAAACACAAGATTTATGGAATGGTTAAAAGTGCATGAAAATGGCCAATTTACTCACTCTGAGTTCTCAAAAAGGGTTTCTTCACCCCGGGAAGTTAATTAAATACCATTTGGAGGCATTTAATGTTAGAGCAAAAACGGCTGATTTTCCACAAAAGAGATAACACCCCCCCATTACGTCATGCTTCAGAAATGTGGAAAATGGTCCGTTTTCAAATGTTTTATTTTTGAACGTCAGTTCACATTTGTAGGTGGATCATCAGTGTTAGAGCTAACATTAGCATGTTTAAAGTGATTTTCATGCTTCCAGGGGCTCGGGAAGTTAATTAAATACCATTTGGAGGCATTTAATGTTCGAGCAAAAACGGCTGATTTTCGACAAAAGAGATAACACCCCCCCATTACGTAATGCTTCAGAAATGTGGAAAATGGTCCGTTTTCAAATGTTTTATTTTTGAACGTCAGTTCACATTTGTAGGTGGATCATCAGTGTTAGAGCTAAAATTAGCATGTTTAAAGTGATTTTCATGCTTCCAGGGGCCCAAAACACAAGATTTATGGAATGGTTAAAAGTGCATGAAAATGGCCAATTTACTCACTCTGAGTTCTCAAAAAGGGTTTCTTCACCCCGGGAAGTTAATTAAATACCATTTGGAGGCATTTAATGTTCGAGCAAAAACGGCTGATTTTCCACAAAAGAGATAACACCCCCCCATTACGTCATGCTTCAGAAATGTGGAAAATGGTCCGTTTTCAAATGTTTTATTTTTGAACGTCAGGTCACATTTGTAGGTGGATCATCAGTGTTAGAGCTAAAATTAGCATGTTTAAAGTGATTTTCATGCTTCCAGGGGCTCGGGAAGTTAATTAAATACCATTTGGAGGCATTTAATGTTCGAGCAAAAACGGCTGATTTTCGACAAAAGAGATAACACCCCCCCATTACGTCATGCTTCAGAAATGTGGAAAATGGTCCGTTTTCAAATGTTTTATTTTTGAACGTCAGTTCACATTTGTAGGTGGATCATCAGTGTTAGAGCTAAAATTAGCATGTTTAAAGTGATTTTCATGCTTCCAGGGGCTCGGGAAGTGAAATAAATACCATTTGGAGGCATTTAATGTTCGAGCAAAAACGGCTGATTTTCGACAAAAGAGATAACACCCCCCCATTACGTCATGCTTCAGAAATGTGGAAAATGGTTCGTTTTCAAATGTTTTATTTTTGAACGTCAGTTCACATTTGTAGGTGGATCATCAGTGTTAGAGTTAAAATTAGCATGTTTAAAGTGATTTTCATGCTTCCAGGGGCTCGGGAAGTTAATTAAATACCATTTGGAGGCATTTAATGTTCGAGCAAAAACGGCTGATTTTCGACAAAAGAGATAACCCCCCCCCCATTACGTTATGCTTCAGAAATGTGGAAAATGGTCCGTTTTCAAATGTTTTATTTTTGAACGTCAGTTCACATTTGTAGGTGGATCATCAGTGTTAGAGCTAAAATTAGCATGTTTAAAGTGATTTTCATGCTTCCAGGGGCCCAAAACACAAGATTTATGGAATGGTTAAAAGTGCATGAAAATGGCCAATTTACTCACTCTGAGATCTCAAAAAGGGTTTCTTCACCCCGGGAAGTTAATTAAATACCATTTGGAGGCATTTAATGTTCGAGCAAAAACGGCTGATTTTCGACAAAAGAGATAACACCCCCCCATTACGTCATGCTTCAGAAATGTGGAAAATGGTCCGTTTTCAAATGTTTTATTTTTGAACGTCAGTTCACATTTGTAGGTGGATCATCAGTGTTAGAGCTAAAATTAGCATGTTTAAAGTGATTTTCATGCTTCCAGGGGCCCAAAACACAAGATTTATGGAATGGTTAAAAGTGCATGAAAATGGCCAATTTACTCACTCTGAGTTCTCAAAAAGGGTTTCTTCACCCCGGGAAGTTAATTAAATACCATTTGGAGGCATTTAATGTTAGAGCAAAAACGGCTGATTTTCGACAAAAGAGATAACACCCCCCCATTACGTCATGCTTCAGAAATGTGGAAAATGGTCTGTTTTCAAATGTTTTATTTTTGAACGTCAGTTCACATTTGTAGGTGGATCATCAGTGTTAGAGCTAAAATTAGCATGTTTAAAGTGATTTTCATGCTTCCAGGGGCCCAAAACACAAGATTTATGGAATGGTTAAAAGTGCATGAAAATGGGCAATTTACTCACTCTGAGTTCTCAAAAAGGGTTTCTTCACCCCGGGAAGTTAATTAAATACCATTTGGAGGCATTTAATGTTAGAGCAAAAACGGCTGATTTTCGACAAAAGAGATAACACCCCCCCATTACGTCATGCTTCAGAAATGTGGAATATGGTCCGTTTTCAAATGTTTTATTTTTGAACGTCAGTTCATATTTGTAGGTGGATCATCAGTGTTAGAGCTAAAATTAGCATGTTTAAAGTGATTTTCATGCTTCCAGGGGCTCGGGAAGTTAATTAAATACCATTTGGAGGCATTTAATGTTCGAGCAAAAACGGCTGATTTTCGACAAAAGAGCTAACACCCCCCCATTACGTCATGCTTCAGAAATGTGGAAAATGGTCCGTTTTCAAATGTTTTATTTTTGAACGTCAGTTCACATTTGTAGGTGGATCATCAGTGTTAGAGCTAAAAGTAGCATGTTTAAAGTGATTTTCATGCTTCCAGGGGCCCAAAACACAAGATTTATGGAATGGTTAAAAGTGCATGAAAATGGCCAATTTACTCACTCTGAGTTCTCAAAAAGGGTTTCTTCACCCCGGGAAGTTAATTAAATACCATTTGGAGGCATTTAATGTTAGAGCAAAAACGGCTGATTTTCCACAAAAGAGATAACACCCCCCCATTACGTCATGCTTCAGAAATGTGGAAAATGGTCCGTTTTCAAATGTTTTATTTTTGAACGTCAGTTCACATTTGTAGGTGGATCATCAGTGTTAGAGCTAACATTAGCATGTTTAAAGTGATTTTCATGCTTCCAGGGGCTCGGGAAGTTAATTAAATACCATTTGGAGGCATTTAATGTTCGAGCAAAAACGGCTGATTTTCGACAAAAGAGATAACACCCCCCCATTACGTAATGCTTCAGAAATGTGGAAAATGGTCCGTTTTCAAATGTTTTATTTTTGAACGTCAGTTCACATTTGTAGGTGGATCATCAGTGTTAGAGCTAAAATTAGCATGTTTAAAGTGATTTTCATGCTTCCAGGGGCCCAAAACACAAGATTTATGGAATGGTTAAAAGTGCATGAAAATGGCCAATTTACTCACTCTGAGTTCTCAAAAAGGGTTTCTTCACCCCGGGAAGTTAATTAAATACCATTTGGAGGCATTTAATGTTCGAGCAAAAACGGCTGATTTTCCACAAAAGAGATAACACCCCCCCATTACGTCATGCTTCAGAAATGTGGAAAATGGTCCGTTTTCAAATGTTTTATTTTTGAACGTCAGTTCACATTTGTAGGTGGATCAACAGTGTTAGAGCTAAAATTAGCATGTTTAAAGTGATTTTCATGCTTCCAGGGGCTCGGGAAGTTAATTAAATACCATTTGGAGGCATTTAATGTTAGAGCAAAATCGGCTGATTTTCGACAAAAGAGATAACACCCCCCCATTACGTCATGCTTCAGAAATGTGGAAAATGGTCCGTTTTCAAATGTTTTATTTTTGAACGTCAGTTCACATTTGTAGGTGGATCATCAGTGTTAGAGCTAAAATTAGCATGTTTAAAGTGATTTTCATGCTTCCAGGGGCCCAAAACACAAGATTTATGGAATGGTTAAAAGTGCATGAAAATGGCCAATTTACTCACTCTGAGTTCTCAAAAAGGGTTTCTTCACCCCGGGATGTTAATTAAATACCATTTGGAGGATTTTAATGTTCGAGCAAAAACGGCTGATTTTCGACGAAAGAGCTAACACCCCCCCATTACGTCATGCTTTAGAAATGTGGAAAATGGTCCGTTTTCAAATGTTTTATTTTTGAACGTCAGTTCACATTTGTAGGTGGATCATCAGTGTTAGAGCTAAAATTAGCATGTTTAAAGTGATTTTCATGCTTCCAGGGGCTCGGGAAGTGAAATAAATACCATTTGGAGGCATTTAATGTTCGAGCAAAAACGGCTGATTTTCGACAAAAGAGATAACACCCCCCCATTACGTCATGCTTCAGAAATGTGGAAAATGGTCCGTTTTCAAATGTTTTATTTTTGAACGTCAGTTCACATTTGTAGGTGGATCATCAGTGTTAGAGCTAAAATTAGCATGTTTAAAGTGATTTTCATGCTTCCAGGGGCTCGGGAAGTTAATTAAATACCATTTGGAGGCATTTAATGTTCGAGCAAAAACGGCTGATTTTCGACAAAAGAGATAACACCCCCCCATTACGTCATGCTTCAGAAATGTGGAAAATGGTCCGTTTTCAAATGTTTTATTTTTGAACGTCAGTTCACATTTGTAGGTGGATCATCAGTGTTAGAGCTAAAATTAGCCTGTTTAAAGTGATTTTCATGCTTCCAGGGGCTCGGGAAGTTAATTAAATACCATTTGGAGGCATTTAATGTTCGAGCAAAAACGGCTGATTTTCGACAAAAGAGATAACACCCCCCCATTACGTCATGCTTCAGAAATGTGGAAAATGGTCCGTTTTCAAATGTTTTATTTTTGAACGTCAGTTCACATTTGTAGGTGGATCATCAGTGTTAGAGCTAAAATTAGCATGTTTAAAGTGATTTTCATGCTTCCAGGGGCTCGGGAAGTTAATTAAATACCATTTGGAGGCATTTAATGTTCGAGCAAAAACGGCTGATTTTCGACAAAAGAGATAACACCCCCCCATTACGTCATGCTTCAGAAATGTGGAAAATGGTCCGTTTTCAAATGTTTTATTTTTGAACGTCAGTTCACATTTGTAGGTGGATCATCAGTGTTAGAGCTAAAATTAGCATGTTTAAAGTGATTTTCATGCTTCCAGGGGCCCAAAACACAAGATTTATGGAATGGGTAAAAGTGCATGAAAATGGCCAATTTACTCACTCTGAGTTCTCAAAAAGGGTTTCTTCACCCCGGGAAGTTAATTAAATACCATTTGGAGGCATTTAATGTTAGAGCAAAAACGGCTGATTTTTGACAAAAGAGATAACACCCCCCCATTACGTCATGCTTCAGAAATGTGGAAAATGGTCCGTTTTCAAATGTTTTATTTTTGAACGTCAGTTCACATTTTTAGGTGGATCATCAGTGTTAGAGCTAAAATTAGCATGTTTAAAGTGATTTTCATGCTTCCAGGGGCTCGGGAAGTTAATTAAATACCATTTGGAGGCATTTAATGTTCGAGCAAAAACGGCTGATTTTCGACAAAAGAGATAACACCCCCCCATTACGTCATGCTTCAGAAATGTGGAAAATGGTCCGTTTTCAAATGTTTTATTTTTGAACGTCAGTTCACATTTGTAGGTGGATCATCAGTGTTAGAGCTAAAATTAGCATGTTTAAAGTGATTTTCATGCTTCCAGGGGCTCGGGAAGTTAATTAAATACCATTTGGAGGCATTTAATGTTCGAGCAAAAACGGCTGATTTTCGACAAAAGAGATAACCCCCCCCCCCATTACGTCATGCTTCAGAAATGTGGAAAATGGTCCGTTTTCAAATGTTTTATTTTTGAACGTCAGTTCACATTTGTAGGTGGATCATCAGTGTTAGAGCTAAAATTAGCATGTTTAAAGTGATTTTCATGCTTCCAGGGGCCCAAAACACAAGATTTATGGAATGGTTAAAAGTGCATGAAAATGGCCAATTTACTCACTCTGAGATCTCAAAAAGGGTTTCTTCACCCCGGGAAGTTAATTAAATACCATTTGGAGGCATTTAATGTTCGAGCAAAAACGGCTGATTTTCGACAAAAGAGATAACACCCCCCCCATTACGTCATGCTTCAGAAATGTGGAAAATGGTCCGTTTTCAAATGTTTTATTTTTGAACGTCAGTTCACATTTGTAGGTGGATCATCAGTGTTAGAGCTAAAATTAGCATGTTTAAAGTGATTTTCATGCTTCCAGGGGCTCGGGAAGTTAATTAAATACCATTTGGAGGCATTTAATGTTCGAGCAAAAACGGCTGATTTTCGACAAAAGAGATAACACCCCCCCATTACGTCATGCTTCAGAAATGTGGAAAATGGTCCGTTTTCAAATGTTTTATTTTTGAACGTCAGTTCACATTTGTAGGTGGATCATCAGTGTTAGAGCTAAAATTAGCATGTTTAAAGTGATTTTCATGCTTCCAGGGGCCCAAAACACAAGATTTATGGAATGGTTAAAAGTGCATGAAAATGGCCAATTTACTCACTCTGAGTTCTCAAAAAGGGTTTCTTCACCCCGGGAAGTTAATTAAATACCATTTGGAGGCATTTAATGTTCGAGCAAAAACGGCTGATTTTCGACAAAAGAGATAACACCCCCCATTACGTCATGCTTCAGAAATGTGGAAAATGGTCCGTTTTCAAATGTTTTATTTTTGAACGTCAGTTCACATTTGTAGGTGGATCATCAGTGTTAGAGCTAAAATTAGCATGTTTAAAGTGATTTTCATGCTTCCAGGGGCCCAAAACACAAGATTTATGGAATGGTTAAAAGTGCATGAAAATGGGCAATTTACTCACTCTGAGTTCTCAAAAAGGGTTTCTTCACCCCGGGAAGTTAATTAAATACCATTTGGAGGCATTTAATGTTAGAGCAAAAACAGCTGATTTTCGACAAAAGAGATAACACCCCCCCATTACGTCATGCTTCAGAAATGTGGAATATGGTCCGTTTTCAAATGTTTTATTTTTGAACGTCAGTTCACATTTGTAGGTGGATCATCAGTGTTAGAGCTAAAATTAGCATGTTTGAAGTGATTTTCATGCTTCCAGGGGCTCGGGAAGTTAATTAAATACCATTTGGAGGCATTTAATGTTCGAGCAAAAACGGCTGATTTTCGACAAAAGAGCTAACACCCCCCCATTACGTCATGCTTCAGAAATGTGGAAAATGGTCCGTTTTCAAATGTTTTATTTTTGAACGTCAGTTCACATTTGTAGGTGGATCATCAGTGTTAGAGCTAAAATTAGCATGTTTAAAGTGATTTTCATGCTTCCAGGGGCCCAAAACACAAGATTTACGGAATGGTTAAAAGTGCATGAAAATGGCCAATTTACTCACTCTGAGTTCTCAAAAAGGGTTTCTTCACCCCGGGAAGTTAATTAAATACCATTTGGAGGCATTTAATGTTCGAGCAAAAAAGGCTGATTTTCCACAAAAGAGATAACACCCCCCCATTACGTCATGCTTCAGAAATGTGGAAAATGGTCCGTTTTCAAATGTTTTATTTTTGAACGTCAGTTCACATTTGTAGGTGGATCATCAGTGTTAGAGCTAACATTAGCATGTTTAAAGTGATTTACATGCTTCCAGGGGCTCGGGAAGTTAATTAAATACCATTTGGAGGCATTTAATGTTCGAGCAAAAACGGCTGATTTTCGACAAAAGAGATAACACCCCCCCATTACGTCATGCTTCAGAAATGTGGAAAATGGTCCGTTTTCAAATGTTTTATTTTTGAACGTCAGTTCACATTTGTAGGTGGATCATCAGTGTTAGAGCTAAAATTAGCATGTTTAAAGTGATTTTCATGCTTCCAGGGGCCCAAAACACAAGATTTATGGAATGGTTAAAAGTGCATGAAAATGGCCAATTTACTCACTCTGAGATCTCAAAAAGGGTTTCTTCACCCCGGGAAGTTAATTAAATACCATTTGGAGGCATTTAATGTTCGAGCAAAAACGGCTGATTTTCGACAAAAGAGATAACACCCCCCCCCCATTACGTCATGCTTCAGAAATGTGGAAAATGGTCCGTTTTCAAATGTTTTATTTTTGAACGTCAGTTCACATTTGTAGGTGGATCATCAGTGTTAGAGCTAAAATTAGCATGTTTAAAGTGATTTTCATGCTTCCAGGGGCTCGGGAAGTTAATTAAATACCATTTGGAGGCATTTAATGTTCGAGCAAAAACGGCTGATTTTCGACAAAAGAGATAACACCCCCCCATTACGTCATGCTTCAGAAATGTGGAAAATGGTCCGTTTTCAAATGTTTTATTTTTGAACGTCAGTTCACATTTGTAGGTGGATCATCAGTGTTAGAGCTAAAATTAGCATGTTTAAAGTGATTTTCATGCTTCCAGGGGCCCAAAACACAAGATTTATGGAATGGTTAAAAGTGCATGAAAATGGCCAATTTACTCACTCTGAGTTCTCAAAAAGGGTTTCTTCACCCCGGGAAGTTAATTAAATACCATTTGGAGGCATTTAATGTTCGAGCAAAAACGGCTGATTTTCGACAAAAGAGATAACACCCCCCATTACGTCATGCTTCAGAAATGTGGAAAATGGTCCGTTTTCAAATGTTTTATTTTTGAACGTCAGTTCACATTTGTAGGTGGATCATCAGTGTTAGAGCTAAAATTAGCATGTTTAAAGTGATTTTCATGCTTCCAGGGGCCCAAAACACAAGATTTATGGAATGGTTAAAAGTGCATGAAAATGGGCAATTTACTCACTCTGAGTTCTCAAAAAGGGTTTCTTCACCCCGGGAAGTTAATTAAATACCATTTGGAGGCATTTAATGTTAGAGCAAAAACAGCTGATTTTCGACAAAAGAGATAACACCCCCCCATTACGTCATGCTTCAGAAATGTGGAATATGGTCCGTTTTCAAATGTTTTATTTTTGAACGTCAGTTCACATTTGTAGGTGGATCATCAGTGTTAGAGCTAAAATTAGCATGTTTAAAGTGATTTTCATGCTTCCAGGGGCTCGGGAAGTTAATTAAATACCATTTGGAGGCATTTAATGTTCGAGCAAAAACGGCTGATTTTCGACAAAAGAGCTAACACCCCCCCATTACGTCATGCTTCAGAAATGTGGAAAATGGTCCGTTTTCAAATGTTTTATTTTTGAACGTCAGTTCACATTTGTAGGTGGATCATCAGTGTTAGAGCTAAAATTAGCATGTTTAAAGTGATTTTCATGCTTCCAGGGGCCCAAAACACAAGATTTACGGAATGGTTAAAAGTGCATGAAAATGGCCAATTTACTCACTCTGAGTTCTCAAAAAGGGTTTCTTCACCCCGGGAAGTTAATTAAATACCATTTGGAGGCATTTAATGTTCGAGCAAAAAAGGCTGATTTTCCACAAAAGAGATAACACCCCCCCATTACGTCATGCTTCAGAAATGTGGAAAATGGTCCGTTTTCAAATGTTTTATTTTTGAACGTCAGTTCACATTTGTAGGTGGATCATCAGTGTTAGAGCTAACATTAGCATGTTTAAAGTGATTTTCATGCTTCCAGGGGCTCGGGAAGTTAATTAAATACCATTTGGAGGCATTTAATGTTCGAGCAAAAACGGCTGATTTTCGACAAAAGAGATAACACCCCCCCATTACGTCATGCTTCAGAAATGTGGAAAATGGTCCGTTTTCAAATGTTTTATTTTTGAACGTCAGTTCACATTTGTAGGTGGATCATCAGTGTTAGAGCTAAAATTAGCATGTTTAAAGTGATTTTCATGCTTCCAGGGGCTCGGGAAGTTAATTAAATACCATTTGGAGGCATTTAATGTTCGAGCAAAAACGGCTGATTTTCGACAAAAGAGATAACACCCCCCCATTACGTCATGCTTCAGAAATGTGGAAAATGGTCCGTTTTCAAATGTTTTATTTTTGAACGTCAGTTCACATTTGTAGGTGGATCATCAGTGTTAGAGCTAAAATTAGCATGTTTAAAGTGATTTTCATGCTTCCAGGGGCTCGGGAAGTGAAATAAATACCATTTGGAGGCATTTAATGTTCGAGCAAAAACGGCTGATTTTCGACAAAAGAGATAACACCCCCCCATTACGTCATGCTTCAGAAATGTGGAAAATGGTCCGTTTTCAAATGTTTTATTTTTGAACGTCAGTTCACATTTGTAGGTGGATCATCAGTGTTAGAGTTAAAATTAGCATGTTTAAAGTGATTTTCATGCTTCCAGGGGCTCGGGAAGTTAATTAAATACCATTTGGAGGCATTTAATGTTCGAGCAAAAACGGCTGATTTTCGACAAAAGAGATAACCCCCCCCCATTACGTCATGCTTCAGAAATGTGGAAAATGGTCCGTTTTCAAATGTTTTATTTTTGAACGTCAGTTCACATTTGTAGGTGGATCATCAGTGTTAGAGCTAAAATTAGCATGTTTAAAGTGATTTTCATGCTTCCAGGGGCCCAAAACACAAGATTTATGGAATGGTTAAAAGTGCATGAAAATGGCCAATTTACTCACTCTGAGATCTCAAAAAGGGTTTCTTCACCCCGGGAAGTTAATTAAATACCATTTGGAGGCATTTAATGTTCGAGCAAAAACGGCTGATTTTCGACAAAAGAGATAACACCCCCCCCATTACGTCATGCTTCAGAAATGTGGAAAATGGTCCGTTTTCAAATGTTTTATTTTTGAACGTCAGTTCACATTTGTAGGTGGATCATCAGTGTTAGAGCTAAAATTAGCATGTTTAAAGTGATTTTCATGCTTCCAGGGGCCCAAAACACAAGATTTATGGAATGGTTAAAAGTGCATGAAAATGGCCAATTTACTCACTCTGAGTTCTCAAAAAGGGTTTCTTCACCCCGGGAAGTTAATTAAATACCATTTGGAGGCATTTAATGTTCGAGCAAAAACGGCTGATTTTCGACTAAAGAGATAACACCCCCCCCATTACGTCATGCTTCAGAAATGTGGAAAATGGTCCGTTTTCAAATGTTTTATTTTTGAACGTCAGTTCACATTTGTAGGTGGATCATCAGTGTTAGAGCTAAAATTAGCATGTTTAAAGTGATTTTCATGCTTCCAGGGGCCCAAAACACAAGATTTATGGAATGGTTAAAAGTGCATGAAAATGGCCAATTTACTCACTCTGAGTTCTCAAAAAGGGTTTCTTCACCCCGGGAAGTTAATTAAATACCATTTGGAGGCATTTAATGTTAGAGCAAAAACGGCTGATTTTCGACAAAAGAGATAACACCCCCCCATTACGTCATGCTTCAGAAATGTGGAAAATGGTCTGTTTTCAAATGTTTTATTTTTGAACGTCAGTTCACATTTGTAGGTGGATCATCAGTGTTAGAGCTAAAATTAGCATGTTTAAAGTGATTTTCATGCTTCCAGGGGCCCAAAACACAAGATTTATGGAATGGTTAAAAGTGCATGAAAATGGGCAATTTACTCACTCTGAGTTCTCAAAAAGGGTTTCTTCACCCCGGGAAGTTAATTAAATACCATTTGGAGGCATTTAATGTTAGAGCAAAAACGGCTGATTTTCGACAAAAGAGATAACACCCCCCCATTACGTCATGCTTCAGAAATGTGGAATATAGTCCGTTTTCAAATGTTTTATTTTTGAACGTCAGTTCATATTTGTAGGTGGATCATCAGTGTTAGAGCTAAAATTAGCATGTTTAAAGTGATTTTCATGCTTCCAGGGGCTCGGGAAGTTAATTAAATACCATTTGGAGGCATTTAATGTTCGAGCAAAAACGGCTGATTTTCGACAAAAGAGCTAACACCCCCCCATTACGTCATGCTTCAGAAATGTGGAAAATGGTCCGTTTTCAAATGTTTTATTTTTGAACGTCAGTTCACATTTGTAGGTGGATCATCAGTGTTAGAGCTAAAATTAGCATGTTTAAAGTGATTTTCATGCTTCCAGGGGCCCAAAACACAAGATTTATGGAATGGTTAAAAGTGCATGAAAATGGCCAATTTACTCACTCTGAGTTCTCAAAAAGGGTTTCTTCACCCCGGGAAGTTAATTAAATACCATTTGGAGGCATTTAATGTTAGAGCAAAAACGGCTGATTTTCCACAAAAGAGATAACACCCCCCCATTACGTCATGCTTCAGAAATGTGGAAAATGGTCCGTTTTCAAATGTTTTATTTTTGAACGTCAGTTCACATTTGTAGGTGGATCATCAGTGTTAGAGCTAACATTAGCATGTTTAAAGTGATTTTCATGCTTCCAGGGGCTCGGGAAGTTAATTAAATACCATTTGGAGGCATTTAATGTTCGAGCAAAAACGGCTGATTTTCGACAAAAGAGATAACACCCCCCCATTACGTAATGCTTCAGAAATGTGGAAAATGGTCCGTTTTCAAATGTTTTATTTTTGAACGTCAGTTCACATTTGTAGGTGGATCATCAGTGTTAGAGCTAAAATTAGCATGTTTAAAGTGATTTTCATGCTTCCAGGGGCCCAAAACACAAGATTTATGGAATGGTTAAAAGTGCATGAAAATGGCCAATTTACTCACTCTGAGTTCTCAAAAAGGGTTTCTTCACCCCGGGAAGTTAATTAAATACCATTTGGAGGCATTTAATGTTCGAGCAAAAACGGCTGATTTTCCACAAAAGAGATAACACCCCCCCATTACGTCATGCTTCAGAAATGTGGAAAATGGTCCGTTTTCAAATGTTTTATTTTTGAACGTCAGTTCACATTTGTAGGTGGATCAACAGTGTTAGAGCTAAAATTAGCATGTTTAAAGTGATTTTCATGCTTCCAGGGGCTCGGGAAGTTAATTAAATACCATTTGGAGGCATTTAATGTTAGAGCAAAATCGGCTGATTTTCGACAAAAGAGATAACACCCCCCCATTACGTCATGCTTCAGAAATGTGGAAAATGGTCCGTTTTCAAATGTTTTATTTTTGAACGTCAGTTCACATTTGTAGGTGGATCATCAGTGTTAGAGCTAAAATTAGCATGTTTAAAGTGATTTTCATGCTTCCAGGGGCCCAAAACACAAGATTTATGGAATGGTTAAAAGTGCATGAAAATGGCCAATTTACTCACTCTGAGTTCTCAAAAAGGGTTTCTTCACCCCGGGATGTTAATTAAATACCATTTGGAGGATTTTTATGTTCGAGCAAAAACGGCTGATTTTCGACGAAAGAGCTAACACCCCCCCATTACGTCATGCTTTAGAAATGTGGAAAATGGTCCGTTTTCAAATGTTTTATTTTTGAACGTCAGTTCACATTTGTAGGTGGATCATCAGTGTTAGAGCTAAAATTAGCATGTTTAAAGTGATTTTCATGCTTCCAGGGGCTCGGGAAGTGAAATAAATACCATTTGGAGGCATTTAATGTTCGAGCAAAAACGGCTGATTTTCGACAAAAGAGATAACACCCCCCCATTACGTCATGCTTCAGAAATGTGGAAAATGGTCCGTTTTCAAATGTTTTATTTTTGAACGTCAGTTCACATTTGTAGGTGGATCATCAGTGTTAGAGCTAAAATTAGCATGTTTAAAGTGATTTTCATGCTTCCAGGGGCTCGGGAAGTTAATTAAATACCATTTGGAGGCATTTAATGTTCGAGCAAAAACGGCTGATTTTCGACAAAAGAGATAACACCCCCCCATTACGTCATGCTTCAGAAATGTGGAAAATGGTCCGTTTTCAAATGTTTTATTTTTGAACGTCAGTTCACATTTGTAGGTGGATCATCAGTGTTAGAGCTAAAATTAGCCTGTTTAAAGTGATTTTCATGCTTCCAGGGGCTCGGGAAGTTAATTAAATACCATTTGGAGGCATTTAATGTTCGAGCAAAAACGGCTGATTTTCGACAAAAGAGATAACACCCCCCCATTACGTCATGCTTCAGAAATGTGGAAAATGGTCCGTTTTCAAATGTTTTATTTTTGAACGTCAGTTCACATTTGTAGGTGGATCATCAGTGTTAGAGCTAAAATTAGCATGTTTAAAGTGATTTTCATGCTTCCAGGGGCTCGGGAAGTTAATTAAATACCATTTGGAGGCATTTAATGTTCGAGCAAAAACGGCTGATTTTCGACAAAAGAGATAACACCCCCCCATTACGTCATGCTTCAGAAATGTGGAAAATGGTCCGTTTTCAAATGTTTTATTTTTGAACGTCAGTTCACATTTGTAGGTGGATCATCAGTGTTAGAGCTAAAATTAGCATGTTTAAAGTGATTTTCATGCTTCCAGGGGCCCAAAACACAAGATTTATGGAATGGGTAAAAGTGCATGAAAATGGCCAATTTACTCACTCTGAGTTCTCAAAAAGGGTTTCTTCACCCCGGGAAGTTAATTAAATACCATTTGGAGGCATTTAATGTTAGAGCAAAAACGGCTGATTTTTGACAAAAGAGATAACACCCCCCCATTACGTCATGCTTCAGAAATGTGGAAAATGGTCCGTTTTCAAATGTTTTATTTTTGAACGTCAGTTCACATTTTTAGGTGGATCATCAGTGTTAGAGCTAAAATTAGCATGTTTAAAGTGATTTTCATGCTTCCAGGGGCTCGGGAAGTTAATTAAATACCATTTGGAGGCATTTAATGTTCGAGCAAAAACGGCTGATTTTCGACAAAAGAGATAACACCCCCCCATTACGTCATGCTTCAGAAATGTGGAAAATGGTCCGTTTTCAAATGTTTTATTTTTGAACGTCAGTTCACATTTGTAGGTGGATCATCAGTGTTAGAGCTAAAATTAGCATGTTTAAAGTGATTTTCATGCTTCCAGGGGCTCGGGAAGTTAATTAAATACCATTTGGAGGCATTTAATGTTCGAGCAAAAACGGCTGATTTTCGACAAAAGAGATAACCCCCCCCCCATTACGTCATGCTTCAGAAATGTGGAAAATGGTCCGTTTTCAAATGTTTTATTTTTGAACGTCAGTTCACATTTGTAGGTGGATCATCAGTGTTAGAGCTAAAATTAGCATGTTTAAAGTGATTTTCATGCTTCCAGGGGCCCAAAACACAAGATTTATGGAATGGTTAAAAGTGCATGAAAATGGCCAATTTACTCACTCTGAGATCTCAAAAAGGGTTTCTTCACCCCGGGAAGTTAATTAAATACCATTTGGAGGCATTTAATGTTCGAGCAAAAACGGCTGATTTTCGACAAAAGAGATAACACCCCCCCCATTACGTCATGCTTCAGAAATGTGGAAAATGGTCCGTTTTCAAATGTTTTATTTTTGAACGTCAGTTCACATTTGTAGGTGGATCATCAGTGTTAGAGCTAAAATTAGCATGTTTAAAGTGATTTTCATGCTTCCAGGGGCTCGGGAAGTTAATTAAATACCATTTGGAGGCATTTAATGTTCGAGCAAAAACGGCTGATTTTCGACAAAAGAGATAACACCCCCCCATTACGTCATGCTTCAGAAATGTGGAAAATGGGCCGTTTTCAAATGTTTTATTTTTGAACGTCAGTTCACATTTGTAGGTGGATCATCAGTGTTAGAGCTAAAATTAGCATGTTTAAAGTGATTTTCATGCTTCCAGGGGCCCAAAACACAAGATTTATGGAATGGTTAAAAGTGCATGAAAATGGCCAATTTACTCACTCTGAGTTCTCAAAAAGGGTTTCTTCACCCCGGGAAGTTAATTAAATACCATTTGGAGGCATTTAATGTTCGAGCAAAAACGGCTGATTTTCGACAAAAGAGATAACACCCCCCATTACGTCATGCTTCAGAAATGTGGAAAATGGTCCGTTTTCAAATGTTTTATTTTTGAACGTCAGTTCACATTTGTAGGTGGATCATCAGTGTTAGAGCTAAAATTAGCATGTTTAAAGTGATTTTCATGCTTCCAGGGGCCCAAAACACAAGATTTATGGAATGGTTAAAAGTGCATGAAAATGGGCAATTTACTCACTCTGAGTTCTCAAAAAGGGTTTCTTCACCCCGGGAAGTTAATTAAATACCATTTGGAGGCATTTAATGTTAGAGCAAAAACAGCTGATTTTCGACAAAAGAGATAACACCCCCCCATTACGTCATGCTTCAGAAATGTGGAATATGGTCCGTTTTCAAATGTTTTATTTTTGAACGTCAGTTCACATTTGTAGGTGGATCATCAGTGTTAGAGCTAAAATTAGCATGTTTAAAGTGATTTTCATGCTTCCAGGGGCTCGGGAAGTTAATTAAATACCATTTGGAGGCATTTAATGTTCGAGCAAAAACGGCTGATTTTCGACAAAAGAGCTAACACCCCCCCATTACGTCATGCTTCAGAAATGTGGAAAATGGTCCGTTTTCAAATGTTTTATTTTTGAACGTCAGTTCACATTTGTAGGTGGATCATCAGTGTTAGAGCTAAAATTAGCATGTTTAAAGTGATTTTCATGCTTCCAGGGGCCCAAAACACAAGATTTACGGAATGGTTAAAAGTGCATGAAAATGGCCAATTTACTCACTCTGAGTTCTCAAAAAGGGTTTCTTCACCCCGGGAAGTTAATTAAATACCATTTGGAGGCATTTAATGTTCGAGCAAAAAAGGCTGATTTTCCACAAAAGAGATAACACCCCCCCATTACGTCATGCTTCAGAAATGTGGAAAATGGTCCGTTTTCAAATGTTTTATTTTTGAACGTCAGTTCACATTTGTAGGTGGATCATCAGTGTTAGAGCTAACATTAGCATGTTTAAAGTGATTTTCATGCTTCCAGGGGCTCGGGAAGTTAATTAAATACCATTTGGAGGCATTTAATGTTCGAGCAAAAACGGCTGATTTTCAACAAAAGAGATAACACCCCCCCATTACGTCATGCTTCAGAAATGTGGAAAATGGTCCGTTTTCAAATGTTTTATTTTTGAACGTCAGTTCACATTTGTAGGTGGATCATCAGTGTTAGAGCTAAAATTAGCATGTTTAAAGTGATTTTCATGCTTCCGGGGGCCCAAAACACAAGATTTATGGAATGGTTAAAAGTGCATGAAAATGGCCAATTTACTCACTCTGAGATCTCAAAAAGGGTTTCTTCACCCCGGGAAGTTAATTAAATACCATTTGGAGGCATTTAATGTTCGAGCAAAAACGGCTGATTTTCGACAAAAGAGATAACAGCCCCCCCCATTACGTCATGCTTCAGAAATGTGGAAAATGGTCCGTTTTCAAATGTTTTATTTTTGAACGTCAGTTCACATTTGTAGGTGGATCATCAGTGTTAGAGCTAAAATTAGCATGTTTAAAGTGATTTTCATGCTTCCAGGGGCTCGGGAAGTTAATTAAATACCATTTGGAGGCATTTAATGTTCGAGCAAAAACGGCTGATTTTCGACAAAAGAGATAACACCCCCCCATTACGTCATGCTTCAGAAATGTGGAAAATGGTCCGTTTTCAAATGTTTTATTTTTGAACGTCAGTTCACATTTGTAGGTGGATCATCAGTGTTAGAGCTAAAATTAGCATGTTTAAAGTGATTTTCATGCTTCCAGGGGCCCAAAACACAAGATTTATGGAATGGTTAAAAGTGCATGAAAATGGCCAATTTACTCACTCTGAGTTCTCAAAAAGGGTTTCTTCACCCCGGGAAGTTAATTAAATACCATTTGGAGGCATTTAATGTTCGAGCAAAAACGGCTGATTTTCGACAAAAGAGATAACACCCCCCATTACGTCATGCTTCAGAAATGTGGAAAATGGTCCGTTTTCAAATGTTTTATTTTTGAACGTCAGTTCACATTTGTAGGTGGATCATCAGTGTTAGAGCTAAAATTAGCATGTTTAAAGTGATTTTCATGCTTCCAGGGGCCCAAAACACAAGATTTATGGAATGGTTAAAAGTGCATGAAAATGGGCAATTTACTCACTCTGAGTTCTCAAAAAGGGTTTCTTCACCCCGGGAAGTTAATTAAATACCATTTGGAGGCATTTAATGTTAGAGCAAAAACAGCTGATTTTCGACAAAAGAGATAACACCCCCCCATTACGTCATGCTTCAGAAATGTGGAATATGGTCCGTTTTCAAATGTTTTATTTTTGAACGTCAGTTCACATTTGTAGGTGGATCATCAGTGTTAGAGCTAAAATTAGCATGTTTAAAGTGATTTTCATGCTTCCAGGGGCTCGGGAAGTTAATTAAATACCATTTGGAGGCATTTAATGTTCGAGCAAAAACGGCTGATTTTCGACAAAAGAGCTAACACCCCCCCATTACGTCATGCTTCAGAAATGTGGAAAATGGTCCGTTTTCAAATGTTTTATTTTCGAACGTCAGTTCACATTTGTAGGTGGATCATCAGTGTTAGAGCTAAAATTAGCATGTTTAAAGTGATTTTCATGCTTCCAGGGGCCCAAAACACAAGATTTACGGAATGGTTAAAAGTGCATGAAAATGGCCAATTTACTCACTCTGAGTTCTCAAAAAGGGTTTCTTCACCCCGGGAAGTTAATTAAATACCATTTGGAGGCATTTAATGTTCGAGCAAAAAAGGCTGATTTTCCACAAAAGAGATAACACCCCCCCATTACGTCATGCTTCAGAAATGTGGAAAATGGTCCGTTTTCAAATGTTTTATTTTTGAACGTCAGTTCACATTTGTAGGTGGATCATCAGTGTTAGAGCTAACATTAGCATGTTTAAAGTGATTTTCATGCTTCCAGGGGCTCGGGAAGTTAATTAAATACCATTTGGAGGCATTTAATGTTCGAGCAAAAACGGCTGATTTTCGACAAAAGAGATAACACCCCCCCATTACGTCATGCTTCAGAAATGTGGAAAATGGTCCGTTTTCAAATGTTTTATTTTTGAACGTCAGTTCACATTTGTAGGTGGATCATCAGTGTTAGAGCTAAAATTAGCATGTTTAAAGTGATTTTCATGCTTCCAGGGGCCCAAAACACAAGATTTATGGAATGGTTAAAAGTGCATGAAAATGGCCAATTTACTCACTCTGAGTTCTCAAAAAGGGTTTCTTCACCCCGGGAAGTTAATTAAATACCATTTGGAGGCATTTAATGTTCGAGCAAAAACGGCTGATTTTCGACAAAAGAGATAACACCCCCCCATTACGTCATGCTTCAGAAATGTGGAAAATGGTCCGTTTTCAAATGTTTTATTTTTGAACGTCAGTTCACATTTGTAGGTGGATCATCAGTGTTAGAGCTAAAATTAGCATGTTTAAAGTGATTTTCATGCTTCCAGGGGCCCAAAACACAAGATTTATGGAATGGTTAAAAGTGCATGAAAATGGGCAATTTACTCACTCTGAGTTCTCAAAAAGGGTTTCTTCACCCCGGGAAGTTAATTAAATACCATTTGGAGGCATTTAATGTTAGAGCAAAAACAGCTGATTTTCGACAAAAGAGATAACACCCCCCCATTACGTCATGCTTCAGAAATGTGGAATATGGTCCGTTTTCAAATGTTTTATTTTTGAACGTCAGTTCACATTTGTAGGTGGATCATCAGTGTTAGAGCTAAAATTAGCATGTTTAAAGTGATTTTCATGCTTCCAGGGGCTCGGGAAGTTAATTAAATACCATTTGGAGGCATTTAATGTTCGAGCAAAAACGGCTGATTTTCGACAAAAGAGCTAACACCCCCCCATTACGTCATGCTTCAGAAATGTGGAAAATGGTCCGTTTTCAAATGTTTTATTTTTGAACGTCAGTTCACATTTGTAGGTGGATCATCAGTGTTAGAGCTAAAATTAGCATGTTTAAAGTGATTTTCATGCTTCCAGGGGCCCAAAACACAAGATTTACGGAATGGTTAAAAGTGCATGAAAATGGCCAATTTACTCACTCTGAGTTCTCAAAAAGGGTTTCTTCACCCCGGGAAGTTAATTAAATACCATTTGGAGGCATTTAATGTTCGAGCAAAAAAGGCTGATTTTCCACAAAAGAGATAACACCCCCCCATTACGTCATGCTTCAGAAATGTGGAAAATGGTCCGTTTTCAAATGTTTTATTTTTGAACGTCAGTTCACATTTGTAGGTGGATCATCAGTGTTAGAGCTAACATTAGCATGTTTAAAGTGATTTTCATGCTTCCAGGGGCTCGGGAAGTTAATTAAATACCATTTGGAGGCATTTAATGTTCGAGCAAAAACGGCTGATTTTCGACAAAAGAGATAACACCCCCCCATTACGTCATGCTTCAGAAATGTGGAAAATGGTCCGTTTTCAAATGTTTTATTTTTGAACGTCAGTTCACATTTGTAGGTGGATCATCAGTGTTAGAGCTAAAATTAGCATGTTTAAAGTGATTTTCATGCTTCCAGGGGCCCAAAACACAAGATTTATGGAATGGTTAAAAGTGAATGAAAATGGCCAATTTACTCACTCTGAGTTCTCAAAAAGGGTTTCTTCACCCCGGGAAGTTAATTAAATACCATTTGGAGGCATTTAATGTTCGAGCAAAAACGGCTGATTTTCCACAAAAGAGATAACACCCCCCCATTACGTCATGCTTCAGAAATGTGGAAAATGGTCCGTTTTCAAATGTTTTATTTTTGAACGTCAGTTCACATTTGTAGGTGGATCATCAGTGTTAGAGCTAAAATTAGCATGTTTAAAGTGATTTTCATGCTTCCAGGGGCTCGGGAAGTTAATTAAATACCATTTGGAGGCATTTAATGTTAGAGCAAAAACGGCTGATTTTCGACAAAAGAGATAACACCCCCCCATTACGTCATGCTTCAGAAATGTGGAAAATGGTCCGTTTTCAAATGTTTTATTTTTGAACGTCAGTTCACATTTGTAGGTGGATCATCAGTGTTAGAGCTAAAATTAGCATGTTTAAAGTGATTTTCATGCTTCCAGGGGCCCAAAACACAAGATTTATGGAATGGTTAAAAGTGCATGAAAATGGCCAATTTACTCACTCTGAGTTCTCAAAAAGGGTTTCTTCACCCCGGGAAGTTAATTAAATACCATTTGGAGGATTTTAATGTTCGAGCAAAAACGGCTGATTTTCGACGAAAGAGCTAACACCCCCCCATTACGTCATGCTTTAGAAATGTGGAAAATGGTCCGTTTTCAAATGTTTTATTTTTGAACGTCAGTTCACATTTGTAGGTGGATCATCAGTGTTAGAGCTAAAATTAGCATGTTTAAAGTGATTTTCATGCTTCCAGGGGCTCGGGAAGTGAAATAAATACCATTTGGAGGCATTTAATGTTCGAGCAAAAACGGCTGATTTTCGGCAAAAGAGATAACACCCCCCCATTACGTCATGCTTCAGAAATGTGGAAAATGGTCCGTTTTCAAATGTTTTATTTTTGAACGTCAGTTCACATTTGTAGGTGGATCATCAGTGTTAGAGCTAAAATTAGCATGTTTAAAGTGATTTTCATGCTTCCAGGGGCTCGGGAAGTGAAATAAATACCATTTGGAGGCATTTAATGTTCGAGCAAAAACGGCTGATTTTCGGCAAAAGAGATAACACCCCCCCATTACGTCATGCTTCAGAAATGTGGAAAACGGTCCGTTTTCAAATGTTTTATTTTTGAACGTCAGTTCACATTTGTAGGTGGATCATCAGTGTTAGAGCTAAAATTAGCATGTTTAAAGTGATTTTCATGCTTCCAGGGGCTCGGGAAGTTAATTAAATACCATTTGGAGGCATTTAATGTTCGAGCAAAAACGGCTGATTTTCGACAAAAGAGATAACACCCCCCCATTACGTCATGCTTCAGAAATGTGGAAAATGGTCCGTTTTCAAATGTTTTATTTTTGAACGTCAGTTCACATTTGTAGGTGGATCATCAGTGTTAGAGCTAAAATTAGCATGTTTAAAGTGATTTTCATGCTTCCAGGGGCTCGGGAAGTTAATTAAATACCATTTGGAGGCATTTAATGTTCGAGCAAAAACGGCTGATTTTCGACAAAAGAGATAACACCCCCCCATTACGTCATGCTTCAGAAATGTGGAAAATGGTCCGTTTTCAAATGTTTTATTTTTGAACGTCAGTTCACATTTGTAGGTGGATCATCAGTGTTAGAGCTAAAATTAGCATGTTTAAAGTGATTTTCATGCTTCCAGGGGCTCGGGAAGTTAATTAAATACCATTTGGAGGCATTTAATGTTCGAGCAAAAACGGCTGATTTTCGACAAAAGAGATAACACCCCCCCATTACGTCATGCTTCAGAAATGTGGAAAATGGTCCGTTTTCAAATGTTTTATTTTTGAACGTCAGTTCACATTTGTAGGTGGATCATCAGTGTTAGAGCTAAAATT
Source organism: Lissotriton vulgaris (assembly GCF_964263255.1). Classification (NCBI taxonomy): domain Eukaryota; kingdom Metazoa; phylum Chordata; class Amphibia; order Caudata; family Salamandridae; genus Lissotriton; species Lissotriton vulgaris. The sequence continues at coordinate 336,698 of NW_028241181.1, read as the reverse complement.
AGCATGTTTAAAGTGATTTTCATGCTTCCAGGGGCCCAAAACACAAGATTTATGGAATGGGTAAAAGTGCATGAAAATGGCCAATTTACTCACTCTGAGTTCTCAAAAAGGGTTTCTTCACCCCGGGAAGTTAATTAAATACCATTTGGAGGCATTTAATGTTAGAGCAAAAACGGCTGATTTTCGACAAAAGAGATAACACCCCCCCATTACGTCATGCTTCAGAAATGTGGAAAATGGTCCGTTTTCAAATGTTTTATTTTTGAACGTCAGTTCACATTTGTAGGTGGATCATCAGTGTTAGAGCTAAAATTAGCATGTTTAAAGTGATTTTCATGCTTCCAGGGGCTCGGGAAGTTAATTAAATACCATTTGGAGGCATTTAATGTTCGAGCAAAAATGGCTGATTTTCGACAAAAGAGATAACACCCCCCCATTACGTCATGCTTCAGAAATGTGGAAAATGGTCCGTTTTCAAATGTTTTATTTTTGAACGTCAGTTCACATTTGTAGGTGGATCATCAGTGTTAGAGCTAAAATTAGCATGTTTAAAGTGATTTTCATGCTTCCAGGGGCTCGGGAAGTTAATTAAATACCATTTGGAGGCATTTAATGTTCGAGCAAAAACGGCTGATTTTCGACAAAAGAGATAACCCCCCCCCATTACGTCATGCTTCAGAAATGTGGAAAATGGTCCGTTTTCAAATGTTTTATTTTTGAACGTCAGTTCACATTTGTAGGTGGATCATCAGTGTTAGAGCTAAAATTAGCATGTTTAAAGTGATTTTCATGCTTCCAGGGGCCCAAAACACAAGATTTATGGAATGGTTAAAAGTGCATGAAAATGGGCAATTTACTCACTCTGAGTTCTCAAAAAGGGTTTCTTCACCCCGGGAAGTTAATTAAATACCATTTGGAGGCATTTAATGTTCGAGCAAAAACGGCTGATTTTCGACAAAAGAGATAACACCCCCCCATTACGTCATGCTTCAGAAATGTGGAAAATGGTCCGTTTTCAAATGTTTTATTTTTGAACGTCAGTTCACATTTGTAGGTGGATCATCAGTGTTAGAGCTAAAATTAGCATGTTTAAAGTGATTTTCATGCTTCCAGGGGCCCAAAACACAAGATTTATGGAATGGTTAAAAGTGCATGAAAATGGCCAATTTACTCACTCTGAGTTCTCAAAAAGGGTTTCTTCACCCCGGGAAGTTAATTAAATACCATTTGGAGGCATTTAATGTTCGAGCAAAAACGGCTGATTTTCGACAAAAGAGATAACACCCCCCCATTACGTCATGCTTCAGAAATGTGGAAAATGGTCCGTTTTCAAATGTTTTATTTTTGAACGTCAGTTCACATTTGTAGGTGGATCATCAGTGTTAGAGCTAAAATTAGCATGTTTAAAGTGATTTTCATGCTTCCAGGGGCCCAAAACACAAGATTCATGGAATGGTTAAAAGTGCATGAAAATGGCCAATTTACTCACTCTGAGTTCTCAAAAAGGGTTTCTTCACCCCGGGAAGTTAATTAAATACCATTTGGAGGCATTTAATGTTAGAGCAAAAACGGCTGATTTTCGACAAAAGAGATAACACCCCCCCATTACGTCATGCTTCAGAAATGTGGAAAATGGTCCGTTTTCAAATGTTTTATTTTTGAACGTCAGTTCACATTTGTAGGTGGATCATCAGTGTTAGAGCTAAAATTAGCATGTTTAAAGTGATTTTCATGCTTCCAGGGGCTCAGGAAGTTAATTAAATACCATTTGGAGGCATTTAATGTTAGAGCAAAAACGGCTGATTTTCGACAAAAGAGATAACACCCCCCCATTACGTCATGCTTCAGAAATGTGGAAAATGGTCCGTTTTCAAATGTTTTATTTTTGAACGTCAGTTCACATTTGTAGGTGGATCATCAGTGTTAAAGCTAAAATTAGCATGTTTAAAGTGATTTTCATGCTTCCAGGGGCTCGGGAAGTTAATTAAATACCATTTGGAGGCATTTAATGTTCGAGCAAAAAAGGCTGATTTTCGACAAAAGAGATAACACCCCCCCATTACGTCATGCTTCAGAAATGTGGAAAATGGTCCGTTTTCAAATGTTTTATTTTTGAACGTCAGTTCACATTTGTAGGTGGATCATCAGTGTTAGAGCTAAAATTAGCATGTTTAAAGTGATTTTCATGCTTCCAGGGGCTCGGGAAGTTAATTAAATACCATTTGGAGGCATTTAATGTTCGAGCAAAAACGGCTGATTTTCGACAAAAGAGATAACACCCCCCCATTACGTCATGCTTCAGAAATGTGGAAAATGGTCCGTTTTCAAATGTTTTATTTTTGAACGTCAGTTCACATTTGTAGGTGGATCATCAGTGTTAGAGCTAAAATTAGCATGTTTAAAGTGATTTTCATGCTTCCAGGGGCTCGGGAAGTTAATTAAATACCATTTGGAGGCATTTAATGTTCGAGCAAAAACGGCTGATTTTCGACAAAAGAGATAACACCCCCCCATTATGTCATGCTTCAGAAATGTGGAAAATGGTCCGTTTTCAAATGTTTTATTTTTGAACGTCAGTTCACATTTGTAGGTGGATCATCAGTGTTAGAGCTAAAATTAGCATGTTTAAAGTGATTTTCATGCTTCCAGGGCCTCGGGAAGTTAATTAAATACCATTTGGAGGCATTTAATGTTCGAGCAAAAACGGCTGATTTTCGACAAAAGAGATAACACCCCCCCATTACGTCATGCTTCAGAAATGTGGAAAATGGTCCGTTTTCAAATGTTTTATTTTTGAACGTCAGTTCACATTTGTAGGTAGATCATCAGTGTTAGAGCTAAAATTAGCATGTTTAAAGTGATTTTCATGCTTCCAGGGGCCCAAAACACAAGATTTATGGAATGGTTAAAAGTGCATGAAAATGGCCAATTTACTCACTCTGAGTTCTCAAAAAGGGTTTCTTCACCCCGGGAAGTTAATTAAATACCATTTGGAGGCATTTAATGTTCGAGCAAAAACGGCTGATTTTCGACAAAAGAGATAACACCCCCCCATTACGTCATGCTTCAGAAATGTGGAAAATGGTCCGTTTTCAAATGTTTTATTTTTGAACGTCAGTTCACATTTGTAGGTGGATCATCAGTGTTAGAGCTAAAATTAGCATGTTTAAAGTGATTTTCATGCTTCCAGGGGCTCGGGAAGTGAAATAAATACCATTTGGAGGCATTTAATGTTCGAGCAAAAAAGGCTGATTTTCCACAAAAGAGATAACACCCCCCATTACGTCACGCTTCAGAAATGTGGAAAATGGTCCGTTTTCAAATGTTTTATTTTTGAACGTCAGTTCACATTTGTAGGTGGATCATCAGTGTTAGAGCTAAAATTAGCATGTTTAAAGTGATTTTCATGCTTCTTGGGGCCCAAAACACAAGATTTACGGAATGGTTAAAAGTGCATGAAAATGGCCAATTTACTCACTCTGAGTTCTCAAAAAGGGTTTCTTCACCCCGGGAAGTTAATTAAATACCATTTGGAGGCATTTAATGTTAGAGCAAAAACGGCTGATTTTCGACAAAAGAGATAACACCCCCCCATTACGTCATGCTTCAGAAATGTGGAAAATGGTCCGTTTTCAAATGTTTTATTTTTGAACGTCAGTTCACATTTGTAGGTGGATCATCAGTGTTAGAGCTAAAATTAGCATGTTTAAAGTGATTTTCATGCTTCCAGGGGCTCGGGAAGTTAATTAAATACCATTTGGAGGCATTTAATGTTCGAGCAAAAACGGCTGATTTTCGACAAAAGAGATAACACCCCCCCATTACGTCATGCTTCAGAAATGTGGAAAATGGTCCGTTTTCAAATGTTTTATTTTTGAACGTCAGTTCACATTTGTAGGTGGATCATCAGTGTTAGAGCTAACATTAGCATGTTTAAAGTGATTTTCATGCTTCCAGGGGCCCAAAACACAAGATTTATGGAATGGTTAAAAGTGCATGAAAATGGCCAATTTACTCACTCTGAGTTCTCAAAAAGGGTTTCTTCACCCCGGGAAGTTAATTAAATACCATTTGGAGGCATTTAATGTTAGAGCAAAAACGGCTGATTTTCGACAAAAGAGATAACACCCCCCCATTACGTCATGCTTCAGAAATGTGGAAAATGGTCCGTTTTCAAATGTTTTATTTTTGAACGTCAGTTCACATTTGTAGGTGGATCATCAGTGTTAGAGCTAAAATTAGCATGTTTAAAGTGATTTTCATGCTTCCAGGGGCCCAAAACACAAGATTTATGGAATGGTTAAAAGTGCATGAAAATGGCCAATTTACTCACTCTGACTTCTCAAAAAGGGTTTCTTCACCCCGGGAAGTTAATTAAATACCATTTGGAGGCATTTAATGTTCGAGCAAAAACGGCTGATTTTCGACAAAAGAGATAACACCCCCCCATTACGTCATGCTTCAGAAATGTGAAAAATGGTCCGTTTTCAAATGTTTTATTTTTGAACGTCAGTTCACATTTGTAGGTGGATCATCAGTGTTAGAGCTAAAATTAGCATGTTTAAAGTGATTTTCATGCTTCCAGGGGCTCGGGAAGTTAATTAAATACCATTTGGAGGCATTTAATGTTCGAGCAAAAACGGCTGATTTTCGACAAAAGAGATAACACCCCCCCATTACGTCATGCTTCAGAAATGTGGAAAATGGTCCGTTTTCAAATGTTTTATTTTTGAACGTCAGTTCACATTTGTAGGTGGATCATCAGTGTTAGAGCTAAAATTAGCATGTTTAAAGTGATTTTCATGCTTCCAGGGGCTCGGGAAGTGAAATAAATACCATTTGGAGGCATTTAATGTTCGAGCAAAAACGGCTGATTTTCGACAAAAGAGATAACACCCCCCCATTACGTCATGCTTCAGAAATGTGGAAAATGGTCCGTTTTCAAATGTTTTATTTTTGAACGTCAGTTCACATTTGTAGGTGGATCATCAGTGTTAGAGCTAAAATTAGCATGTTTAAAGTGATTTTCATGCTTCCAGGGGCTCGGGAAGTTAATTAAATACCATTTGGAGGCATTTAATGTTCGAGCAAAAACGGCTGATTTTCGACAAAAGAGATAACCCCCCCCATTACGTCATGCTTCAGAAATGTGGAAAATGGTCCGTTTTCAAATGTTTTATTTTTGAACGTCAGTTCACATTTGTAGGTGGATCATCAGTGTTAGAGCTAAAATTAGCATGTTTAAAGTGATTTTCATGCTTCCAGGGGCCCAAAACACAAGATTTATGGAATGGTTAAAAGTGCATGAAAATGGCCAATTTACTCACTCTGAGATCTCAAAAAGGGTTTCTTCACCCCGGGAAGTTAATTAAATACCATTTGGAGGCATTTAATGTTCGAGCAAAAACGGCTGATTTTCGACAAAAGAGATAACACCCCCCCCATTACGTCATGCTTCAGAAATGTGGAAAATGGTCCGTTTTCAAATGTTTTATTTTTGAACGTCAGTTCACATTTGTAGGTGGATCATCAGTGTTAGAGCTAAAATTAGCATGTTTAAAGTGATTTTCATGCTTCCAGGGGCCCAAAACACAAGATTTATGGAATGGTTAAAAGTGCATGAAAATGGCCAATTTACTCACTCTGAGTTCTCAAAAAGGGTTTCTTCACCCCGGGAAGTTAATTAAATACCATTTGGAGGCATTTAATGTTCGAGCAAAAACGGCTGATTTTCGACAAAAGAGATAACACCCCCCCATTACGTCATGCTTCAGAAATGTGGAAAATGGTCCGTTTTCAAATGTTTTATTTTTGAACGTCAGTTCACATTTGTAGGTGGATCATCAGTGTTAGAGCTAAAATTAGCATGTTTAAAGTGATTTTCATGCTTCCAGGGGCCCAAAACACAAGATTTATGGAATGGTTAAAAGTGCATGAAAATGGCCAATTTACTCACTCTGAGTTCTCAAAAAGGGTTTCTTCACCCCGGGAAGTTAATTAAATACCATTTGGAGGCATTTAATGTTAGAGCAAAAACGGCTGATTTTCGACAAAAGAGATAACACCCCCCCATTACGTCATGCTTCAGAAATGTGGAAAATGGTCCGTTTTCAAATGTTTTATTTTTGAACGTCAGTTCACATTTGTAGGTGGATCATCAGTGTTAGAGCTAAAATTAGCATGTTTAAAGTGATTTTCATGCTTCCAGGGGCCCAAAACACAAGATTTATGGAATGGTTAAAAGTGCATGAAAATGGGCAATTTACTCACTCTGAGTTCTCAAAAAGGGTTTCTTCACCCCGGGAAGTTAATTAAATACCATTTGGAGGCATTTAATGTTAGAGCAAAAACGGCTGATTTTCGACAAAAGAGATAACACCCCCCCATTACGTCATGCTTCAGAAATGTGGAATATGGTCCGTTTTCAAATGTTTTATTTTTGAACGTCAGTTCATATTTGTAGGTGGATCATCAGTGTTAGAGCTAAAATTAGCATGTTTAAAGTGATTTTCATGCTTCCAGGGGCTCGGGAAGTTAATTAAATACCATTTGGAGGCATTTAATGTTCGAGCAAAAACGGCTGATTTTCGACAAAAGAGCTAACACCCCCCCATTACGTCATGCTTCAGAAATGTGGAAAATGGTCCGTTTTCAAATGTTTTATTTTTGAACGTCAGTTCACATTTGTAGGTGGATCATCAGTGTTAGAGCTAAAATTAGCATGTTTAAAGTGATTTTCATGCTTCCAGGGGCCCAAAACACAAGATTTATGGAATGGTTAAAAGTGCATGAAAATGGCCAATTTACTCACTCTGAGTTCTCAAAAAGGGTTTCTTCACCCCGGGAAGTTAATTAAATACCATTTGGAGGCATTTAATGTTAGAGCAAAAACGGCTGATTTTCCACAAAAGAGATAACCCCCCCCATTACGTCATGCTTCAGAAATGTGGAAAATGGTCCGTTTTCAAATGTTTTATTTTTGAACGTCAGTTCACATTTGTAGGTGGATCATCAGTGTTAGAGCTAACATTAGCATGTTTAAAGTGATGTTCATGCTTCCAGGGGCTCGGGAAGTTAATTAAATACCATTTGGAGGCATTTAATGTTCGAGCAAAAACGGCTGATTTTTGACAAAAGAGATAACACCCCCCCATTACGTAATGCTTCAGAAATGTGGAAAATGGTCCGTTTTCAAATGTTTTATTTTTGAACGTCAGTTCACATTTGTAGGTGGATCATCAGTGTTAGAGCTAAAATTAGCATGTTTAAAGTGATTTTCATGCTTCCAGGGGCCCAAAACACAAGATTTATGGAATGGTTAAAAGTGCATGAAAATGGCCAATTTACTCACTCTGAGTTCTCAAAAAGGGTTTCTTCACCCCGGGAAGTTAATTAAATACCATTTGGAGGCATTTAATGTTCGAGCAAAAACGGCTGATTTTCCACAAAAGAGATAACACCCCCCCATTACGTCATGCTTCAGAAATGTGGAAAATGGTCCGTTTTCAAATGTTTTATTTTTGAACGTCAGTTCACATTTGTAGGTGGATCAACAGTGTTAGAGCTAAAATTAGCATGTTTAAAGTGCTTTTCATGCTTCCAGGGGCTCGGGAAGTTAATTAAATACCATTTGGAGGCATTTAATGTTAGAGCAAAAACGGCTGATTTTCGACAAAAGAGATAACACCCCCCCATTACGTCATGCTTCAGAAATGTGGAAAATGGTCCGTTTTCAAATGTTTTATTTTTGAACGTCAGTTCACATTTGTAGGTGGATCATCAGTGTTAGAGCTAAAATTAGCATGTTTAAAGTGATTTTCATGCTTCCAGGGGCCCAAAACACAAGATTTATGGAATGGTTAAAAGTGCATGAAAATGGCCAATTTACTCACTCTGAGTTCTCAAAAAGGGTTTCTTCACCCCGGGATGTTAATTAAATACCATTTGGAGGATTTTAATGTTCGAGCAAAAACGGCTGATTTTCGACGAAAGAGCTAACACCCCCCCATTACGTCATGCTTTAGAAATGTGGAAAATGGTCCGTTTTCAAATGTTTTATTTTTGAACGTCAGTTCACATTTGTAGGTGGATCATCAGTGTTAGAGCTAAAATTAGCATGTTTAAAGTGATTTTCATGCTTCCAGGGGCTCGGGAAGTGAAATAAATACCATTTGGAGGCATTTAATGTTCGAGCAAAAACGGCTGATTTTCGACAAAAGAGATAACACCCCCCATTACGTCATGCTTCAGAAATGTGGAAAATGGTCCGTTTTCAAATGTTTTATTTTTGAACGTCAGTTCACATTTGTAGGTGGATCATCAGTGTTAGAGCTAAAATTAGCATGTTTAAAGTGATTTTCATGCTTCCAGGGGCTCGGGAAGTTAATTAAATACCATTTGGAGGCATTTAATGTTCGAGCAAAAACGGCTGATTTTCGACAAAAGAGATAACACCCCCCCATTACGTCATGCTTCAGAAATGTGGAAAATGGTCCGTTTTCAAATGTTTTATTTTTGAACGTCAGTTCACATTTGTAGGTGGATCATCAGTGTTAGAGCTAAAATTAGCATGTTTAAAGTGATTTTCATGCTTCCAGGGGCTCGGGAAGTGAAATAAATACCATTTGGAGGCATTTAATGTTCGAGCAAAAACGGCTGATTTTCGACAAAAGAGATAACACCCCCCCATTACGTCATGCTTCAGAAATGTGGAAAATGGTCCGTTTTCAAATGTTTTATTTTTGAACGTCAGTTCACATTTGTAGGTGGATCATCAGTGTTAGAGCTAAAATTAGCATGTTTAAAGTGATTTTCATGCTTCCAGGGGCTCGGGAAGTTAATTAAATACCATTTGGAGGCATTTAATGTTCGAGCAAAAACGGCTGATTTTCGACAAAAGAGATAACACCCCCCCATTACGTCATGCTTCAGAAATGTGAAAAATGGTCCGTTTTCAAATATTTTATTTTTGAACGTCAGTTCACATTTGTAGGTGGATCATCAGTGTTAGAGCTAAAATTAGCATGTTTAAAGTGATTTTCATGCTTCCAGGGGCTCGGGAAGTTAATTAAATACCATTTGGAGGCATTTAATGTTCGAGCAAAAACGGCTGATTTTCGACAAAAGAGATAACCCCCCCCCATTACGTCATGCTTCCTAAATGTGGAAAATGGTCCGTTTTCAAATGTTTTATTTTTGAACGTCAGTTCACATTTGTAGGTGGATCATCAGTGTTAGAGCTAAAATTAGCATGTTTAAAGTGATTTTCATGCTTCCAGGGGCCCAAAACACAAGATTTATGGAATGGTTAAAAGTGCATGAAAATGGCCAATTTACTCACTCTGAGATCTCAAAAAGGGTTTCTTCACCCCGGGAAGTTAATTAAATACCATTTGGAGGCATTTAATGTTCGAGCAAAAACGGCTGATTTTCGACAAAAGAGATAACACCCCCCCCATTACGTCATGCTTCAGAAATGTGGAAAATGGTCCGTTTTCAAATGTTTTATTTTTGAACGTCAGTTCACATTTGTAGGTGGATCATCAGTGTTAGAGCTAAAATTAGCATGTTTAAAGTGATTTTCATGCTTCCAGGGGCCCAAAACACAAGATTTATGGAATGGTTAAAAGTGCATGAAAATGGCCAATTTACTCACTCTGAGTTCTCAAAAAGGGTTTCTTCACCCCGGGAAGTTAATTAAATACCATTTGGAGGCATTTAATGTTCGAGCAAAAACGGCTGATTTTCGACAAAAGAGATAACACCCCCCCATTACGTCATGCTTCAGAAATGTGGAAAATGGTCCGTTTTCAAATGTTTTATTTTTGAACGTCAGTTCACATTTGTAGGTGGATCATCAGTGTTAGAGCTAAAATTAGCATGTTTAAAGTGATTTTCATGCTTCCAGGGGCCCAAAACACAAGATTTATGGAATGGTTAAAAGTGCATGAAAATGGGCAATTTACTCACTCTGAGTTCTCAAAAAGGGTTTCTTCACCCCGGGAAGTTAATTAAATACCATTTGGAGGCATTTAATGTTCGAGCAAAAACGGCTGATTTTCCACAAAAGAGATAACACCCCCCCATTACGTCATGCTTCAGAAATGTGGAAAATGGTCCGTTTTCAAATGTTTTATTTTTGAACGTCAGTTCACATTTGTAGGTGGATCAACAGTGTTAGAGCTAAAATTAGCATGTTTAAAGTGATTTTCATGCTTCCAGGGGCTCGGGAAGTTAATTAAATACCATTTGGAGGCATTTAATGTTAGAGCAAAAACGGCTGATTTTCGACAAAAGAGATAACACCCCCCCATTACGTCATGCTTCAGAAATGTGGAAAATGGTCCGTTTTCAAATGTTTTATTTTTGAACGTCAGTTCACATTTGTAGGTGGATCATCAGTGTTAGAGCTAAAATTAGCATGTTTAAAGTGATTTTCATGCTTCCAGGGGCCCAAAACACAAGATTTATGGAATGGTTAAAAGTGCATGAAAATGGCCAATTTACTCACTCTGAGTTCTCAAAAAGGGTTTCTTCACCCCGGGATGTTAATTAAATACCATTTGGAGGATTTTAATGTTCGAGCAAAAACGGCTGATTTTCGACGAAAGAGCTAACACCCCCCCATTACGTCATGCTTTAGAAATGTGGAAAATGGTCCGTTTTCAAATGTTTTATTTTTGAACGTCAGTTCACATTTGTAGGTGGATCATCAGTGTTAGAGCTAAAATTAGCATGTTTAAAGTGATTTTCATGCTTCCAGGGGCTCGGGAAGTGAAATAAATACCATTTGGAGGCATTTAATGTTCGAGCAAAAACGGCTGATTTTCGACAAAAGAGATAACACCCCCCCATTACGTCATGCTTCAGAAATGTGGAAAATGGTCCGTTTTCAAATGTTTTATTTTTGAACGTCAGTTCACATTTGTAGGTGGATCATCAGTGTTAGAGCTAAAATTAGCATGTTTAAAGTGATTTTCATGCTTCCAGGGGCTCGGGAAGTTAATTAAATACCATTTGGAGGCATTTAATGTTCGAGCAAAAACGGCTGATTTTCGACAAAAGAGATAACACCCCCCCATTACGTCATGCTTCAAAAATGTGGAAAATGGTCCGTTTTCAAATGTTTTATTTTTGAACGTCAGTTCACATTTGTAGGTGGATCATCAGTGTTAGAGCTAAAATTAGCCTGTTTAAAGTGATTTTCATGCTTCCAGGGGCTCGGGAAGTTAATTAAATACCATTTGGAGGCATTTAATGTTCGAGCAAAAACGGCTGATTTTCGACAAAAGAGATAACACCCCCCCCATTACGTCATGCTTCAGAAATGTGGAAAATGGTCCGTTTTCAAATGTTTTATTTTTGAACGTCAGTTCACATTTGTAGGTGGATCATCAGTGTTAGAGCTAAAATTAGCATGTTTAAAGTGATTTTCATGCTTCCAGGGGCTCGGGAAGTTAATTAAATACCATTTGGAGGCATTTAATGTTCGAGCAAAAACGGCTGATTTTCGACAAAAGAGATAACACCCCCCCATTACGTCATGCTTCAGAAATGTGGAAAATGGTCCGTTTTCAAATGTTTTATTTTTGAACGTCAGTTCACATTTGTAGGTGGATCATCAGTGTTAGAGCTAAAATTAGCATGTTTAAAGTGATTTTCATGCTTCCAGGGGCCCAAAACACAAGATTTATGGAATGGGTAAAAGTGCATGAAAATGGCCAATTTACTCACTCTGAGTTCTCAAAAAGGGTTTCTTCACCCCGGGAAGTTAATTAAATACCATTTGGAGGCATTTAATGTTAGAGCAAAAACGGCTGATTTTCGACAAAAGAGATAACACCCCCCCATTACGTCATGCTTCAGAAATGTGGAAAATGGTCCGTTTTCAAATGTTTTATTTTTGAACGTCAGTTCACATTTGTAGGTGGATCATCAGTGTTAGAGCTAAAATTAGCATGTTTAAAGTGATTTTCATGCTTCCAGGGGCCCAAAACACAAGATTTATGGAATGGTTAAAAGTGCATGAAAATGGCCAATTTACTCACTCTGAGTTCTCAAAAAGGGTTTCTTCACCCCGGGAAGTTAATTAAATACCATTTGGAGGCATTTAATGTTAGAGCAAAAACGGCTGATTTTCGACAAAAGAGATAACACCCCCCCATTACGTCATGCTTCAGAAATGTGGAAAATGGTCCGTTTTCAAATGTTTTATTTTTGAACGTCAGTTCACATTTGTAGGTGGATCATCAGTGTTAGAGCTAAAATTAGCATGTTTAAAGTGATTTTCATGCTTCCAGGGGCTCAGGAAGTTAATTAAATACCATTTGGAGGCATTTAATGTTAGAGCAAAAACGGCTGATTTTCGACAAAAGAGATAACACCCCCCCATTACGTCATGCTTCAGAAATGTGGAAAATGGTCCGTTTTCAAATGTTTTATTTTTGAACGTCAGTTCACATTTGTAGGTGGATCATCAGTGTTAAAGCTAAAATTAGCATGTTTAAAGTGATTTTCATGCTTCCAGGGGCCCAAAACACAAGATTTATGGAATGGTTAAAAGTGCATGAAAATGGCCAATTTACTCACTCTGAGTTCTCAAAAAGGGTTTCTTCACCCCGGGAAGTTAATTAAATACCATTTGGAGGCATTTAATGTTCGAGCAAAAACGGCTGATTTTCGACAAAAGAGATAACACCCCCCCATTACGTCATGCTTCAGAAATGTGGAAAATGGTCCGTTTTCAAATGTTTTATTTTTGAACGTCAGTTCACATTTGTAGGTGGATCATCAGTGTTAGAGCTAAAATTAGCATGTTTAAAGTGATTTTCATGCTTCCAGGGGCTCAGGAAGTTAATTAAATACCATTTGGAGGCATTTAATGTTCGAGCGAAAACGGCTGATTTTCGACAAAAGAGATAACACCCCCCCATTACGTCATGCTTCAGAAATGTGGAAAATGGTCCGTTTTCAAATGTTTTACTTTTGAACGTCAGTTCACATTTGTAGGTGGATCATCAGTGTTAGAGCTAAAATTAGCATGTTTAAAGTGATTTTCATGCTTCCAGGGGCTCGGGAAGTGAAATAAATACCATTTGGAGGCATTTAATGTTCGAGCAAAAAAGGCTGATTTTCGACAAAAGAGATAACACCCCCCCATTACGTCATGCTTCAGAAATGTGGAAAATGGTCCGTTTTCAAATGTTTTATTTTTGAACGTCAGTTCACATTTGTAGGTGGATCATCAGTGTTAGAGCTAAAATTAGCATGTTTAAAGTGATTTTCATGCTTCCAGGGGCTCGGGAAGTTAATTAAATACCATTTGGAGGCATTTAATGTTCGAGCAAAAACGGCTGATTTTCGACAAAAGAGATAACACCCCCCCATTACGTCATGCTTCAGAAATGTGGAAAATGGTCCGTTTTCAAATGTTTTATTTTTGAACGTCAGTTCACATTTGTAGGTGGATCATCAGTGTTAGAGCTAAAATTAGCATGTTTAAAGTGATTTTCATGCTTCCAGGGGCCCAAAACACAAGATTTATGGAATGGTTAAAAGTGCATGAAAATGGCCAATTTACTCACTCTGAGATCTCAAAAAGGGTTTCTTCACCCCGGGAAGTTAATTAAATACCATTTGGAGGCATTTAATGTTCGAGCAAAAACGGCTGATTTTCGACAAAAGAGATAACACCCCCCCATTACGTCATGCTTCAGAAATGTGGAAAATGGTCCGTTTTCAAATGTTTTATTTTTGAACGTCAGTTCACATTTGTAGGTGGATCATCAGTGTTAGAGCTAAAATTAGCATGTTTAAAGTGATTTTCATGCTTCCAGGGGCCCAAAACACAAGATTTATGGAATGGTTAAAAGTGCATGAAAATGGCCAATTTACTCACTCTGAGTTCTCAAAAAGGGTTTCTTCACCCCGGGAAGTTAATTAAATACCATTTGGAGGCATTTAATGTTCGAGCAAAAACGGCTGATTTTCGACAAAAGAGATAACACCCCCCCATTACGTCATGCTTCAGAAATGTGGAAAATGGTCCGTTTTCAAATGTTTTATTTTTGAACGTCAGTTCACATTTGTAGGTGGATCATCAGTGTTAGAGCTAAAATTAGCATGTTTAAAGTGATTTTCATGCTTCCAGGGGCCCAAAACACAAGATTTATGGAATGGTTAAAAGTGCATGAAAATGGGCAATTTACTCACTCTGAGTTCTCAAAAAGGGTTTCTTCACCCCGGGAAGTTAATTAAATACCATTTGGAGGCATTTAATGTTCGAGCAAAAACGGCTGATTTTCCACAAAAGAGATAACACCCCCCCATTACGTCATGCTTCAGAAATGTGGAAAATGGTCCGTTTTCAAATGTTTTATTTTTGAACGTCAGTTCACATTTGTAGGTGGATCAACAGTGTTAGAGCTAAAATTAGCATGTTTAAAGTGATTTTCATGCTTCCAGGGGCTCGGGAAGTTAATTAAATACCATTTGGAGGCATTTAATGTTAGAGCAAAAACGGCTGATTTTCGACAAAAGAGATAACACCCCCCCATTACGTCATGCTTCAGAAATGTGGAAAATGGTCCGTTTTCAAATGTTTTATTTTTGAACGTCAGTTCACATTTGTAGGTGGATCATCAGTGTTAGAGCTAAAATTAGCATGTTTAAAGTGATTTTCATGCTTCCAGGGGCCCAAAACACAAGATTTATGGAATGGTTAAAAGTGCATGAAAATGGCCAATTTACTCACTCTGAGTTCTCAAAAAGGGTTTCTTCACCCCGGGATGTTAATTAAATACCATTTGGAGGCATTTAATGTTAGAGCAAAAACGGCTGATTTTCGACGAAAGAGCTAACACCCCCCCATTACGTCATGCTTTAGAAATGTGGAAAATGGTCCGTTTTCAAATGTTTTATTTTTGAACGTCAGTTCACATTTGTAGGTGGATCATCAGTGTTAGAGCTAAAATTAGCATGTTTAAAGTGATTTTCATGCTTCCAGGGGCCCAAAACACAAGATTTATGGAATGGTTAAAAGTGCATGAAAATGGCCAATTTACTCACTCTGAGTTCTCAAAAAGGGTTTCTTCACCCCGGGATGTTAATTAAATACCATTTGGAGGATTTTAATGTTCGAGCAAAAACGGCTGATTTTCGACGAAAGAGCTAACACCCCCCCATTACGTCATGCTTTAGAAATGTGGAAAATGGTCCGTTTTCAAATGTTTTATTTTTGAACGTCAGTTCACATTTGTAGGTGGATCATCAGTGTTAGAGCTAAAATTAGCATGTTTAAAGTGATTTTCATGCTTCCAGGGGCTCGGGAAGTGAAATAAATACCATTTGGAGGCATTTAATGTTCGAGCAAAAACGGCTGATTTTCGACAAAAGAGATAACACCCCCCCATTACGTCATGCTTCAGAAATGTGGAAAATGGTCCGTTTTCAAATGTTTTATTTTTGAACGTCAGTTCACATTTGTAGGTGGATCATCAGTGTTAGAGCTAAAATTAGCATGTTTAAAGTGATTTTCATGCTTCCAGGGGCTCGGGAAGTTAATTAAATACCATTTGGAGGCATTTAATGTTCGAGCAAAAACGGCTGATTTTCGACAAAAGAGATAACACCCCCCCATTACGTCATGCTTCAGAAATGTGGAAAATGGTCCGTTTTCAAATGTTTTATTTTTGAACGTCAGTTCACATTTGTAGGTGGATCATCAGTGTTAGAGCTAAAATTAGCATGTTTAAAGTGATTTTCATGCTTCCAGGGGCCCAAAACACAAGATTTATGGAATGGGTAAAAGTGCATGAAAATGGCCAATTTACTCACTCTGAGTTCTCAAAAAGGGTTTCTTCACCCCGGGAAGTTAATTAAATACCATTTGGAGGCATTTAATGTTAGAGCAAAAACGGCTGATTTTCGACAAAAGAGATAACACCCCCCCATTACGTCATGCTTCAGAAATGTGGAAAATGGTCCGTTTTCAAATGTTTTATTTTTGAACGTCAGTTCACATTTGTAGGTGGATCATCAGTGTTAGAGCTAAAATTAGCATGTTTAAAGTGATTTTCATGCTTCCAGGGGCCCAAAACACAAGATTTATGGAATGGTTAAAAGTGCATGAAAATGGCCAATTTACTCACTCTGAGTTCTCAAAAAGGGTTTCTTCACCCCGGGAAGTTAATTAAATACCATTTGGAGGCATTTAATGTTAGAGCAAAAACGGCTGATTTTCGACAAAAGAGATAACACCCCCCCATTACGTCATGCTTCAGAAATGTGGAAAATGGTCCGTTTTCAAATGTTTTATTTTTGAACGTCAGTTCACATTTGTAGGTGGATCATCAGTGTTAGAGCTAAAATTAGCATGTTTAAAGTGATTTTCATGCTTCCAGGGGCTCAGGAAGTTAATTAAATACCATTTGGAGGCATTTAATGTTAGAGCAAAAACGGCTGATTTTCGACAAAAGAGATAACACCCCCCCATTACGTCATGCTTCAGAAATGTGGAAAATGGTCCGTTTTCAAATGTTTTATTTTTGAACGTCAGTTCACATTTGTAGGTGGATCATCAGTGTTAAAGCTAAAATTAGCATGTTTAAAGTGATTTTCATGCTTCCAGGGGCCCAAAACACAAGATTTATGGAATGGTTAAAAGTGCATGAAAATGGCCAATTTACTCACTCTGAGTTCTCAAAAAGGGTTTCTTCACCCCGGGAAGTTAATTAAATACCATTTGGAGGCATTTAATGTTCGAGCAAAAACGGCTGATTTTCGACAAAAGAGATAACACCCCCCCATTACGTCATGCTTCAGAAATGTGGAAAATGGTCCGTTTTCAAATGTTTTATTTTTGAACGTCAGTTCACATTTGTAGGTGGATCATCAGTGTTAGAGCTAAAATTAGCATGTTTAAAGTGATTTTCATGCTTCCAGGGGCTCAGGAAGTTAATTAAATACCATTTGGAGGCATTTAATGTTCGAGCGAAAACGGCTGATTTTCGACAAAAGAGATAACACCCCCCCATTACGTCATGCTTCAGAAATGTGGAAAATGGTCCGTTTTCAAATGTTTTACTTTTGAACGTCAGTTCACATTTGTAGGTGGATCATCAGTGTTAGAGCTAAAATTAGCATGTTTAAAGTGATTTTCATGCTTCCAGGGGCTCGGGAAGTGAAATAAATACCATTTGGAGGCATTTAATGTTCGAGCAAAAAAGGCTGATTTTCGACAAAAGAGATAACACCCCCCCATTACGTCATGCTTCAGAAATGTGGAAAATGGTCCGTTTTCAAATGTTTTATTTTTGAACGTCAGTTCACATTTGTAGGTGGATCATCAGTGTTAGAGCTAAAATTAGCATGTTTAAAGTGATTTTCATGCTTCCAGGGGCTCGGGAAGTTAATTAAATACCATTTGGAGGCATTTAATGTTCGAGCAAAAACGGCTGATTTTCGACAAAAGAGATAACACCCCCCCATTACGTCATGCTTCAGAAATGTGGAAAATGGTCCGTTTTCAAATGTTTTATTTTTGAACGTCAGTTCACATTTGTAGGTGGATCATCAGTGTTAGAGCTAAAATTAGCATGTTTAAAGTGATTTTCATGCTTCCAGGGGCCCAAAACACAAGATTTATGGAATGGTTAAAAGTGCATGAAAATGGCCAATTTACTCACTCTGAGATCTCAAAAAGGGTTTCTTCACCCCGGGAAGTTAATTAAATACCATTTGGAGGCATTTAATGTTCGAGCAAAAACGGCTGATTTTCGACAAAAGAGATAACACCCCCCCCATTACGTCATGCTTCAGAAATGTGGAAAATGGTCCGTTTTCAAATGTTTTATTTTTGAACGTCAGTTCACATTTGTAGGTGGATCATCAGTGTTAGAGCTAAAATTAGCATGTTTAAAGTGATTTTCATGCTTCCAGGGGCTCGGGAAGTTAATTAAATACCATTTGGAGGCATTTAATGTTCGAGCAAAAACGGCTGATTTTCGACAAAAGAGATAACACCCCCCCATTACGTCATGCTTCAGAAATGTGGAAAATGGTCCGTTTTCAAATGTTTTATTTTTGAACGTCAGTTCACATTTGTAGGTGGATCATCAGTGTTAGAGCTAAAATTAGCATGTTTAAAGTGATTTTCATGCTTCCAGGGGCCCAAAACACAAGATTTATGAAATGGTTAAAAGTGCATGAAAATGGCCAATTTACTCACTCTGAGTTCTCAAAAAGGGTTTCTTCACCCCGGGAAGTTAATTAAATACCATTTGGAGGCA
Source organism: Lissotriton vulgaris (assembly GCF_964263255.1). Classification (NCBI taxonomy): domain Eukaryota; kingdom Metazoa; phylum Chordata; class Amphibia; order Caudata; family Salamandridae; genus Lissotriton; species Lissotriton vulgaris. The sequence goes on along the minus strand of NW_028241181.1, from coordinate 318,411 downwards.
TTTAATGTTCGAGCAAAAACGGCTGATTTTCGACAAAAGAGATAACACCCCCCCATTACGTCATGCTTCAGAAATGTGGAAAATGGTCCGTTTTCAAATGTTTTATTTTTGAACGTCAGTTCACATTTGTAGGTGGATCATCAGTGTTAGAGCTAAAATTAGCATGTTTAAAGTGATTTTCATGCTTCCAGGGGCCCAAAACACAAGATTTATGGAATGGTTAAAAGTGCATGAAAATGGCCAATTTACTCACTCTGAGTTCTCAAAAAGGGTTTCTTCACCCCGGGAAGTTAATTAAATACCATTTGGAGGCATTTAATGTTCGAGCAAAAACGGCTGATTTTCGACAAAAGAGATAACACCCCCCCCATTACGTCATGCTTCAGAAATGTGGAAAATGGTCCGTTTTCAAATGTTTTATTTTTGAACGTCAGTTCACATTTGTAGGTGGATCATCAGTGTTAGAGCTAAAATTAGCATGTTTAAAGTGATTTTCATGCTTCCAGGGGCCCAAAACACAAGATTTATGGAATGGTTAAAAGTGCATGAAAATGGCCAATTTACTCACTCTGAGTTCTCAAAAAGGGTTTCTTCACCCCGGGAAGTTAATTAAATACCATTTGGAGGCATTTAATGTTAGAGCAAAAACGGCTGATTTTCGACAAAAGAGATAACACCCCCCCATTACGTCATGCTTCAGAAATGTGGAAAATGGTCCGTTTTCAAATGTTTTATTTTTGAACGTCAGTTCACATTTGTAGGTGGATCATCAGTGTTAGAGCTAAAATTAGCATGTTTAAAGTGATTTTCATGCTTCCAGGGGCCCAAAACACAAGATTTACGGAATGGTTAAAAGTGCATGAAAATGGCCAATTTACTCACTCTGAGTTCTCAAAAAGGGTTTCTTCACCCCGGGAAGTTAATTAAATACCATTTGGAGGCATTTAATGTTCGAGCAAAAAAGGCTGATTTTCCACAAAAGAGATAACACCCCCCCATTACGTCATGCTTCAGAAATGTGGAAAATGGTCCGTTTTCAAATGTTTTATTTTTTAACGTCAGTTCACATTTGTAGGTGGATCATCAGTGTTAGAGCTAACATTAGCATGTTTAAAGTGATTTTCATGCTTCCAGGGGCTCGGGAAGTTAATTAAATACCATTTGGAGGCATTTAATGTTCGAGCAAAAACGGCTGATTTTCGACAAAAGAGATAACACCCCCCCATTACGTCATGCTTCAGAAATGTGGAAAATGGTCCGTTTTCAAATGTTTTATTTTTGAACGTCAGTTCACATTTGTAGGTGGATCATCAGTGTTAGAGCTAAAATTAGCATGTTTAAAGTGATTTTCATGCTTCCAGGGGCCCAAAACACAAGATTTATGGAATGGTTAAAAGTGCATGAAAATGGCCAATTTACTCACTCTGAGTTCTCAAAAAGGGTTTCTTCACCCCGGGAAGTTAATTAAATACCATTTGGAGGCATTTAATGTTCGAGCAAAAACGGCTGATTTTCCACAAAAGAGATAACACCCCCCCATTCCGTCATGCTTCAGGAATGTGGAAAATGGTCCGTTTTCAAATGTTTTATTTTTGAACGTCAGTTCACATTTGTAGGTGGATCATCAGTGTTAGAGCTAAAATTAGCATGTTTAAAGTGATTTTCATGCTTCCAGGGGCTCGGGAAGTTAATTAAATACCATTTGGAGGCATTTAATGTTAGAGCAAAAACGGCTGATTTTCGACAAAAGAGATAACACCCCCCCATTACGTCATGCTTCAGAAATGTGGAAAATGGTCCGTTTTCAAATGTTTTATTTTTGAACGTCAGTTCACATTTGTAGGTGGATCATCAGTGTTAGAGCTAAAATTAGCATGTTTAAAGTGATTTTCATGCTTCCAGGGGCCCAAAACACAAGATTTATGGAATGGTTAAAAGTGCATGAAAATGGCCAATTTACTCACTCTGAGTTCTCAAAAAGGGTTTCTTCACCCCGGGAAGTTAATTAAATACCATTTGGAGGATTTTAATGTTCGAGCAAAAACGGCTGATTTTCGACGAAAGAGCTAACACCCCCCCATTACGTCATGCTTTAGAAATGTGGAAAATGGTCCGTTTTCAAATGTTTTATTTTTGAACGTCAGTTCACATTTGTAGGTGGATCATCAGTGTTAGAGCTAAAATTAGCATGTTTAAAGTGATTTTCATGCTTCCAGGGGCTCGGGAAGTGAAATAAATACCATTTGGAGGCATTTAATGTTCGAGCAAAAACGGCTGATTTTCGGCAAAAGAGATAACACCCCCCCATTACGTCATGCTTCAGAAATGTGGAAAATGGTCCGTTTTCAAATGTTTTATTTTTGAACGTCAGTTCACATTTGTAGGTGGATCATCAGTGTTAGAGCTAAAATTAGCACGTTTAAAGTGATTTTCATGCTTCCAGGGGCTCGGGAAGTTAATTAAATACCATTTGGAGGCATTTAATGTTCGAGCAAAAACGGCTGATTTTCGACAAAAGAGATAACACCCCCCCATTACGTCATGCTTCAGAAATGTGGAAAATGGTCCGTTTTCAAATGTTTTATTTTTGAACGTCAGTTCACATTTGTAGGTGGATCATCAGTGTTAGAGCTAAAATTAGCATGTTTAAAGTGATTTTCATGCTTCCAGGGGCTCGGGAAGTTAATTAAATACCATTTGGAGGCATTTAATGTTCGAGCAAAAACGGCTGATTTTCGACAAAAGAGATAACACCCCCCCATTACGTCATGCTTCAGAAATGTGGAAAATGGTCCGTTTTCAAATGTTTTATTTTTGAACGTCAGTTCACATTTGTAGGTGGATCATCAGTGTTAGAGCTAAAATTAGCATGTTTAAAGTGATTTTCATGCTTCCAGGGGCTCGGGAAGTTAATTAAATACCATTTGGAGGCATTTAATGTTCGAGCAAAAACGGCTGATTTTCGACAAAAGAGATAACACCCCCCCATTACGTCATGCTTCAGAAATGTGGAAAATGGTCCGTTTTCAAATGTTTTATTTTTGAACGTCAGTTCACATTTGTAGGTGGATCATCAGTGTTAGAGCTAAAATTAGCATGTTTAAAGTGATTTTCATGCTTCCAGGGGCCCAAAACACAAGATTTATGGAATGGGTAAAAGTGCATGAAAATGGCCAATTTACTCACTCTGAGTTCTCAAAAAGGGTTTCTTCACCCCAGGAAGTTAATTAAATACCATTTGGAGGCATTTAATGTTAGAGCAAAAACGGCTGATTTTCGACAAAAGAGATAACACCCCCCCATTACGTCATGCTTCAGAAATGTGGAAAATGGTCCGTTTTCAAATGTTTTATTTTTGAACGTCAGTTCACATTTGTAGGTGGATCATCAGTGTTAGAGCTAAAATTAGCATGTTTAAAGTGATTTTCATGCTTCCAGGGGCTCGGGAAGTTAATTAAATACCATTTGGAGGCATTTAATGTTCGAGCAAAAACGGCTGATTTTCGACAAAAGAGATAACACCCCCCCATTACGTCATGCTTCAGAAATGTGGAAAATGGTCCGTTTTAAAATGTTTTATTTTTGAACGTCAGTTCACATTTGTAGGTGGATCATCAGTGTTAGAGCTAAAATTAGCATGTTTAAAGTGATTTTCATGCTTCCAGGGGCTCGGGAAGTTAATTAAATACCATTTGGAGGCATTTAATGTTCGAGCAAAAACGGCTGATTTTCGACAAAAGAGATAACACCCCCCCATTACGTCATGCTTCAGAAATGTGGAAAATGGTCCGTTTTCAAATGTTTTATTTTTGAACGTCAGTTCACATTTGTAGGTGGATCATCAGTGTTAGAGCTAAAATTAGCATGTTTAAAGTGATTTTCATGCTTCCAGGGGCCCAAAACACAAGATTTATGGAATGGTTAAAAGTGCATGAAAATGGCCAATTTACTCACTCTGAGTTCTCAAAAAGGGTTTCTTCACCCCGGGAAGTTAATTAAATACCATTTGGAGGCATTTAATGTTCGAGCAAAAACGGCTGATTTTCGACAAAAGAGATAACACCCCCCCATTACGTCATGCTTCAGAAATGTGGAAAATGGTCCGTTTTCAAATGTTTTATTTTTGAACGTCAGTTCACATTTGTAGGTGGATCATCAGTGTTAGAGCTAAAATTAGCATGTTTAAAGTGATTTTCATGCTTCCAGGGGCTCGGGAAGTTAATTAAATACCATTTGGAGGCATTTAATGTTCGAGCGAAAACGGCTGATTTTCGACAAAAGAGATAACACCCCCCCATTACGTCATGCTTCAGAAATGTGGAAAATGGTCCGTTTTCAAATGTTTTATTTTTGAACGTCAGTTCACATTTGTAGGTGGATCATCAGTGTTAGAGCTAAAATTAGCATGTTTAAAGTGATTTTCATGCTTCCAGGGGCTCGGGAAGTGAAATAAATACCATTTGGAGGCATTTAATGTTCGAGCAAAAAAGGCTGATTTTCCACAAAAGAGATAACACCCCCCCATTACGTCACGCTTCAGAAATGTGGAAAATGGTCCGTTTTCAAATGTTTTATTTTTGAACGTCAGTTCACATTTGTAGGTGGATCATCAGTGTTAGAGCTAAAATTAGCATGTTTAAAGTGATTTTCATGCTTCTTGGGGCCCAAAACACAAGATTTATGGAATGGTTAAAAGTGCATGAAAATGGCCAATTTACTCACTCTGAGTTCTCAAAAAGGGTTTCTTCACCCCGGGAAGTTAATTAAATACCATTTGGAGGCATTTAATGTTAGAGCAAAAACGGCTGATTTTCGACAAAAGAGATAACACCCCCCCATTACGTCATGCTTCAGAAATGTGGAAAATGGTCCGTTTTCAAATGTTTTATTTTTGAACGTCAGTTCACATTTGTAGGTGGATCATCAGTGTTAGAGCTAAAATTAGCATGTTTAAAGTGATTTTCATGCTTCCAGGGGCTCGGGAAGTTAATTAAATACCATTTGGAGGCATTTAATGTTCGAGCAAAAACGGCTGATTTTCGACAAAAGAGATAACACCCCCCCATTACGTCATGCTTCAGAAATGTGGAAAATGGTCCGTTTTCAAATGTTTTATTTTTGAACGTCAGTTCACATTTGTAGGTGGATCATCAGTGTTAGAGCTAAAATTAGCATGTTTAAAGTGATTTTCATGCTTCCAGGGGCTCTGGAAGTTAATTAAATACCATTTGGAGGCATTTAATGTTCGAGCAAAAACGGCTGATTTTCGACAAAAGAGATAACACCCCCCCCCATTACGTCATGCTTCAGAAATGTGGAAAATGGTCCGTTTTCAAATGTTTTATTTTTGAACGTCAGTTCACATTTGTAGGTTGATCATCAGTGTTAGAGCTAAAATTAGCATGTTTAAAGTGATTTTCATGCTTCCAGGGGCCCAAAACACAAGATTTATGGAATGGTTAAAAGTGCATGAAAATGGCCAATTTACTCACTCTGAGTTCTCAAAAAGGGTTTCTTCACCCCGGGAAGTTAATTAAATACCATTTGGAGGCATTTAATGTTAGAGCAAAAACGGCAGATTTTCGACAAAAGAGATAACACCCCCCATTACGTCATGCTTCAGAAATGTGGAAAATGGTCCGTTTTCAAATGTTTTATTTTTGAACATCAGTTCACATTTGTAGGTGGATCATCAGTGTTAGAGCTAAAATTAGCATGTTTAAAGTGATTTTCATGCTTCCAGGGGCTCGGGAAGTTAATTAAATACCATTTGGAGGCATTTAATGTTCGAGCAAAAACGGCTGATTTTCGACAAAAGAGATAACACCCCCCCATTACGTCATGCTTCAGAAATGTGGAAAATGGTCCGTTTTCAAATGTTTTATTTTTGAACGTCAGTTCATATTTGTAGGTGGATCATCAGTGTTAGAGCTAAAATTAGCATGTTTAAAGTGATTTTCATGCTTCCAGGGGCTCGGGAAGTTAATTAAATACCATTTGGAGGCATTTAATGTTCGAGCAAAAACGGCTGATTTTCGACAAAAGAGATAACACCCCCCCATTACGTCATGCTTCAGAAATGTGGAAAATGGTCCGTTTTCAAATGTTTTATTTTTGAACGTCAGTTCACATTTGTAGGTGGATCATCAGTGTTAGAGCTAAAATTAGCATGTTTAAAGTGATTTTCATGCTTCCAGGGGCTCGGGAAGTTAATTAAATACCATTTGGAGGCATTTAATGTTCAAGCAAAAACGGCTGATTTTCGACAAAAGAGATAACACCCCCCCATTACGTCATGCTTCAGAAATGTGGAAAATGGTCCGTTTTCAAATGTTTTATTTTTGAACGTCAGTTCACATTTGTAGGTGGATCATCAGTGTTAGAGCTAAAATTAGCATGTTTAAAGTGATGTTCATGCTTCCAGGGGCTCGGGAAGTGAAATAAATACCATTTGGAGGCATTTAATGTTCGAGCAAAAAAGGCTGATTTTCCACAAAAGAGATAACACCCCCCCATTACGTCACGCTTCAGAAATGTGGAAAATGGTCCGTTTTCAAATGTTTTATTTTTGAACGTCAGTTCACATTTGTAGGTGGATCATCAGTGTTAGAGCTAAAATTAGCATGTTTAAAGTGATTTTCATGCTTCTTGGGGCCCAAAACACAAGATTTATGGAATGGTTAAAAGTGCATGAAAATGGCCAATTTACTCACTCTGAGTTCTCAAAAAAGGGTTTCTTCACCCCGGGAAGTTAATTAAATACCATTTGGAGGCATTTAATGTTAGAGCAAAAACGGCTGATTTTCGACAAAAGAGATAACACCCCCCCATTACGTCATGCTTCAGAAATGTGGAAAATGGTCCGTTTTCAAATGTTTTATTTTTGAACGTCAGTTCACATTTGTAGGTGGATCATCAGTGTTAGAGCTAAAATTAGCATGTTTAAAGTGATTTTCATGCTTCCAGGGGCTCGGGAAGTTAATTAAATACCATTTGGAGGCATTTAATGTTCGAGCAAAAACGGCTGATTTTCGACAAAAGAGATAACACCCCCCCATTACGTCCTGCTTCAGAAATGTGGAAAATGGTCCGTTTTCAAATGTTTTATTTTTGAACGTCAGTTCACATTTGTAGGTGGATCATCAGTGTTAGAGCTAAAATTAGCATGTTTAAAGTGATTTTCATGCTTCCAGGGGCCCAAAACACAAGATTTATGGAATGGTTAAAAGTGCATGAAAATGGCCAATTTACTCACTCTGAGTTCTCAAAAAGGGTTTCTTCACCCCGGGAAGTTAATTAAATACCATTTGGAGGCATTTAATGTTAGAGCAAAAACGGCTGATTTTCGACAAAAGAGATAACACCCCCCCATTACGTCAAGCTTCAGAAATGTGGAAAATGGTCCGTTTTCAAATGTTTTATTTTTGAACGTCAGTTCACATTTGTAGGTGGATCATCAGTGTTAGAGCTAAAATTAGCATGTTTAAAGTGATTTTCATGCTTCCAGGGGCCCAAAACACAAGATTTATGGAATGGTTAAAAGTGCATGAAAATGGCCAATTTACTCACTCTGAGTTCTCAAAAAGGGTTTCTTCACTCCGGGAAGTTAATTAAATACCATTTGGAGGCATTTAATGTTCGAGCAAAAACGGCTGATTTTCGACAAAAGAGATAACACCCCCCCATTACGTCATGCTTCAGAAATGTGAAAAATGGTCCGTTTTCAAATGTTTTATTTTTGAACGTCAGTTCACATTTGTAGGTGGATCATCAGTGTTAGAGCTAAAATTAGCATGTTTAAAGTGATTTTCATGCTTCCAGGGGCTCGGGAAGTTAATTAAATACCATTTGGAGGCATTTAATGTTCGAGCAAAAACGGCTGATTTTCGACAAAAGAGATAACACCCCCCATTACGCCATGCTTCAGAAATGTGGAAAATGATCCGTTTTCAAATGTTTTATTTTTGAACGTCAGTTCACATTTGTAGGTGGATCATCAGTGTTAGAGCTAAAATTAGCATGTTTAAAGTGATTTTCATGCTTCCAGGGGCTCGGGAAGTTAATTAAATACCATTTGGAGGCATTTAATGTTCGAGCAAAAACGGCTGATTTTCGACAAAAGAGATAACACCCCCCCATTACGTCATGCTTCAGAAATGTGGAAAATGGTCCGTTTTCAAATGTTTTATTTTTGAACGTCAGTTCACATTTGTAGGTGGATCATCAGTGTTAGAGCTAAAATTAGCATGTTTAAAGTGATGTTCATGCTTCCAGGGGCTCGGGAAGTGAAATAAATACCATTTGGAGGCATTTAATGTTCGAGCAAAAAAGGCTGATTTTCCACAAAAGAGATAACACCCCCCCATTACGTCACGCTTCAGAAATGTGGAAAATGGTCCGTTTTCAAATGTTTTATTTTTGAACGTCAGTTCACATTTGTAGGTGGATCATCAGTGTTAGAGCTAAAATTAGCATGTTTAAAGTGATTTTCATGCTTCTTGGGGCCCAAAACACAAGATTTATGGAATGGTTAAAAGTGCATGAAAATGGCCAATTTACTCACTCTGAGTTCTCAAAAAAGGGTTTCTTCACCCCGGGAAGTTAATTAAATACCATTTGGAGGCATTTAATGTTAGAGCAAAAACGGCTGATTTTCGACAAAAGAGATAACACCCCCCCATTACGTCATGCTTCAGAAATGTGGAAAATGGTCCGTTTTCAAATGTTTTATTTTTGAACGTCAGTTCACATTTGTAGGTGGATCATCAGTGTTAGAGCTAAAATTAGCATGTTTAAAGTGATTTTCATGCTTCCAGGGGCTCGGGAAGTTAATTAAATACCATTTGGAGGCATTTAATGTTCGAGCAAAAACGGCTGATTTTCGACAAAAGAGATAACACCCCCCCATTACGTCCTGCTTCAGAAATGTGGAAAATGGTCCGTTTTCAAATGTTTTATTTTTGAACGTCAGTTCACATTTGTAGGTGGATCATCAGTGTTAGAGCTAAAATTAGCATGTTTAAAGTGATTTTCATGCTTCCAGGGGCCCAAAACACAAGATTTATGGAATGGTTAAAAGTGCATGAAAATGGCCAATTTACTCACTCTGAGTTCTCAAAAAGGGTTTCTTCACCCCGGGAAGTTAATTAAATACCATTTGGAGGCATTTAATGTTAGAGCAAAAACGGCTGATTTTCGACAAAAGAGATAACACCCCCCCATTACGTCAAGCTTCAGAAATGTGGAAAATGGTCCGTTTTCAAATGTTTTATTTTTGAACGTCAGTTCACATTTGTAGGTGGATCATCAGTGTTAGAGCTAAAATTAGCATGTTTAAAGTGATTTTCATGCTTCCAGGGGCCCAAAACACAAGATTTATGGAATGGTTAAAAGTGCATGAAAATGGCCAATTTACTCACTCTGAGTTCTCAAAAAGGGTTTCTTCACTCCGGGAAGTTAATTAAATACCATTTGGAGGCATTTAATGTTCGAGCAAAAACGGCTGATTTTCGACAAAAGAGATAACACCCCCCCATTACGTCATGCTTCAGAAATGTGAAAAATGGTCCGTTTTCAAATGTTTTATTTTTGAACGTCAGTTCACATTTGTAGGTGGATCATCAGTGTTAGAGCTAAAATTAGCATGTTTAAAGTGATTTTCATGCTTCCAGGGGCTCGGGAAGTTAATTAAATACCATTTGGAGGCATTTAATGTTCGAGCAAAAACGGCTGATTTTCGACAAAAGAGATAACACCCCCCATTACGCCATGCTTCAGAAATGTGGAAAATGATCCGTTTTCAAATGTTTTATTTTTGAACGTCAGTTCACATTTGTAGGTGGATCATCAGTGTTAGAGCTAAAATTAGCATGTTTAAAGTGATTTTCATGCTTCCAGGGGCTCGGGAAGTTAATTAAATACCATTTGGAGGCATTTAATGTTCGAGCAAAAACGGCTGATTTTCGACAAAAGAGATAACACCCCCCCCCCATTACGTCATGCTTCAGAAATGTGGAAAATGGTCCGTTTTCAAATGTTTTATTTTTGAACGTCAGTTCACATTTGTAGGTTGATCATCAGTGTTAGAGCTAAAATTAGCATGTTTAAAGTGATTTTCATGCTTCCAGGGGCCCAAAACACAAGATTTATGGAATGGTTAAAAGTGCATGAAAATGGCCAATTTACTCACTCTGAGTTCTCAAAAAGGGTTTCTTCACCCCGGGAAGTTAATTAAATACCATTTGGAGGCATTTAATGTTAGAGCAAAAACGGCTGATTTTCGACAAAAGAGATAACACCCCCCCATTACGTCATGCTTCAGAAATGTGGAAAATGGTCGGTTTTCAAATGTTTTATTTTTGAACGTCAGTTCACATTTGTAGGTGGATCATCAGTGTTAGAGCTAAAATTAGCATGTTTAAAGTGATTTTCATGCTTCCAGGGGCTCGGGAAGTTAATTAAATACCATTTGGAGGCATTTAATGTTCGAGCAAAAACGGCTGATTTTCGACAAAAGAGATAACACCCCCCCATTACGTCATGCTTCAGAAATGTGGAAAATGGTCCGTTTTCAAATGTTTTATTTTTGAACGTCAGTTCACATTTGTAGGTGGATCATCAGTGTTAGAGCTAAAATTAGCATGTTTAAAGTGATTTTCATGCTTCCAGGGGCTCGGGAAGTTAATTAAATACCATTTGGAGGCATTTAATGTTCGAGCAAAAACGGCTGATTTTCGACAAAAGAGATAACACCCCCCCATTACGTCATGCTTCAGAAATGTGGAAAATGGTCCGTTTTCAAATGTTTTATTTTTGAACGTCAGTTCACATTTGTAGGTGGATCATCAGTGTTAGAGCTAAAATTAGCATGTTTAAAGTGATTTTCATGCTTCCAGGGGCCCAAAACACAAGATTTATGGAATGGTTAAAAGTGCATGAAAATGGCCAATTTACTCACTCTGAGTTCTCAAAAAGGGTTTCTTCACCCCGGGAAGTTAATTAAATACCATTTGGAGGCATTTAATGTTCGAGCAAAAACGGCTGATTTTCGACAAAAGAGATAACACCCCCCCATTACGTCATGCTTCAGAAATGTGGAAAATGGTCCGTTTTCAAATGTTTTATTTTTGAACGTCAGTTCACATTTGTAGGTGGATCATCAGTGTTAGAGCTAAAATTAGCATGTTTAAAGTGATTTTCATGCTTCCAGGGGCTCGGGAAGTTAATTAAATACCATTTGGAGGCATTTAATGTTCGAGCGAAAACGGCTGATTTTCGACAAAAGAGATAACACCCCCCCATTACGTCATGCTTCAGAAATGTGGAAAATGGTCCGTTTTCAAATGTTTTATTTTTGAACGTCAGTTCACATTTGTAGGTGGATCATCAGTGTTAGAGCTAAAATTAGCATGTTTAAAGTGATTTTCATGCTTCCAGGGGCTCGGGAAGTTAATTAAATACCATTTGGAGGCATTTAATGTTCGAGCAAAAACGGCTGATTTTCGACAAAAGAGATAACATCCCCCCATTACGTCATGCTTCAGAAATGTGGAAAATGGTCCGTTTTCAAATGTTTTATTTTTGAACGTCAGTTCACATTTGTAGGTGGATCATCAGTGTTAGAGCTAAAATTAGCATGTTTAAAGTGATTTTCATGCTTCCAGGGGCTCGGGAAGTTAATTAAATACCATTTGGAGGCATTTAATGTTCGAGCAAAAAAGGCTGATTTTCCACAAAAGAGATAACACCCCCCCATTACGTCACGCTTCAGAAATGTGGAAAATGGTCCGTTTTCAAATGTTTTATTTTTGAACGTCAGTTCACATTTGTAGGTGGATCATCAGTGTTAGAGCTAAAATTAGCATGTTTAAAGTGATTTTCATGCTTCTTGGGGCCCAAAACACAAGATTTATGGAATGGTTAAAAGTGCATGAAAATGGCCAATTTACTCACTCTGAGTTCTCAAAAAAGGGTTTCTTCACCCCGGGAAGTTAATTAAATACCATTTGGAGGCATTTAATGTTAGAGCAAAAACGGCTGATTTTCGACAAAAGAGATAACACCCCCCCATTACGTCATGCTTCAGAAATGTGGAAAATGGTCCGTTTTCAAATGTTTTATTTTTGAACGTCAGTTCACATTTGTAGGTGGATCATCAGTGTTAGAGCTAAAATTAGCATGTTTAAAGTGATTTTCATGCTTCCAGGGGCTCGGGAAGTTAATTAAATACCATTTGGAGGCATTTAATGTTCGAGCAAAAACGGCTGATTTTCGACAAAAGAGATAACACCCCCCCATTACGTCCTGCTTCAGAAATGTGGAAAATGGTCCGTTTTCAAATGTTTTATTTTTGAACGTCAGTTCACATTTGTAGGTGGATCATCAGTGTAAGAGCTAAAATTAGCATGTTTAAAGTGATTTTCATGCTTCCAGGGGCCCAAAACACAAGATTTATGGAATGGTTAAAAGTGCATGAAAATGGCCAATTTACTCACTCTGAGTTCTCAAAAAGGGTTTCTTCACCCCGGGAAGTTAATTAAATACCATTTGGAGGCATTTAATGTTAGAGCAAAAACGGCTGATTTTCGACAAAAGAGATAACACCCCCCCATTACGTCATGCTTCAGAAATGTGGAAAATGGTCCGTTTTCAAATGTTTTATTTTTGAACGTCAGTTCACATTTGTAGGTGGATCATCAGTGTTAGAGCTAAAATTAGCATGTTTAAAGTGATTTTCATGCTTCCAGGGGCCCAAAACACAAGATTTATGGAATGGTTAAAAGTGCATGAAAATGGCCAATTTACTCACTCTGAGTTCTCAAAAAGGGTTTCTTCACTCCGGGAAGTTAATTAAATACCATTTGGAGGCATTTAATGTTCGAGCAAAAACGGCTGATTTTCGACAAAAGAGATAACACCCCCCCATTACGTCATGCTTCAGAAATGTGAAAAATGGTCCGTTTTCAAATGTTTTATTTTTGAACGTCAGTTCACATTTGTAGGTGGATCATCAGTGTTAGAGCTAAAATTAGCATGTTTAAAGTGATTTTCATGCTTCCAGGGGCTCGGGAAGTTAATTAAATACCATTTGGAGGCATTTAATGTTCGAGCAAAAACGGCTGATTTTCGACAAAAGAGATAACACCCCCCCATTACGCCATGCTTCAGAAATGTGGAAAATGATCCATTTTCAAATGTTTTATTTTTGAACGTCAGTTCACATTTGTAGGTGGATCATCAGTGTTAGAGCTAAAATTAGCATGTTTAAAGTGATTTTCATGCTTCCAGGGGCTCGGGAAGTTAATTAAATACCATTTGGAGGCATTTAATGTTCGAGCAAAAACGGCTGATTTTCGACAAAAGAGATAACACCCCCCCATTACGTCATGCTTCAGAAATGTGGAAAATGGTCCGTTTTCAAATGTTTTATTTTTGAATGTCAGTTCACATTTGTAGGTTGATCATCAGTGTTAGAGCTAAAATTAGCATGTTTAAAGTGATTTTCATGCTTCCAGGGGCCCAAAACACAAGATTTATGGAATGGTTAAAAGTGCATGAAAATGGCCAATTTACTCACTCTGAGTTCTCAAAAAGGGTTTCTTCACCCCGGGAAGTTAATTAAATACCATTTGGAGGCATTTAATGTTAGAGCAAAAACGGCTGATTTTCGACAAAAGAGATAACACCCCCCCATTACGTCATGCTTCAGAAATGTGGAAAATGGTCCGTTTTCAAATGTTTTATTTTTGAACGTCAGTTCACATTTGTAGGTGGATCATCAGTGTTAGAGCTAAAATTAGCATGTTTAAAGTGATTTTCATGCTTCCAGGGGCTCGGGAAGTTAATTAAATACCATTTGGAGGCATTTAATGTTCGAGCAAAAACGGCTGATTTTCGACAAAAGAGATAACACCCCCCCATTACGTCATGCTTCAGAAATGTGGAAAATGGTCCGTTTTCAAATGTTTTATTTTTGAACGTCAGTTCATATTTGTAGGTGGATCATCAGTGTTAGAGCTAAAATTAGCATGTTTAAAGTGATTTTCATGCTTCCAGGGGCTCGGGAAGTTAATTAAATACCATTTGGAGGCATTTAATGTTCGAGCAAAAACGGCTGATTTTCGACAAAAGAGATAACACCCCCCCATTACGTCATGCTTCAGAAATTTGGAAAATGGTCCGTTTTCAAATGTTTTATTTTTGAACGTCAGTTCACATTTGTAGGTGGATCATCAGTGTTAGAGCTAAAATTAGCATGTTTAAAGTGATTTTCATGCTTCCAGGGGCTCGGGAAGTTAATTAAATACCATTTGGAGGCATTTAATGTTCGAGCAAAAACGGCTGATTTTCGACAAAAGAGATAACACCCCCCCCCATTACGTCATGCTTCAGAAATGTGGAAAATGGTCCGTTTTCAAATGTTTTATTTTTGAACGTCAGTTCACATTTGTAGGTGGATCATCAGTGTTAGAGCTAAAATTAGCATGTTTAAAGTGATTTTCATGCTTCCAGGGGCTCTGGAAGTTCATTAAATACCATTTGGAGGCATTTAATGTTTGAGCAAAAACGGCTGATTTTCGACAAAAGAGATAACACCCCCCATTACGTCATGCTTCAGAAATGTGGAAAACGGTCCGTTTTCAAATGTTTTATTTTTGAACGTCAGTTCACATTTGTAGGTGGATCATCAGTGTTAGAGCTAAAATTAGCATGTTTAAAGTGATTTTCATGCTTCCAGGGGCCCAAAACACAAGATTTATGGAATGGGTAAAAGTGCATGAAAATGGCCAATTTACTCACTCTGAGTTCTCAAAAAGGGTTTCTTCACCCCGGGAAGTTAATTAAATACCATTTGGAGGCATTTAATGTTAGAGCAAAAACGGCTGATTTTCGACAAAAGAGATAACACCCCCCCATTACGTCATGCTTCAGAAATGTGGAAAATGGTCCGTTTTCAAATGTTTTATTTTTGAACGTCAGTTCACATTTGTAGGTGGATCATCAGTGTTAGAGCTAAAATTAGCATGTTTAAAGTGATTTTCATGCTTCCAGGGGCTCGGGAAGTTAATTAAATACCATTTGGAGGCATTTAATGTTCGAGCAAAAACGGCTGATTTTCGACAAAAGAGATAACACCCCCCCATTACGTCATGCTTCAGAAATGTGGAAAATGGTCCGTTTTCAAATGTTTTATTTTTGAACGTCAGTTCACATTTGTAGGTGGATCATCAGTGTTAGAGCTAAAATTAGCATGTTTAAAGTGATTTTCATGCTTCCAGGGGCTCGGGAAGTTAATTAAATACCATTTGGAGGCATTTAATGTTCGAGCAAAAACGGCTGATTTTCGACAAAAGAGATAACACCCCCCCATTACGTCATGCTTCAGAAATGTGGAAAATGGTCCGTTTTCAAATGTTTTATTTTTGAACGTCAGTTCACATTTGTAGGTGGATCATCAGTGTTAGAGCTAAAATTAGCATGTTTAAAGTGATTTTCATGCTTCCAGGGGCCCAAAACACAAGATTTATGGAATGGGTAAAAGTGCATGAAAATGGCCAATTTACTCACTCTGAGTTCTCAAAAAGGGTTTCTTCACCCCGGGAAGTTAATTAAATACCATTTGGAGGCATTTAATGTTAGAGCAAAAACGGCTGATTTTCGACAAAAGAGATAACACCCCCCCATTACGTCATGCTTCAGAAATGTGGAAAATGGTCCGTTTTCAAATGTTTAAATTTTTGAACGTCAGTTCACATTTGTAGGTGGATCATCAGTGTTAGAGCTAAAATTAGCATGTTTAAAGTGATTTTCATGCTTCCAGGGGCTCGGGAAGTTAATTAAATACCATTTGGAGGCATTTAATGTTCGAGCAAAAACGGCTGATTTTCGACAAAAGAGATAACCCCCCCCATTACGTCATGCTTCAGAAATGTGGAAAATGGTCCGTTTTCAAATGTTTTATTTTTGAACGTCAGTTCACATTTGTAGGTGGATCATCAGTGTTAGAGCTAAAATTAGCATGTTTAAAGTGATTTTCATGCTTCCAGGGGCCCAAAACACAAGATTTATGGAATGGTTAAAAGTGCATGAAAATGGCCAATTTACTCACTCTGAGATCTCAAAAAGGGTTTCTTCACCCCGGGGAGTTAATTAAATACCATTTGGAGGCATTTAATGTTCGAGCAAAAACGGCTGATTTTCGACAAAAGAGATAACACCCCCCCCATTACGTCATGCTTCAGAAATGTGGAAAATGGTCCGTTTTCAAATGTTTTATTTTTGAACGTCAGTTCACATTTGTAGGTGGATCATCAGTGTTAGAGCTAAAATTAGCATGTTTAAAGTGATTTTCATGCTTCCAGGGGCTCGGGAAGTTAATTAAATACCATTTGGAGGCATTTAATGTTCGAGCAAAAACGGCTGATTTTCGACAAAAGAGATAACACCCCCCCATTACGTCATGCTTCAGAAATGTGGAAAATGGTCCGTTTTCAAATGTTTTATTTTTGAACGTCAGTTCACATTTGTAGGTGGATCATCAGTGTTAGAGCTAAAATTAGCATGTTTAAAGTGATTTTCATGCTTCCAGGGGCCCAAAACACAAGATTTATGAAATGGTTAAAAGTGCATGAAAATGGCCAATTTACTCACTCTGAGTTCTCAAAAAGGGTTTCTTCACCCCGGGAAGTTAATTAAATACCATTTGGAGGCATTTAATGTTCGAGCAAAAACGGCTGATTTTCGACAAAAGAGATAACACCCCCCCATTACGTCATGCTTCAGAAATGTGGAAAATGGTCCGTTTTCAAATGTTTTATTTTTGAACGTCAGTTCACATTTGTAGGTGGATCATCAGTGTTAGAGCTAAAATTAGCATGTTTAAAGTGATTTTCATGCTTCCAGGGGCCCAAAAAACAAGATTTACGGAATGGTTAAAAGTGCATGAAAATGGCCAATTTACTCACTCTGAGTTCTCAAAAAGGGTTTCTTCACCCCGGGAAGTTAATTAAATACCATTTGGAGGCATTTAATGTTCGAGCAAAAAAGGCTGATTTTCCACAAAAGAGATAACACCCCCCCATTACGTCATGCTTCAGAAATGTGGAAAATGGTCCGTTTTCAAATGTTTTATTTTTTAACGTCAGTTCACATTTGTAGGTGGATCATCAGTGTTAGAGCTAACATTAGCATGTTTAAAGTGATTTTCATGCTTCCAGGGGCTCGGGAAGTTAATTAAATACCATTTGGAGGCATTTAATGTTCGAGCAAAAACGGCTGATTTTCGACAAAAGAGATAACACCCCCCCCATTACGTCATGCTTCAGAAATGTGGAAAATGGTCCGTTTTCAAATGTTTTATTTTTGAACGTCAGTTCACATTTGTAGGTGGATCATCAGTGTTAGAGCTAAAATTAGCATGTTTAAAGTGATTTTCATGCTTCCAGGGGCCCAAAACACAAGATTTATGGAATGGTTAAAAGTGCATGAAAATGGCCAATTTACTCACTCTGAGTTCTCAAAAAGGGTTTCTTCACCCCGGGAAGTTAATTAAATACCATTTGGAGGCATTTAATGTTCGAGCAAAAACGGCTGATTTTCCACAAAAGAGATAACACCCCCCCCATTACGTCATGCTTCAGGAATGTGGAAAATGGTCCGTTTTCAAATGTTTTATTTTTGAACGTCAGTTCACATTTGTAGGTGGATCATCAGTGTTAGAGCTAAAATTAGCATGTTTAAAGTGATTTTCATGCTTCCAGGGGCTCGGGAAGTTAATTAAATACCATTTGGAGGCATTTAATGTTAGAGCAAAAACGGCTGATTTTCGACAAAAGAGATAACACCCCCCCATTACGTCATGCTTCAGAAATGTGGAAAATGGTCCGTTTTCAAATGTTTTATTTTTGAACGTCAGTTCACATTTGTAGGTGGATCATCAGTGTTAGAGCTAAAATTAGCATGTTTAAAGTGATTTTCATGCTTCCAGGGGCCCAAAACACAAGATTTATGGAATGGTTAAAAGTGCATGAAAATGGCCAATTTACTCACTCTGAGTTCTCAAAAAGGGTTTCTTCACCCCGGGAAGTTAATTAAATACCATTTGGAGGATTTTAATGTTCGAGCAAAAACGGCTGATTTTCGACGAAAGAGCTAACACCCCCCCATTACGTCATGCTTTAGAAATGTGGAAAATGGTCCGTTTTCAAATGTTTTATTTTTGAACGTCAGTTCACATTTGTAGGTGGATCATCAGTGTTAGAGCTAAAATTAGCATGTTTAAAGTGATTTTCATGCTTCCAGGGGCTCGGGAAGTGAAATAAATACCATTTGGAGGCATTTAATGTTCGAGCAAAAACGGCTGATTTTCGGCAAAAGAGATAACACCCCCCCATTACGTCATGCTTCAGAAATGTGGAAAATGGTCCGTTTTCAAATGTTTTATTTTTGAACGTCAGTTCACATTTGTAGGTGGATCATCAGTGTTAGAGCTAAAATTAGCACGTTTAAAGTGATTTTCATGCTTCCAGGGGCTCGGGAAGTTAATTAAATACCATTTGGAGGCATTTAATGTTCGAGCAAAAACGGCTGATTTTCGACAAAAGAGATAACACCCCCCCATTACGTCATGCTTCAGAAATGTGGAAAATGGTCCGTTTTCAAATGTTTTATTTTTGAACGTCAGTTCACATTTGTAGGTGGATCATCAGTGTTAGAGCTAAAATTAGCATGTTTAAAGTGATTTTCATGCTTCCAGGGGCTCGGGAAGTTAATTAAATACCATTTGGAGGCATTTAATGTTCGAGCAAAAACGGCTGATTTTCGACAAAAGAGATAACACCCCCCCATTACGTCATGCTTCAGAAATGTGGAAAATGGTCCGTTTTCAAATGTTTTATTTTTGAACGTCAGTTCACATTTGTAGGTGGATCATCAGTGTTAGAGCTAAAATTAGCATGTTTAAAGTGATTTTCATGCTTCCAGGGGCCCAAAACACAAGATTTATGGAATGGGTAAAAGTGCATGAAAATGGCCAATTTACTCACTCTGAGTTCTCAAAAAGGGTTTCTTCACCCCAGGAAGTTAATTAAATACCATTTGGAGGCATTTAATGTTAGAGCAAAAACGGCTGATTTTCGACAAAAGAGATAACACCCCCCCATTACGTCATGCTTCAGAAATGTGGAAAATGGTCCGTTTTCAAATGTTTTATTTTTGAACGTCAGTTCACATTTGTAGGTGGATCATCAGTGTTAGAGCTAAAATTAGCATGTTTAAAGTGATTTTCATGCTTCCAGGGGCTCGGGAAGTTAATTAAATACCATTTGGAGGCATTTAATGTTCGAGCAAAAACGGCTGATTTTCGACAAAAGAGATAACACCCCCCCATTACGTCATGCTTCAGAAATGTGGAAAATGGTCCGTTTTCAAATGTTTTATTTTTGAACGTCAGTTCACATTTGTAGGTGGATCATCAGTGTTAGAGCTAAAATTAGCATGTTTAAAGTGATTTTCATGCTTCCAGGGGCTCGGGAAGTTAATTAAATACCATTTGGAGGCATTTAATGTTCGAGCAAAAACGGCTGATTTTCGACAAAAGAGATAACACCCCCCCATTACGTCATGCTTCAGAAATGTGGAAAATGGTCCGTTTTCAAATGTTTTATTTTTGAACGTCAGTTCACATTTGTAGGTGGATCATCAGTGTTAGAGCTAAAATTAGCATGTTTAAAGTGATTTTCATGCTTCCAGGGGCCCAAAACACAAGATTTATGGAATAGTTAAAAGTGCATGAAAATGGCCAATTTACTCACTCTGAGTTCTCAAAAAGGGTTTCTTCACCCCGGGAAGTTAATTAAATACCATTTGGAGGCATTTAATGTTCGAGCAAAAACGGCTGATTTTCGACAAAAGAGATAACACCCCCCCATTACGTCATGCTTCAGAAATGTGGAAAATGGTCCGTTTTCAAATGTTTTATTTTTGAACGTCAGTTCACATTTGTAGGTGGATCATCAGTGTTAGAGCTAAAATTAGCATGTTTAAAGTGATTTTCATGCTTCCAGGGGCTCGGGAAGTTAATTAAATACCATTTGGAGGCATTTAATGTTCGAGCAAAAACGGCTGATTTTCGACAAAAGAGATAACACCCCCCCATTACGTCATGCTTCAGAAATGTGGAAAATGGTCCGTTTTCAAATGTTTTATTTTTGAACGTCAGTTCACATTTGTAGGTGGATCATCAGTGTTAGAGCTAAAATTAGCATGTTTAAAGTGATTTTCATGCTTCCAGGGGCCCAAAACACAAGATTTATGGAATAGTTAAAAGTGCATGAAAATGGCCAATTTACTCACTTTGAGTTCTCAAAAAGGGTTTCTTCACCCCGGGAAGTTAATTAAATACCATTTGGAGGCATTTAATGTTCGAGCAAAAACGGCTGATTTTCGACAAAAGAGATAACACCCCCCCATTACGTCATGCTTCAGAAATGTGGAAAATGGTCCGTTTTCAAATGTTTTATTTTTGAACGTCAGTTCACATTTGTAGGTGGATCATCAGTGTTAGAGCTAAAATTAGCATGTTTAAAGTGATTTTCATGCTTCCAGGGGCTCGGGAAGTTAATTAAATACCATTTGGAGGCATTTAATGTTCGAGCGAAAACGGCTGATTTTCGACAAAAGAGATAACACCCCCCCATTACGTCATGCTTCAGAAATGTGGAAAATGGTCCGTTTTCAAATGTTTTATTTTTGAACGTCAGTTCACATTTGTAGGTGGATCATCAGTGTTAGAGCTAAAATTAGCATGTTTAAAGTGATTTTCATGCTTCCAGGGGCTCGGGAAGTGAAATAAATACCATTTGGAGGCATTTAATGTTCGAGCAAAAAAGGCTGATTTTCCACAAAAGAGATAACACCCCCCCATTACGTCACGCTTCAGAAATGTGGAAAATGGTCCGTTTTCAAATGTTTTATTTTTGAACGTCAGTTCACATTTGTAGGTGGATCATCAGTGTTAGAGCTAAAATTAGCATGTTTAAAGTGATTTTCATGCTTCTTGGGGCCCAAAACACAAGATTTATGGAATGGTTAAAAGTGCATGAAAATGGCCAATTTACTCACTCTGAGTTCTCAAAAAGGGTTTCTTCACCCCGGGAAGTTAATTAAATACCATTTGGAGGCATTTAATGTTAGAGCAAAAACGGCTGATTTTCGACAAAAGAGATAACACCCCCCCATTACGTCATGCTTCAGAAATGTGGAAAATGGTCCGTTTTCAAATGTTTTATTTTTGAACGTCAGTTCACATTTGTAGGTGGATCATCAGTGTTAGAGCTAAAATTAGCATGTTTAAAGTGATTTTCATGCTTCCAGGGGCTCGGGAAGTTAATTAAATACCATTTGGAGGCATTTAATGTTCGAGCAAAAACGGCTGATTTTCGACAAAAGAGATAACACCCCCCCATTACGTCATGCTTCAGAAATGTGGAAAATGGTCCGTTTTCAAATGTTTTATTTTTGAACGTCAGTTCACATTTGTAGGTGGATCATCAGTGTTAGAGCTAAAATTAGCATGTTTAAAGTGATTTTCATGCTTCCAGGGGCTCTGGAAGTTAATTAAATACCATTTGGAGGCATTTAATGTTCGAGCAAAAACGGCTGATTTTCGACAAAAGAGATAACACCCCCCCCCATTACGTCATGCTTCAGAAATGTGGAAAATGGTCCGTTTTCAAATGTTTTATTTTTGAACGTCAGTTCACATTTGTAGGTTGATCATCAGTGTTAGAGCTAAAATTAGCATGTTTAAAGTGATTTTCATGCTTCCAGGGGCCCAAAACACAAGATTTATGGAATGGTTAAAAGTGCATGAAAATGGCCAATTTACTCACTCTGAGTTCTCAAAAAGGGTTTCTTCACCCCGGGAAGTTAATTAAATACCATTTGGAGGCATTTAATGTTAGAGCAAAAACGGCAGATTTTCGACAAAAGAGATAACACCCCCCATTACGTCATGCTTCAGAAATGTGGAAAATGGTCCGTTTTCAAATGTTTTATTTTTGAACATCAGTTCACATTTGTAGGTGGATCATCAGTGTTAGAGCTAAAATTAGCATGTTTAAAGTGATTTTCATGCTTCCAGGGGCTCGGGAAGTTAATTAAATACCATTTGGAGGCATTTAATGTTCGAGCAAAAACGGCTGATTTTCGACAAAAGAGATAACACCCCCCCATTACGTCATGCTTCAGAAATGTGGAAAATGGTCCGTTTTCAAATGTTTTATTTTTTAACGTCAGTTCATATTTGTAGGTGGATCATCAGTGTTAGAGCTAAAATTAGCATGTTTAAAGTGATTTTCATGCTTCCAGGGGCTCGGGAAGTTAATTAAATACCATTTGGAGGCATTTAATGTTCGAGCAAAAACGGCTGATTTTCGACAAAAGAGATAACACCCCCCCATTACGTCATGCTTCAGAAATGTGGAAAATGGTCCGTTTTCAAATGTTTTATTTTTGAACGTCAGTTCACATTTGTAGGTGGATCATCAGTGTTAGAGCTAAAATTAGCATGTTTAAAGTGATTTTCATGCTTCCAGGGGCTCGGGAAGTTAATTAAATACCATTTGGAGGCATTTAATGTTCAAGCAAAAACGGCTGATTTTCGACAAAAGAGATAACACCCCCCCATTACGTCATGCTTCAGAAATGTGGAAAATGGTCCGTTTTCAAATGTTTTATTTTTGAACGTCAGTTCACATTTGTAGGTGGATCATCAGTGTTAGAGCTAAAATTAGCATGTTTAAAGTGATGTTCATGCTTCCAGGGGCTCGGGAAGTGAAATAAATACCATTTGGAGGCATTTAATGTTCGAGCAAAAAAGGCTGATTTTCCACAAAAGAGATAACACCCCCCCATTACGTCACGCTTCAGAAATGTGGAAAATGGTCCGTTTTCAAATGTTTTATTTTTGAACGTCAGTTCACATTTGTAGGTGGATCATCAGTGTTAGAGCTAAAATTAGCATGTTTAAAGTGATTTTCATGCTTCTTGGGGCCCAAAACACAAGATTTATGGAATGGTTAAAAGTGCATGAAAATGGCCAATTTACTCACTCTGAGTTCTCAAAAAAGGGTTTCTTCACCCCGGGAAGTTAATTAAATACCATTTGGAGGCATTTAATGTTAGAGCAAAAACGGCTGATTTTCGACAAAAGAGATAACACCCCCCCATTACGTCATGCTTCAGAAATGTGGAAAATGGTCCGTTTTCAAATGTTTTATTTTTGAACGTCAGTTCACATTTGTAGGTGGATCATCAGTGTTAGAGCTAAAATTAGCATGTTTAAAGTGATTTTCATGCTTCCAGGGGCCCAAAACACAAGATTTATGGAATGGTTAAAAGTGCATGAAAATGGCCAATTTACTCACTCTGAGTTCTCAAAAAGGGTTTCTTCACTCCGGGAAGTTAATTAAATACCATTTGGAGGCATTTAATGTTCGAGCAAAAACGGCTGATTTTCGACAAAAGAGATAACACCCCCCCATTACGTCATGCTTCAGAAATGTGAAAAATGGTCCGTTTTCAAATGTTTTATTTTTGAACGTCAGTTCACATTTGTAGGTGGATCATCAGTGTTAGAGCTAAAATTAGCATGTTTAAAGTGATTTTCATGCTTCCAGGGGCTCGGGAAGTTAATTAAATACCATTTGGAGGCATTTAATGTTCGAGCAAAAACGGCTGATTTTCGACAAAAGAGATAACACCCCCCATTACGCCATGCTTCAGAAATGTGGAAAATGATCCGTTTTCAAATGTTTTATTTTTGAACGTCAGTTCACATTTGTAGGTGGATCATCAGTGTTAGAGCTAAAATTAGCATGTTTAAAGTGATTTTCATGCTTCCAGGGGCTCGGGAAGTTAATTAAATACCATTTGGAGGCATTTAATGTTCGAGCAAAAACGGCTGATTTTCGACAAAAGAGATAACACCCCCCCCCCATTACGTCATGCTTCAGAAATGTGGAAAATGGTCCGTTTTCAAATGTTTTATTTTTGAACGTCAGTTCACATTTGTAGGTTGATCATCAGTGTTAGAGCTAAAATTAGCATGTTTAAAGTGATTTTCATGCTTCCAGGGGCCCAAAACACAAGATTTATGGAATGGTTAAAAGTGCATGAAAATGGCCAATTTACTCACTCTGAGTTCTCAAAAAGGGTTTCTTCACCCCGGGAAGTTAATTAAATACCATTTGGAGGCATTTAATGTTAGAGCAAAAACGGCTGATTTTCGACAAAAGAGATAACACCCCCCCATTACGTCATGCTTCAGAAATGTGGAAAATGGTCGGTTTTCAAATGTTTTATTTTTGAACGTCAGTTCACATTTGTAGGTGGATCATCAGTGTTAGAGCTAAAATTAGCATGTTTAAAGTGATTTTCATGCTTCCAGGGGCTCGGGAAGTTAATTAAATACCATTTGGAGGCATTTAATGTTCGAGCAAAAACGGCTGATTTTCGACAAAAGAGATAACACCCCCCCATTACGTCATGCTTCAGAAATGTGGAAAATGGTCCGTTTTCAAATGTTTTATTTTTGAACGTCAGTTCACATTTGTAGGTGGATCATCAGTGTTAGAGCTAAAATTAGCATGTTTAAAGTGATTTTCATGCTTCCAGGGGCTCGGGAAGTTAATTAAATACCATTTGGAGGCATTTAATGTTCGAGCAAAAACGGCTGATTTTCGACAAAAGAGATAACACCCCCCCATTACGTCATGCTTCAGAAATGTGGAAAATGGTCCGTTTTCAAATGTTTTATTTTTGAACGTCAGTTCACATTTGTAGGTGGATCATCAGTGTTAGAGCTAAAATTAGCATGTTTAAAGTGATTTTCATGCTTCCAGGGGCCCAAAACACAAGATTTATGGAATGGTTAAAAGTGCATGAAAATGGCCAATTTACTCACTCTGAGTTCTCAAAAAGGGTTTCTTCACCCCGGGAAGTTAATTAAATACCATTTGGAGGCATTTAATGTTCGAGCAAAAACGGCTGATTTTCGACAAAAGAGATAACACCCCCCCATTACGTCATGCTTCAGAAATGTGGAAAATGGTCCGTTTTCAAATGTTTTATTTTTGAACGTCAGTTCACATTTGTAGGTGGATCATCAGTGTTAGAGCTAAAATTAGCATGTTTAAAGTGATTTTCATGCTTCCAGGGGCTCGGGAAGTTAATTAAATACCATTTGGAGGCATTTAATGTTCGAGCGAAAACGGCTGATTTTCGACAAAAGAGATAACACCCCCCCATTACGTCATGCTTCAGAAATGTGGAAAATGGTCCGTTTTCAAATGTTTTATTTTTGAACGTCAGTTCACATTTGTAGGTGGATCATCAGTGTTAGAGCTAAAATTAGCATGTTTAAAGTGATTTTCATGCTTCCAGGGGCTCGGGAAGTTAATTAAATACCATTTGGAGGCATTTAATGTTCGAGCAAAAACGGCTGATTTTCGACAAAAGAGATAACACCCCCCCATTACGTCATGCTTCAGAAATGTGGAAAATGGTCCGTTTTCAAATGTTTTATTTTTGAACGTCAGTTCACATTTGTAGGTGGATCATCAGTGTTAGAGCTAAAATTAGCATGTTTAAAGTGATTTTCATGCTTCCAGGGGCTCGGGAAGTTAATTAAATACCATTTGGAGGCATTTAATGTTCGAGCAAAAACGGCTGATTTTCGACAAAAGAGATAACACCCCCCCCATTACGTCATGCTTCAGAAATGTGGAAAATGGTCCGTTTTCAAATGTTTTATTTTTGAACGTCAGTTCACATTTGTAGGTTGATCATCAGTGTTAGAGCTAAAATTAGCATGTTTAAAGTGATTTTCATGCTTCCAGGGGCCCAAAACACAAGATTTATGGAATGGTTAAAATTGCATGAAAATGGCCAATTTACTCACTCTGAGTTCTCAAAAAGGGTTTCTTCACCCCGGGAAGTTAATTAAATACCATTTGGAGGCATTTAATGTTAGAGCAAAAACGGCAGATTTTCGACAAAAGAGATAACACCCCCCATTACGTCATGCTTCAGAAATGTGGAAAATGGTCCGTTTTCAAATGTTTTATTTTTGAACATCAGTTCACATTTGTAGGTGGATCATCAGTGTTAGAGCTAAAATTAGCATGTTTAAAGTGATTTTCATGCTTCCAGGGGCTCGGGAAGTTAATTAAATACCATTTGGAGGCATTTAATGTTCGAGCAAAAACGGCTGATTTTCGACAAAAGAGATAACACCCCCCCATTACGTCATGCTTCAGAAATGTGGAAAATGGTCCGTTTTCAAATGTTTTATTTTTGAACGTCAGTTCATATTTGTAGGTGGATCATCAGTGTTAGAGCTAAAATTAGCATGTTTAAAGTGATTTTCATGCTTCCAGGGGCTCGGGAAGTTAATTAAATACCATTTGGAGGCATTTAATGTTCGAGCAAAAACGGCTGATTTTCGACAAAAGAGATAACACCCCCCCATTACGTCATGCTTCAGAAATGTGGAAAATGGTCCGTTTTCAAATGTTTTATTTTTGAACGTCAGTTCACATTTGTAGGTGGATCATCAGTGTTAGAGCTAAAATTAGCATGTTTAAAGTGATTTTCATGCTTCCAGGGGCTCGGGAAGTTAATTAAATACCATTTGGAGGCATTTAATGTTCAAGCAAAAACGGCTGATTTTCGACAAAAGAGATAACACCCCCCCATTACGTCATGCTTCAGAAATGTGGAAAATGGTCCGTTTTCAAATGTTTTATTTTTGAACGTCAGTTCACATTTGTAGGTGGATCATCAGTGTTAGAGCTAAAATTAGCATGTTTAAAGTGATGTTCATGCTTCCAGGGGCTCGGGAAGTGAAATAAATACCATTTGGAGGCATTTAATGTTCGAGCAAAAAAGGCTGATTTTCCACAAAAGAGATAACACCCCCCCATTACGTCACGCTTCAGAAATGTGGAAAATGGTCCGTTTTCAAATGTTTTATTTTTGAACGTCAGTTCACATTTGTAGGTGGATCATCAGTGTTAGAGCTAAAATTAGCATGTTTAAAGTGATTTTCATGCTTCTTGGGGCCCAAAACACAAGATTTATGGAATGGTTAAAAGTGCATGAAAATGGCCAATTTACTCACTCTGAGTTCTCAAAAAAGGGTTTCTTCACCCCGGGAAGTTAATTAAATACCATTTGGAGGCATTTAATGTTAGAGCAAAAACGGCTGATTTTCGACAAAAGAGATAACACCCCCCCATTACGTCATGCTTCAGAAATGTGGAAAATGGTCCGTTTTCAAATGTTTTATTTTTGAACGTCAGTTCACATTTGTAGGTGGATCATCAGTGTTAGAGCTAAAATTAGCATGTTTAAAGTGATTTTCATGCTTCCAGGGGCTCGGGAAGTTAATTAAATACCATTTGGAGGCATTTAATGTTCGAGCAAAAACGGCTGATTTTCGACAAAAGAGATAACACCCCCCCATTACGTCCTGCTTCAGAAATGTGGAAAATGGTCCGTTTTCAAATGTTTTATTTTTGAACGTCAGTTCACATTTGTAGGTGGATCATCAGTGTAAGAGCTAAAATTAGCATGTTTAAAGTGATTTTCATGCTTCCAGGGGCCCAAAACACAAGATTTATGGAATGGTTAAAAGTGCATGAAAATGGCCAATTTACTCACTCTGAGTTCTCAAAAAGGGTTTCTTCACCCCGGGAAGTTAATTAAATACCATTTGGAGGCATTTAATGTTAGAGCAAAAACGGCTGATTTTCGACAAAAGAGATAACACCCCCCCATTACGTCATGCTTCAGAAATGTGGAAAATGGTCCGTTTTCAAATGTTTTATTTTTGAACGTCAGTTCACATTTGTAGGTGGATCATCAGTGTTAGAGCTAAAATTAGCATGTTTAAAGTGATTTTCATGCTTCCAGGGGCCCAAAACACAAGATTTATGGAATGGTTAAAAGTGCATGAAAATGGCCAATTTACTCACTCTGAGTTCTCAAAAAGGGTTTCTTCACTCCGGGAAGTTAATTAAATACCATTTGGAGGCATTTAATGTTCGAGCAAAAACGGCTGATTTTCGACAAAAGAGATAACACCCCCCCATTACGTCATGCTTCAGAAATGTGAAAAATGGTCCGTTTTCAAATGTTTTATTTTTGAACGTCAGTTCACATTTGTAGGTGGATCATCAGTGTTAGAGCTAAAATTAGCATGTTTAAAGTGATTTTCATGCTTCCAGGGGCTCGGGAAGTTAATTAAATACCATTTGGAGGCATTTAATGTTCGAGCAAAAACGGCTGATTTTCGACAAAAGAGATAACACCCCCCCATTACGCCATGCTTCAGAAATGTGGAAAATGATCCGTTTTCAAATGTTTTATTTTTGAACGTCAGTTCACATTTGTAGGTGGATCATCAGTGTTAGAGCTAAAATTAGCATGTTTAAAGTGATTTTCATGCTTCCAGGGGCTCGGGAAGTTAATTAAATACCATTTGGAGGCATTTAATGTTCGAGCAAAAACGGCTGATTTTCGACAAAAGATATAACACCCCCCCATTACGTCATGCTTCAGAAATGTGGAAAATGGTCCGTTTTCAAATGTTTTATTTTTGAACGTCAGTTCACATTTGTAGGTTGATCATCAGTGTTAGAGCTAAAATTAGCATGTTTAAAGTGATTTTCATGCTTCCAGGGGCCCAAAACACAAGATTTATGGAATGGTTAAAAGTGCATGAAAATGGCCAATTTACTCACTCTGAGTTCTCAAAAAGGGTTTCTTCACCCCGGGAAGTTAATTAAATACCATTTGGAGGCATTTAATGTTAGAGCAAAAACGGCTGATTTTCGACAAAAGAGATAACACCCCCCCATTACGTCATGCTTCAGAAATGTGGAAAATGGTCCGTTTTCAAATGTTTTATTTTTGAACGTCAGTTCACATTTGTAGGTGGATCATCAGTGTTAGAGCTAAAATTAGCATGTTTAAAGTGATTTTCATGCTTCCAGGGGCTCGGGAAGTTAATTAAATACCATTTGGAGGCATTTAATGTTCGAGCAAAAACGGCTGATTTTCGACAAAAGAGATAACACCCCCCCATTACGTCATGCTTCAGAAATGTGGAAAATGGTCCGTTTTCAAATGTTTTATTTTTGAACGTCAGTTCATATTTGTAGGTGGATCATCAGTGTTAGAGCTAAAATTAGCATGTTTAAAGTGATTTTCATGCTTCCAGGGGCTCGGGAAGTTAATTAAATACCATTTGGAGGCATTTAATGTTCGAGCAAAAACGGCTGATTTTCGACAAAAGAGATAACACCCCCCCATTACGTCATGCTTCAGAAATTTGGAAAATGGTCCGTTTTCAAATGTTTTATTTTTGAACGTCAGTTCACATTTGTAGGTGGATCATCAGTGTTAGAGCTAAAATTAGCATGTTTAAAGTGATTTTCATGCTTCCAGGGGCTCGGGAAGTTAATTAAATACCATTTGGAGGCATTTAATGTTCGAGCAAAAACGGCTGATTTTCGACAAAAGAGATAACACCCCCCCCCCATTACGTCATGCTTAAGAAATGTGGAAAATGGTCCGTTTTCAAATGTTTTATTTTTGAACGTCAGTTCACATTTGTAGGTGGATCATCAGTGTTAGAGCTAAAATTAGCATGTTTAAAGTGATTTTCATGCTTCCAGGGGCTCTGGAAGTTCATTAAATACCATTTGGAGGCATTTAATGTTTGAGCAAAAACGGCTGATTTTCGACAAAAGAGATAACACCCCCCATTACGTCATGCTTCAGAAATGTGGAAAACGGTCCGTTTTCAAATGTTTTATTTTTGAACGTCAGTTCACATTTGTAGGTGGATCATCAGTGTTAGAGCTAAAATTAGCATGTTTAAAGTGATTTTCATGCTTCCAGGGGCTCGGGAAGTTAATTAAATACCATTTGGAGGCATTAAATGTTCGAGCAAAAACGGCTGATTTTCGACAAAAGAGATAACACCCCCCCATTACGTCATGCTTCAGAAATGTGGAAAATGGTCCGTTTTCAAATGTTTTATTTTTGAACGTCAGTTCACATTTGTAGGTGGATCATCAGTGTTAGAGCTAAAATTAGCATGTTTAAAGTGATTTTCATGCTTCCAGGGGCCCAAAACACAAGATTTATGGAATGGTTAAAAGTGCATGAAAATGGCCAATTTACTCACTCTGAGTTCTCAAAAAGGGTTTCTTCACCCCGGGAAGTTAATTAAATACCATTTGGAGGCATTTAATGTTCGAGCAAAAACGGCTGATTTTCGACAAAAGAGATAACACCCCCCCATTACGTCATGCTTCAGAAATGTGGAAAATGGTCCGTTTTCAAATGTTTTATTTTTGAACGTCAGTTCACATTT
Organism: Lissotriton vulgaris; assembly: GCF_964263255.1. Lineage (NCBI taxonomy): Eukaryota > Metazoa > Chordata > Amphibia > Caudata > Salamandridae > Lissotriton > Lissotriton vulgaris. Next base: position 287,966 of record NW_028241181.1, on the reverse strand, counting down.
GTAGGTGGATCATCAGTGTTAGAGCTAAAATTAGCATGTTTAAAGTGATTTTCATGCTTCCAGGGGCTCGGGAAGTTAATTAAATACCATTTGGAGGCATTTAATGTTCGAGCAAAAACGGCTGATTTTCGACAAAAGAGATAACACCCCCCCATTACGTCATGCTTCAGAAATGTGGAAAATGGTCCGTTTTCAAATGTTTTATTTTTGAACGTCAGTTCACATTTGTAGGTGGATCATCAGTGTTAGAGCTAAAATTAGCATGTTTAAAGTGATTTTCATGCTTCCAGGGGCCCAAAACACAAGATTTATGGAATGGTTAAAAGTGCATGAAAATGGCCAATTTACTCACTCTGAGTTCTCAAAAAGGGTTTCTTCACCCCGGGAAGTTAATTAAATACCATTTGGAGGCATTTAATGTTAGAGCAAAAACGGCTGATTTTCGACAAAAGAGATAACACCCCCCCATTACGTCATGCTTCAGAAATGTGGAAAATGGTCCGTTTTCAAATGTTTTATTTTTGAACGTCAGTTCACATTTGTAGGTGGATCATCAGTGTTAGAGCTAAAATTAGCATGTTTAAAGTGATTTTCATGCTTCCAGGGGCTCGGGAAGTTAATTAAATACCATTTGGAGGCATTTAATGTTCGAGCAAAAACGGCTGATTTTCGACAAAAGAGATAACACCCCCCCATTACGTCATGCTTCAGAAATGTGGAAAATGGTCCGTTTTCAAATGTTTTATTTTTGAACGTCAGTTCACATTTGTAGGTGGATCATCAGTGTTAGAGCTAAAATTAGCATGTTTAAAGTGATTTTCATGCTTCCAGGGGCCCAAAACACAAGATTTATGGAATGGTTAAAAGTGCATGAAAATGGCCAATTTACTCACTCTGAGTTCTCAAAAAGGGTTTCTTCACCCCGGGAAGTTAATTAAATACCATTTGGAGGCATTTAATGTTCGAGCAAAAACGGCTGATTTTCAACAAAAGAGATAACACCCCCCCATTACGTCATGCTTCAGAAATGTGGAAAATGGTCCGTTTTCAAATGTTTTATTTTTGAACGTCAGTTCACATTTGTAGGTGGATCATCAGTGTTAGAGCTAAAATTAGCATGTTTAAAGTGATTTTCATGCTTCCAGGGGCCCAAAACACAACATTTATGGAATGGTTAAAAGTGCATGAAAATGGCCAATTTACTCACTCTGAGTTCTCAAAAAGGGTTTCTTCACCCCGGGAAGTTAATTAAATACCATTTGGAGGCATTTAATGTTCGAGCAAAAACGGCTGATTTTCGACAAAAGAGATAACACCCCCCCATTACGTCATGCTTCAGAAATGTGGAAAATGGTCCGTTTTCAAATGTTTTATTTTTGAACGTCAGTTCACATTTGTAGGTGGATCATCAGTGTTAGAGCTAAAATTAGCATGTTTAAAGTGATTTTCATGCTTCCAGGGGCTCGGGAAGTTAATTAAATACCATGTGGAGGCATTTAATGTTAGAGCAAAAACGGCTGATTTTCGACAAAAGAGATAACACCCCCCCATTACGTCATGCTTCAGAAATGTGGAAAATGGTCCGTTTTCAAATGTTTTATTTTTGAACGTCAGTTCACATTTGTAGGTGGATCATCAGTGTTAGAGCTAAAATTAGCATGTTTAAAGTGATTTTCATGCTTCCAGGGGCTCGGGAAGTGAAATAAATACCATTTGGAGGCATTTAATGTTCGAGCAAAAAAGGCTGATTTTCCACAAAAGAGATAACACCCCCCCATTACGTCATGCTTCAGAAATGTGGAAAATGGTCCGTTTTCAAATGTTTTATTTTTGAACGTCAGTTCACATTTGTAGGTGGATCATCAGTGTTAGAGCTAAAATTAGCATGTTTAAAGTGATTTTCATGCTTCCAGGGGCCCAAAACACAAGATTTATGGAATGGTTAAAAGTGCATGAAAATGGCCAATTTACTCACTCTGAGTTCTCAAAAAGGGTTTCTTCACCCCGGGAAGTTAATTAAATACCATTTGGAGGCATTTAATGTTCGAGCAAAAACGGCTGATTTTCAACAAAAGAGATAACACCCCCCCATTACGTCATGCTTCAGAAATGTGAAAAATGGTCCGTTTTCAAATGTTTTATTTTCGAACGTCAGTTCACATTTGTAGGTGGATCATCAGTGTTAGAGCTAAAATTAGCATGTTTAAAGTGATTTTCATGCTTCCAGGGGCTCGGGAAGTTAATTAAATACCATTTGGAGGCATTTAATGTTCGATCAAAAACGGCTGATTTTCGACAAAAGAGATAACACCCCCCCATTACGTCATGCTTCAGAAATGTGGAAAATGGTCCGTTTTCAAATGTTTTATTTTTGAACGTCAGTTCACATTTGTAGGTGGATCATCAGTGTTAGAGCTAAAATTAGCATGTTTAAAGTGATTTTCATGCTTCCAGGGGCCCAAAACACAAGATTTATGGAATGGTTAAAAGTGCATGAAAATGGCCAATTTACTCACTCTGAGTTCTCAAAAAGGGTTTCTTCACCCCGGGAAGTTAATTTAATACCATTTGGAGGCATTTAATGTTCGAGCAAAAACGGCTGATTTTCGACAAAAGAGATAACACCCCCCCATTACGTCATGCTTCAGAAATGTGAAAAATGGTCCGTTTTCAAATGTTTTATTTTCGAACGTCAGTTCACATTTGTAGGTGGATCATCAGTGTTAGAGCTAAAATTAGCATGTTTAAAGTGATTTTCATGCTTCCAGGGGCTCGGGAAGTTAATTAAATACCATTTGGAGGCATTTAATGTTCGAGCAAAAACGGCTGATTTTCGACAAAAGAGATAACACCCCCCCATTACGTCATGCTTCAGAAATGTGGAAAATGGTCCGTTTTCAAATGTTTTATTTTTGAACGTCAGTTCACATTTGTAGGTGGATCATCAGTGTTAGAGCTAAAATTAGCATGTTTAAAGTGATTTTCATGCTTCCAGGGGCTCGGGAAGTTAATTAAATACCATTTGGAGGCATTTAATGTTCGAGCAAAAACGGCTGATTTTCGACAAAAGAGATAACACCCCCCCCCATTACGTCATGCTTCAGAAATGTGGAAAATGGTCCGTTTTCAAATGTTTTATTTTTGAACGTCAGTTCACATTTGTAGGTTGATCATCAGTGTTAGAGCTAAAATTAGCATGTTTAAAGTGATTTTCATGCTTCCAGGGGCCCAAAACACAAGATTTATGGAATGGTTAAAAGTGCATGAAAATGGCCAATTTACTCACTCTGAGTTCTCAAAAAGGGTTTCTTCACCCCGGGAAGTTAATTAAATACCATTTGGAGGCATTTAATGTTAGAGCAAAAACGGCAGATTTTCGACAAAAGAGATAACACCCCCCATTACGTCATGCTTCAGAAATGTGGAAAATGGTCCGTTTTCAAATGTTTTATTTTTGAACATCAGTTCACATTTGTAGGTGGATCATCAGTGTTAGAGCTAAAATTAGCATGTTTAAAGTGATTTTCATGCTTCCAGGGGCTCGGGAAGTTAATTAAATACCATTTGGAGGCATTTAATGTTCGAGCAAAAACGGCTGATTTTCGACAAAAGAGATAACACCCCCCCATTACGTCATGCTTCAGAAATGTGGAAAATGGTCCGTTTTCAAATGTTTTATTTTTGAACGTCAGTTCATATTTGTAGGTGGATCATCAGTGTTAGAGCTAAAATTAGCATGTTTAAAGTGATTTTCATGCTTCCAGGGGCTCGGGAAGTTAATTAAATACCATTTGGAGGCATTTAATGTTCGAGCAAAAACGGCTGATTTTCGACAAAAGAGATAACACCCCCCCATTACGTCATGCTTCAGAAATGTGGAAAATGGTCCGTTTTCAAATGTTTTATTTTTGAACGTCAGTTCACATTTGTAGGTGGATCATCAGTGTTAGAGCTAAAATTAGCATGTTTAAAGTGATTTTCATGCTTCCAGGGGCTCGGGAAGTTAATTAAATACCATTTGGAGGCATTTAATGTTCAAGCAAAAACGGCTGATTTTCGACAAAAGAGATAACACCCCCCCATTACGTCATGCTTCAGAAATGTGGAAAATGGTCCGTTTTCAAATGTTTTATTTTTGAACGTCAGTTCACATTTGTAGGTGGATCATCAGTGTTAGAGCTAAAATTAGCATGTTTAAAGTGATGTTCATGCTTCCAGGGGCTCGGGAAGTGAAATAAATACCATTTGGAGGCATTTAATGTTCGAGCAAAAAAGGCTGATTTTCCACAAAAGAGATAACACCCCCCCATTACGTCACGCTTCAGAAATGTGGAAAATGGTCCGTTTTCAAATGTTTTATTTTTGAACGTCAGTTCACATTTGTAGGTGGATCATCAGTGTTAGAGCTAAAATTAGCATGTTTAAAGTGATTTTCATGCTTCTTGGGGCCCAAAACACAAGATTTATGGAATGGTTAAAAGTGCATGAAAATGGCCAATTTACTCACTCTGAGTTCTCAAAAAAGGGTTTCTTCACCCCGGGAAGTTAATTAAATACCATTTGGAGGCATTTAATGTTAGAGCAAAAACGGCTGATTTTCGACAAAAGAGATAACACCCCCCCATTACGTCATGCTTCAGAAATGTGGAAAATGGTCCGTTTTCAAATGTTTTATTTTTGAACGTCAGTTCACATTTGTAGGTGGATCATCAGTGTTAGAGCTAAAATTAGCATGTTTAAAGTGATTTTCATGCTTCCAGGGGCTCGGGAAGTTAATTAAATACCATTTGGAGGCATTTAATGTTCGAGCAAAAACGGCTGATTTTCGACAAAAGAGATAACACCCCCCCATTACGTCCTGCTTCAGAAATGTGGAAAATGGTCCGTTTTCAAATGTTTTATTTTTGAACGTCAGTTCACATTTGTAGGTGGATCATCAGTGTTAGAGCTAAAATTAGCATGTTTAAAGTGATTTTCATGCTTCCAGGGGCCCAAAACACAAGATTTATGGAATGGTTAAAAGTGCATGAAAATGGCCAATTTACTCACTCTGAGTTCTCAAAAAGGGTTTCTTCACCCCGGGAAGTTAATTAAATACCATTTGGAGGCATTTAATGTTAGAGCAAAAACGGCTGATTTTCGACAAAAGAGATAACACCCCCCCATTACGTCATGCTTCAGAAATGTGGAAAATGGTCCGTTTTCAAATGTTTTATTTTTGAACGTCAGTTCACATTTGTAGGTGGATCATCAGTGTTAGAGCTAAAATTAGCATGTTTAAAGTGATTTTCATGCTTCCAGGGGCCCAAAACACAAGATTTATGGAATGGTTAAAAGTGCATGAAAATGGCCAATTTACTCACTCTGAGTTCTCAAAAAGGGTTTCTTCACCCCGGGAAGTTAATTAAATACCATTTGAAGGCATTTAATGTTCGAGCAAAAACGGCTGATTTTCGACAAAAGAGATAACACCCCCCCATTACGTCATGCTTCAGAAATGTGAAAAATGGTCCGTTTTCAAATGTTTTATTTTTGAACGTCAGTTCACATTTGTAGGTGGATCATCAGTGTTAGAGCTAAAATTAGCATGTTTAAAGTGATTTTCATGCTTCCAGGGGCTCGGGAAGTTAATTAAATACCATTTGGAGGCATTTAATGTTCGAGCAAAAACGGCTGATTTTCGACAAAAGAGATAACACCCCCCCCCATTACGTCATGCTTCAGAAATGTGGAAAATGGTCCGTTTTCAAATGTTTTATTTTTGAACGTCAGTTCACATTTGTAGGTTGATCATCAGTGTTAGAGCTAAAATTAGCATGTTTAAAGTGATTTTCATGCTTCCAGGGGCCCAAAACACAAGATTTATGGAATGGTTAAAAGTGCATGAAAATGGCCAATTTACTCACTCTGAGTTCTCAAAAAGGGTTTCTTCACCCCGGGAAGTTAATTAAATACCATTTGGAGGCATTTAATGTTAGAGCAAAAACGGCTGATTTTCGACAAAAGAGATAACACCCCCCCATTACGTCATGCTTCAGAAATGTGGAAAATGGTCCGTTTTCAAATGTTTTATTTTTGAACGTCAGTTCACATTTGTAGGTGGATCATCAGTGTTAGAGCTAAAATTAGCATGTTTAAAGTGATTTTCATGCTTCCAGGGGCTCGGGAAGTTAATTAAATACCATTTGGAGGCATTTAATGTTCGAGCAAAAACGGCTGATTTTCGACAAAAGAGATAACACCCCCCCATTACGTCATGTTTCAGAAATGTGGAAAATGGTCCGTTTTCAAATGTTTTATTTTTGAACGTCAGTTCATATTTGTAGGTGGATCATCAGTGTTAGAGCTAAAATTAGCATGTTTAAAGTGATTTTCATGCTTCCAGGGGCTCGGGAAGTTAATTAAATACCATTTGGAGGCATTTAATGTTCGAGCAAAAACGGCTGATTTTCGACAAAAGAGATAACACCCCCCCATTACGTCATGCTTCAGAAATGTGGAAAATGGTCCGTTTTCAAATGTTTTATTTTTGAACGTCAGTTCACATTTGTAGGTGGATCATCAGTGTTAGAGCTAAAATTAGCATGTTTAAAGTGATTTTCATGCTTCCAGGGGCCCAAAACACAAGATTTATGGAATGGTTAAAAGTGCATGAAAATGGCCAATTTACTCACTCTGAGTTCTCAAAAAGGGTTTCTTCACCCCGGGAAGTTAATTAAATACCATTTGGAGGCATTTAATGTTCGAGCAAAAACGGCTGATTTTCGACAAAAGAGATAACACCCCCCCATTACGTCATGCTTCAAAAATGTGGAAAATGGTCCGTTTTCAAATGTTTTATTTTTGAACGTCAGTTCACATTTGTAGGTGGATCATCAGTGTTAGAGGTAAAATTAGCATGTTTAAAGTGATTTTCATGCTTCCAGGGGCTCGGGAAGTTAATTAAATACCATTTGGAGGCATTTAATGTTCGAGCAAAAACGGCTGATTTTCGACAAAAGAGATAACACCCCCCCATTACGTCATGCTTCAGAAATGTGGAAAATGGTCCGTTTTCAAATGTTTTATTTTTGAACGTCAGTTCACATTTGTAGGTGGATCATCAGTGTTAGAGCTAAAATTAGCATGTTTAAAGTGATGTTCATGCTTCCAGGGGCTCGGGAAGTGAAATAAATACCATTTGGAGGCATTTAATGTTCGAGCAAAAAAGGCTGATTTTCCACAAAAGAGATAACACCCCCCCATTACGTCACGCTTCAGAAATGTGGAAAATGGTCCGTTTTCAAATGTTTTATTTTTGAACGTCAGTTCACATTTGTAGGTGGATCATCAGTGTTAGAGCTAAAATTAGCATGTTTAAAGTGATTTTCATGCTTCTTGGGGCCCAAAACACAAGATTTATGGAATGGTTAAAAGTGCATGAAAATGGCCAATTTACTCACTCTGAGTTCTCAAAAAAGGGTTTCTTCACCCCGGGAAGTTAATTAAATACCATTTGGAGGCATTTAATGTTAGAGCAAAAAAGGCTGATTTTCCACAAAAGAGATAACACCCCCCCATTACGTCATGCTTCAGAAATGTGGAAAATGGTCCGTTTTCAAATGTTTTATTTTTGAACGTCAGTTCACATTTGTAGGTGGATCATCAGTGTTAGAGCTAAAATTAGCATGTTTAAAGTGATTTTCATGCTTCCAGGGGCTCGGGAAGTTAATTAAATACCATTTGGAGGCATTTAATGTTCGAGCAAAAACGGCTGATTTTCGACAAAAGAGATAACACCCCCCCATTACGTCATGCTTCAGAAATGTGGAAAATGGTCCGTTTTCAAATGTTTTATTTTTGAACGTCAGTTCACATTTGTAGGTGGATCATCAGTGTTAGAGCTAAAATTAGCATGTTTAAAGTGATTTTCATGCTTCCAGGGGCCCAAAACACAAGATTTATGGAATGGTTAAAAGTGCATGAAAATGGCCAATTTACTCACTCTGAGTTCTCAAAAAGGGTTTCTTCACCCCGGGAAGTTAATTAAATACCATTTGGAGGCATTTAATGTTAGAGCAAAAACGGCTGATTTTCGACAAAAGAGATAACACCCCCCCATTACGTCATGCTTCAGAAATGTGGAAAATGGTCCGTTTTCAAATGTTTTATTTTTGAACGTCAGTTCACATTTCTAGGTGGATCATCAGTGTTAGAGCTAAAATTAGCATGTTTAAAGTGATTTTCATGCTTCCAGGGGCTCGGGAAGTTAATTAAATACCATTTGGAGGCATTTAATGTTCGAGCAAAAACGGCTGATTTTCGACAAAAGAGATAACACCCCCCCATTACGTCATGCTTCAGAAATGTGGAAAATGGTCCGTTTTCAAATGTTTTATTTTTGAACGTCAGTTCACATTTGTAGGTGGATCATCAGTGTTAGAGCTAAAATTAGCATGTTTAAAGTGATTTTCATGCTTCCAGGGGCCCAAAACACAAGATTTATGGAATGGTTAAAAGTGCATGAAAATGGCCAATTTACTCACTCTGAGTTCTCAAAAAGGGTTTCTTCACCCCGGGAAGTTAATTAAATACCATTTGGAGGCATTTAATGTTAGAGCAAAAACGGCTGATTTTCGACAAAAGAGATAACACCCCCCCATTACGTCATGCTTCAGAAATGTGAAAAATGGTCCGTTTTCAAATGTTTTATTTTTGAACGTCAGTTCACATTTGTAGGTGGATCATCAGTTTTAGAGCTAAAATTAGCATGTTTAAAGTGATTTTCATGCTTCCAGGGGCTCTGGAAGTTAATTAAATACCATTTGGAGGCATTTAATGTTCGAGCAAAAACGGCTGATTTTCGACAAAAGAGATAACACCCCCCCATTACGTCATGCTTCAGAAATGTGGAAAATGGTCCGTTTTCAAATGTTTTATTTTTGAACGTCAGTTCACATTTGTAGGTGGATCATCAGTGTTAGAGCTAAAATTAGCATGTTTAAAGTGATTTTCATGCTTCCAGGGGCTCGGGAAGTTAATTAAATACCATTTGGAGGCATTTAATGTTCGAGCAAAAAAAGGCTGATTTTCGACAAAAGAGATAACACCCCCCCATTACGTCATGCTTCAGAAATGTGGAAAATGGTCCGTTTTCAAATGTTTTATTTTTGAACGTCAGTTCACATTTGTAGGTGGATCATCAGTGTTAGAGCTAAAATTAGCATGTTTAAAGTGATTTTCATGCTTCCAGGGGCCCAAAACACAAGATTTATGGAATGGTTAAAAGTGCATGAAAATGGCCAATTTACTCACTCTGAGTTCTCAAAAAGGGTTTCTTCACCCCGGGAAGTTAATTAAATACCATTTGGAGGCATTTAATGTTCGAGCAAAAACGGCTGATTTTCAACAAAAGAGATAACACCCCCCCATTACGTCATGCTTCAGAAATGTGGAAAATGGTCCGTTTTCAAATGTTTTATTTTTGAACGTCAGTTCACATTTGTAGGTGGATCATCAGTGTTAGAGCTAAAATTAGCATGTTTAAAGTGATTTTCATGCTTCCAGGGGCCCAAAACACAACATTTATGGAATGGTTAAAAGTGCATGAAAATGGCCAATTTACTCACTCTGAGTTCTCAAAAAGGGTTTCTTCACCCCGGGAAGTTAATTAAATACCATTTGGAGGCATTTAATGTTCGAGCAAAAACGGCTGATTTTCGACAAAAGAGATAACACCCCCCCATTACGTCATGCTTCAGAAATGTGGAAAATGGTCCGTTTTCAAATGTTTTATTTTTGAACGTCAGTTCACATTTGTAGGTGGATCATCAGTGTTAGAGCTAAAATTAGCATGTTTAAAGTGATTTTCATGCTTCCAGGGGCTCGGGAAGTTAATTAAATACCATTTGGAGGCATTTAATGTTAGAGCAAAAACGGCTGATTTTCGACAAAAGAGATAACACCCCCCCATTACGTCATGCTTCAGAAATGTGGAAAATGGTCTGTTTTCAAATGTTTTATTTTTGAACGTCAGTTCACATTTGTAGGTGGATCATCAGTGTTAGAGCTAAAATTAGCATGTTTAAAGTGATTTTCATGCTTCCAGGGGCTCGGGAAGTGAAATAAATACCATTTGGAGGCATTTAATGTTCGAGCAAAAAAGGCTGATTTTCCACAAAAGAGATAACACCCCCCCATTACGTCATGCTTCAGAAATGTGGAAAATGGTCCGTTTTCAAATGTTTTATTTTTGAACGTCAGTTCACATTTGTAGGTGGATCATCAGTGTTAGAGCTAAAATTAGCATGTTTAAAGTGATTTTCATGCTTCCAGGGGCCCAAAACACAAGATTTATGGAATGGTTAAAAGTGCATGAAAATGGCCAATTTACTCACTCTGAGTTCTCAAAAAGGGTTTCTTCACCCCGGGAAGTTAATTAAATACCATTTGGAGGCATTTAATGTTCGAGCAAAAACGGCTGATTTTCGACAAAAGAGATAACACCCCCCCATTACGTCATGCTTCAGAAATGTGGAAAATGGTCCGTTTTCAAATGTTTTATTTTTGAACGTCAGTTCACATTTGTAGGTGGATCATCAGTGTTTGAGCTAAAATTAGCATGTTTAAAGTGATTTTCATGCTTCCAGGGGCTCGGGAAGTTAATTTAATACCATTTGGAGGCATTTAATGTTCGAGCAAAAACGGCTGATTTTCGACAAAAGAGATAACACCCCCCATTACGTCATGCTTCAGAAATGTGAAAAATGGTCCGTTTTCAAATGTTTTATTTTCCAACGTCAGTTCACATTTGTAGGTGGATCATCAGTGTTAGAGCTAAAATTAGCATGTTTAAAGTGATTTTCATGCTTCCAGGGGCTCGGGAAGTTAATTAAATACCATTTGGAGGCATTTAATGTTCGAGCAAAAACGGCTGATTTTCGACAAAAGAGATAACACCCCCCCATTACGTCATGCTTCAGAAATGTGGAAAATGGTCCGTTTTCAAATGTTTTATTTTTGAACGTCAGTTCACATTTGTAGGTGGATCATCAGTGTTAGAGCTAAAATTAGCATGTTTAAAGTGATTTTCATGCTTCCAGGGGCTCGGGAAGTTAATTAAATACCATTTGGAGGCATTTAATGTTCGAGCAAAAACGGCTGATTTTCGACAAAAGAGATAACACCCCCCCCCATTACGTCATGCTTCAGAAATGTGGAAAATGGTCCGTTTTCAAATGTTTTATTTTTGAACGTCAGTTCACATTTGTAGGTTGATCATCAGTGTTAGAGCTAAAATTAGCATGTTTAAAGTGATTTTCATGCTTCCAGGGGCCCAAAACACAAGATTTATGGAATGGTTAAAAGTGCATGAAAATGGCCAATTTACTCACTCTGAGTTCTCAAAAAGGGTTTCTTCACCCCGGGAAGTTAATTAAATACCATTTGGAGGCATTTAATGTTCGAGCAAAAACGGCTGATTTTCGACAAAAGAGATAACACCCCCCCATTACGTCATGCTTCAGAAATGTGGAAAATGGTCCGTTTTCAAATGTTTTATTTTTGAACGTCAGTTCACATTTGTAGGTGGATCATCAGTGTTAGAGCTAAAATTAGCATGTTTAAAGTGATTTTCATGCTTCCAGGGGCTCGGGAAGTTAATTAAATACCATTTGGAGGCATTTAATGTTCGAGCAAAAACGGCTGATTTTCGACAAAAGAGATAACACCCCCCCATTACGTCATGCTTCAGAAATGTGGAAAATGGTCCGTTTTCAAATGTTTTATTTTTGAACGTCAGTTCACATTTGTAGGTGGATCATCAGTGTTAGAGCTAAAATTAGCATGTTTAAAGTGATTTTCATGCTTCCAGGGGCCCAAAACACAAGATTTATGGAATGGTTAAAAGTGCATATAAATGGCCAATTTACTCACTCTGAGTTCTCAAAAAGGGTTTCTTCACCCCGGGAAGTTAATTAAATACCATTTGGAGGCATTTAATGTTAGAGCAAAAATGGCTGATTTTCGACAAAAGAGATAACACCCCCCCATTACGTCATGCTTCAGAAATGTGGAAAATGGTCCGTTTTCAAATGTTTTATTTTTGAACGTCAGTTCACATTTCTAGGTGGATCATCAGTGTTAGAGCTAAAATTAGCATGTTTAAAGTGATTTTCATGCTTCCAGGGGCTCGGGAAGTTAATTAAATACCATTTGGAGGCATTTAATGTTCGAGCAAAAACGGCTGATTTTCGACAAAAGAGATAACACCCCCCCATTACGTCATGCTTCAGAAATGTGGAAAATGGTCCGTTTTCAAATGTTTTATTTTTGAACGTCAGTTCACATTTGTAGGTGGATCATCAGTGTTAGAGCTAAAATTAGCATGTTTAAAGTGATTTTCATGCTTCCAGGGGCCCAAAACACAACATTTATGGAATGGTTAAAAGTGCATGAAAATGGCCAATTTACTCACTCTGAGTTCTCAAAAAGGGTTTCTTCACCCCGGGAAGTTAATTAAATACCATTTGGAGGCATTTAATGTTCGAGCAAAAACGGCTGATTTTCGACAAAAGAGATAACACCCCCCCATTACGTCATGCTTCAGAAATGTGGAAAATGGTCCGTTTTCAAATGTTTTATTTTTGAACGTCAGTTCACATTTGTAGGTGGATCATCAGTGTTAGAGCTAAAATTAGCATGTTTAAAGTGATTTTCATGCTTCCAGGGGCTCGGGAAGTTAATTAAATACCATTTGGAGGCATTTAATGTTAGAGCAAAAACGGCTGATTTTCGACAAAAGAGATAACACCCCCCCATTACGTCATGCTTCAGAAATGTGGAAAATGGTCTGTTTTCAAATGTTTTATTTTTGAACGTCAGTTCACATTTGTAGGTGGATCATCAGTGTTAGAGCTAAAATTAGCATGTTTAAAGTGATTTTCATGCTTCCAGGGGCTCGGGAAGTGAAATAAATACCATTTGGAGGCATTTAATGTTCGAGCAAAAAAGGCTGATTTTCCACAAAAGAGATAACACCCCCCCATTACGTCATGCTTCAGAAATGTGGAAAATGGTCCGTTTTCAAATGTTTTATTTTTGAACGTCAGTTCACATTTGTAGGTGGATCATCAGTGTTAGAGCTAAAATTAGCATGTTTAAAGTGATTTTCATGCTTCCAGGGGCCCAAAACACAAGATTTATGGAATGGTTAAAAGTGCATGAAAATGGCCAATTTACTCACTCTGAGTTCTCAAAAAGGGTTTCTTCACCCCGGGAAGTTAATTAAATACCATTTGGAGGCATTTAATGTTCGAGCAAAAACGGCTGATTTTCGACAAAAGAGATAACACCCCCCCATTACGTCATGCTTCAGAAATGTGGAAAATGGTCCGTTTTCAAATGTTTTATTTTTGAACGTCAGTTCACATTTGTAGGTGGATCATCAGTGTTTGAGCTAAAATTAGCATGTTTAAAGTGATTTTCATGCTTCCAGGGGCTCGGGAAGTTAATTTAATACCATTTGGAGGCATTTAATGTTCGAGCAAAAACGGCTGATTTTCGACAAAAGAGATAACACCCCCCATTACGTCATGCTTCAGAAATGTGAAAAATGGTCCGTTTTCAAATGTTTTATTTTCGAACGTCAGTTCACATTTGTAGGTGGATCATCAGTGTTAGAGCTAAAATTAGCATGTTTAAAGTGATTTTCATGCTTCCAGGGGCTCGGGAAGTTAATTAAATACCATTTGGAGGCATTTAATGTTCGAGCAAAAACGGCTGATTTTCGACAAAAGAGATAACACCCCCCCATTACGTCATGCTTCAGAAATGTGGAAAATGGTCCGTTTTCAAATGTTTTATTTTTGAACGTCAGTTCACATTTGTAGGTGGATCATCAGTGTTAGAGCTAAAATTAGCATGTTTAAAGTGATTTTCATGCTTCCAGGGGCTCGGGAAGTTAATTAAATACCATTTGGAGGCATTTAATGTTCGAGCAAAAACGGCTGATTTTCGACAAAAGAGATAACACCCCCCCCCATTACGTCATGCTTCAGAAATGTGGAAAATGGTCCGTTTTCAAATGTTTTATTTTTGAACGTCAGTTCACATTTGTAGGTTGATCATCAGTGTTAGAGCTAAAATTAGCATGTTTAAAGTGATTTTCATGCTTCCAGGGGCCCAAAACACAAGATTTATGGAATGGTTAAAAGTGCATGAAAATGGCCAATTTACTCACTCTGAGTTCTCAAAAAGGGTTTCTTCACCCCGGGAAGTTAATTAAATACCATTTGGAGGCATTTAATGTTAGAGCAAAAACGGCAGATTTTCGACAAAAGAGATAACACCCCCCATTACGTCATGCTTCAGAAATGTGGAAAATGGTCCGTTTTCAAATGTTTTATTTTTGAACATCAGTTCACATTTGTAGGTGGATCATCAGTGTTAGAGCTAAAATTAGCATGTTTAAAGTGATTTTCATGCTTCCAGGGGCTCGGGAAGTTAATTAAATACCATTTGGAGGCATTTAATGTTCGAGCAAAAACGGCTGATTTTCGACAAAAGAGATAACACCCCCCCATTACGTCATGCTTCAGAAATGTGGAAAATGGTCCGTTTTCAAATGTTTTATTTTTGAACGTCAGTTCACATTTGTAGGTGGATCATCAGTGTTAGAGCTAAAATTAGCATGTTTAAAGTGATTTTCATGCTTCCAGGGGCTCGGGAAGTTAATTAAATACCATTTGGAGGCATTTAATGTTCAAGCAAAAACGGCTGATTTTCGACAAAAGAGATAACACCCCCCCATTACGTCATGCTTCAGAAATGTGGAAAATGGTCCGTTTTCAAATGTTTTATTTTTGAACGTCAGTTCACATTTGTAGGTGGATCATCAGTGTTAGAGCTAAAATTAGCATGTTTAAAGTGATGTTCATGCTTCCAGGGGCTCGGGAAGTGAAATAAATACCATTTGGAGGCATTTAATGTTCGAGCAAAAAAGGCTGATTTTCCACAAAAGAGATAACACCCCCCCATTACGTCACGCTTCAGAAATGTGGAAAATGGTCCGTTTTCAAATGTTTTATTTTTGAACGTCAGTTCACATTTGTAGGTGGATCATCAGTGTTAGAGCTAAAATTAGCATGTTTAAAGTGATTTTCATGCTTCTTGGGGCCCAAAACACAAGATTTATGGAATGGTTAAAAGTGCATGAAAATGGCCAATTTACTCACTCTGAGTTCTCAAAAAAGGGTTTCTTCACCCCGGGAAGTTAATTAAATACCATTTGGAGGCATTTAATGTTAGAGCAAAAACGGCTGATTTTCGACAAAAGAGATAACACCCCCCCATTACGTCATGCTTCAGAAATGTGGAAAATGGTCCGTTTTCAAATGTTTTATTTTTGAACGTCAGTTCACATTTGTAGGTGGATCATCAGTGTTAGAGCTAAAATTAGCATGTTTAAAGTGATTTTCATGCTTCCAGGGGCTCGGGAAGATAATTAAATACCATTTGGAGGCATTTAATGTTCGAGCAAAAACGGCTGATTTTCGACAAAAGAGATAACACCCCCCCATTACGTCCTGCTTCAGAAATGTGGAAAATGGTCCGTTTTCAAATGTTTTATTTTTGAACGTCAGTTCACATTTGTAGGTGGATCATCAGTGTTAGAGCTAAAATTAGCATGTTTAAAGTGATTTTCATGCTTCCAGGGGCCCAAAACACAAGATTTATGGAATGGTTAAAAGTGCATGAAAATGGCCAATTTACTCACTCTGAGTTCTCAAAAAGGGTTTCTTCACCCCGGGAAGTTAATTAAATACCATTTGGAGGCATTTAATGTTCGAGCAAAAACGGCTGATTTTCGACAAAAGAGATAACACCCCCCCATTACGTCATGCTTCAGAAATGTGAAAAATGGTCCGTTTTCAAATGTTTTATTTTTGAACGTCAGTTCACATTTGTAGGTGGATCATCAGTGTTAGAGCTAAAATTAGCATGTTTAAAGTGATTTTCATGCTTCCAGGGGCTCGGGAAGTTAATTAAATACCATTTGGAGGCATTTAATGTTCGAGCAAAAACGGCTGATTTTCGACAAAAGAGATAACACCCCCCCATTACGTCATGCTTCAGAAATGTGGAAAATGGTCCGTTTTCAAATGTTTTATTTTTGAACGTCAGTTCACATTTGTAGGTGGATCATCAGTGTTAGAGCTAAAATTAGCATGTTTAAAGTGATTTTCATGCTTCCAGGGGCTCGGGAAGTTAATTAAATACCATTTGGAGGCATTTAATGTTCGAGCAAAAACGGCTGATTTTCGAAGAAAGAGATAACACCCCCCCATTACGTCATGCTTCAGAAATGTGGAAAATGGTCCGTTTTCAAATGTTTTATTTTTGAACGTCAGTTCACATTTGTAGGTGGATCATCAGTGTTAGAGCTAAAATTAGCATGTTTAAAGTGATTTTCATGCTTCCAGGGGCTCGGGAAGTTAATTAAATACCATTTGGAGGCATTTAATGTTCGAGCAAAAACGGCTGATTTTCGACAAAAGAGATAACACCCCCCCATTACGTCATGCTTCAGAAATGTGGAAAATGGTCCGTTTTCAAATGTTTTATTTTTGAACGTCAGTTCACATTTGTAGGTGGATCATCAGTGTTAGAGCTAAAATTAGCATGTTTAAAGTGATTTTCATGCTTCCAGGGGCCCAAAACACAAGATTTATGGAATGGTTAAAAGTGCATGAAAATGGCCAATTTACTCACTCTGAGTTCTCAAAAAGGGTTTCTTCACCCCGGGAAGTTAATTAAATACCATTTGGAGGCATTTAATGTTAGAGCAAAAACGGCTGATTTTCGACAAAAGAGATAACACCCCCCCATTACGTCATGCTTCAGAAATGTGGAAAATGGTCCGTTTTCAAATGTTTTATTTTTGAACGTCAGTTCACATTTGTAGGTGGATCATCAGTGTTAGAGCTAAAATTAGCATGTTTAAAGTGATTTTCATGCTTCCAGGGGCTCGGGAAGTTAATTAAATACCATTTGGAGGCATTTAATGTTAGAGCAAAAACGGCTGATTTTCGACAAAAGAGATAACACCCCCCCATTACGTCATGCTTCAGAAATGTGGAAAATGGTCCGTTTTCAAATGTTTTATTTTTGAACGTCAGTTCACATTTGTAGGTGGATCATCAGTGTTAGAGCTAAAATTAGCATGTTTAAAGTGATTTTCATGCTTCCAGGGGCTCGGGAAGTGAAATAAATACCATTTGGAGGCATTTTATGTTCGAGCAAAAAAGGCTGATTTTCCACAAAAGAGATAACACCCCCCATTACGTCATGCTTCAGAAATGTGGAAAATGGTCCGTTTTCAAATGTTTTATTTTTGAACGTCAGTTCACATTTGTAGGTGGACCATCAGTGTTAGAGCTAAAATTAGCATGTTTAAAGTGATTTTCATGCTTCCAGGGGCCCAAAACACAAGATTTATGGAATGGTTAAAAGTGCATGAAAATGGCCAATTTACTCACTCGGAGTTCTCAAAAAGGGTTTCTTCACCCCGGGAAGTTAATTAAATACCATTTGGAGGCATTTAATGTTAGAGCAAAAACGGCTGATTTTCGACAAAAGAGATAACACCCCCCCATTACGTCATGCTTCAGAAATGTGAAAAATGGTCCGTTTTCAAATGTTTTATTTTTGAACGTCAGTTCACATTTGTAGGTGGATCATCAGTGTTAGAGCTAAAATTAGCATGTTTAAAGTGATTTTCATGCTTCCAGGGGCTCGGGAAGTTAATTAAATACCATTTGGAGGCATTTAATGTTCGAGCAAAAACGGCTGATTTTCGACAAAAGAGATAACACCCCCCCATTACGTCATGCTTCAGAAATGTGGAAAATGGTCCGTTTTCAAATGTTTTATTTTTGAACGTCAGTTCACATTTGTAGGTGGATCATCAGTGTTAGAGCTAAAATTAGCATGTTTAAAGTGATTTTCATGCTTCCAGGGGCCCAAAACACAAGATTTATGGAATGGTTAAAAGTGCATGAAAATGGCCAATTTACTCACTCTGAGTTCTCAAAAAGGGTTTCTTCACCCCGGGAAGTTAATTAAATACCATTTGGAGGCATTTAATGTTCGAGCAAAAACGGCTGATTTTCAACAAAAGAGATAACACCCCCCCATTACGTCATGCTTCAGAAATGTGGAAAATGGTCCGTTTTCAAATGTTTTATTTTTGAACGTCAGTTCACATTTGTAGGTGGATCATCAGTGTTAGAGCTAAAATTAGCATGTTTAAAGTGATTTTCATGCTTCCAGGGGCCCAAAACACAACATTTATGGAATGGTTAAAAGTGCATGAAAATGGCCAATTTACTCACTCTGAGTTCTCAAAAAGGGTTTCTTCACCCCGGGAAGTTAATTAAATACCATTTGGAGGCATTTAATGTTCGAGCAAAAACGGCTGATTTTCGACAAAAGAGATAACACCCCCCCATTACGTCATGCTTCAGAAATGTGGAAAATGGTCCGTTTTCAAATGTTTTATTTTTGAACGTCAGTTCACATTTGTAGGTGGATCATCAGTGTTAGAGCTAAAATTAGCATGTTTAAAGTGATTTTCATGCTTCCAGGGGCTCGGGAAGTTAATTAAATACCATTTGGAGGCATTTAATGTTAGAGCAAAAACGGCTGATTTTCGACAAAAGAGATAACACCCCCCCATTACGTCATGCTTCAGAAATGTGGAAAATGGTCCGTTTTCAAATGTTTTATTTTTGAACGTCAGTTCACATTTGTAGGTGGATCATCAGTGTTAGAGCTAAAATTAGCATGTTTAAAGTGATTTTCATGCTTCCAGGGGCTCGGGAAGTGAAATAAATACCATTTGGAGGCATTTAATGTTCGAGCAAAAAAGGCTGATTTTCCACAAAAGAGATAACACCCCCCCATTACGTCATGCTTCAGAAATGTGGAAAATGGTCCGTTTTCAAATGTTTTATTTTTGAACGTCAGTTCACATTTGTAGGTGGATCATCAGTGTTAGAGCTAAAATTAGCATGGTTAAAGTGATTTTCATGCTTCTTGGGGCCCAAAACACAAGATTTATGGAATGGTTAAAAGTGCATGAAAATGGCCAATTTACTCACTCTGAGTTCTCAAAAAGGGTTTCTTCACCCCGGGAAGTTAATTAAATACCATTTGGAGGCATTTAATGTTAGAGCAAAAACGGCTGATTTTCGACAAAAGAGATAACACCCCTCCATTACGTCATGCTTCAGAAATGTGGAAAATGGTCCGTTTTCAAATGTTTTATTTTTGAACGTCAGTTAACATTTGTAGGTGGATCATCAGTGTTAGAGCTAAAATTAGCATGTTTAAAGTGATTTTCATGCTTCCAGGGGCTCGGGAAGTTAATTAAATACCATTTGGAGGCATTTAATGTTCGAGCAAAAACGGCTGATTTTCGACAAAAGAGATAACACCCCCCCATTACGTCATGCTTCAGAAATGTGGAAAATGGTCCGTTTTCAAATGTTTTATTTTTGAACGTCAGTTCACATTTGTAGGTGGATCATCAGTGTTAGAGCTAAAATTAGCATGTTTAAAGTGATTTTCATGCTTCCAGGGGCCCAAAACACAAGATTTATGGAATGGTTAAAAGTGCATGAAAATGGCCAATTTACTCACTCTGAGTTCTCAAAAAGGGTTTCTTCACCCCGGGAAGTTAATTAAATACCATTTGGAGGCATTTAATGTTCGAGCAAAAACGGCTGATTTTCGACAAAAGAGATAACACCCCCCCATTACGTCATGCTTCAGAAATGTGGAAAATGGTCCGTTTTCAAATGTTTTATTTTTGAACGTCAGTTCACATTTGTAGGTGGATCATCAGTGTTAGAGTTAAAATTAGCATGTTTAAAGTGATTTTCATGCTTCCAGGGGCCCAAAACACAAGATTTATGGAATGGTTAAAAGTGCATGAAAATGGCCAATTTACTCACTCTGAGTTCTCAAAAAGGGTTTCTTCACCCCGGGAAGTTAATTAAATACCATTTGGAGGCATTTAATGTTCGAGCAAAAAAGGCTGATTTTCCACAAAAGAGATAACACCCCCCCATTACGTCATGCTTCAGAAATGTGGAAAATGGTCCGTTTTCAAATGTTTTATTTTTGAACGTCAGTTCACATTTGTAGGTGGATCATCAGTGTTAGAGCTAAAATTAGCATGTTTAAGGTGATTTTCATGCTTCCAGGGGCTCGGGAAGTTAATTAAATACCATTTGGAGGCATTTAATGTTCGAGCAAAAACGGCTGATTTTCGACAAAAGAGATAACACCCCCCCATTACGTCATGCTTCAGAAATGTGGAAAATGGTCCGTTTTTAAATGTTTTATTTTTGAACGTCAGTTCACATTTGTAGGTGGATCATCAGTGTTAGAGCTAAAATTAGCATGTTTAAAGTGATTTTCATGCTTCCAGGGGCCCAAAACACAAGATTTATGGAATGGTTAAAAGTGCATGAAAATGGCCAATTTACTCACTCTGAGTTCTCAAAAAGGGTTTCTTCACCCCGGGAAGTTAATTAAATACCATTTGGAGGCATTTAATGTTCGAGCAAAAACGGCTGATTTTTGACAAAAGAGATAACACCCCCCCATTACGTCATGCTTCAGAAATGTGGAAAATGGTCCGTTTTCAAATGTTTTATTTTTGAACGTCAGTTCACATTTGTAGGTGGATCATCAGTGTTAGAGCTAAAATTAGCATGTTTAAAGTGATTTTCATGCTTCCAGGGGCTCGGGAAGTTAATTAAATACCATTTGGAGGCATTTAATGTTCGAGCAAAAACGGCTGATTTTCGACAAAAGAGATAACACCCCCCCATTACGTCATGCTTCAGAAATGTGGAAAATGGTCCGTTTTCAAATGTTTTATTTTTGAACGTCAGTTCACATTTGTAGGTGGATCATCAGTGTTAGAGCTAAAATTAGCATGTTTAAAGTGATTTTCATGCTTCCAGGGGCCCAAAACACAAGATTTATGGAATGGTTAAAAGTGCATGAAAATGGCCAATTTACTCACTCTGAGTTCTCAAAAAGGGTTTCTTCACCCCGGGAAGTTAATTAAATACCATTTGGAGGCATTTAATGTTCGAGCAAAAATGGCTGATTTTCGACAAAAGAGATAACACCCCCCCATTACGTCATGCTTC
This sequence comes from Lissotriton vulgaris, assembly GCF_964263255.1. NCBI lineage: Eukaryota > Metazoa > Chordata > Amphibia > Caudata > Salamandridae > Lissotriton > Lissotriton vulgaris. Next base: position 266,760 of record NW_028241181.1, on the reverse strand, counting down.
AGAAATGTGGAAAATGGTCCGTTTTCAAATGTTTTATTTTTGAACGTCAGTTCACATTTGTAGGTGGATCATCAGTGTTAGAGCTAAAATTAGCATGTTTAAAGTGATTTTCATGCTTCCAGGGGCCCAAAACACAAGATTTATGGAATGGTTAAAAGTGCATGAAAATGGCCAATTTACTCACTCTGAGTTCTCAAAAAGGGTTTCTTCACCCCGGGAAGTTAATTAAATACCATTTGGAGGCATTTAATGTTCGAGCAAAAACGGCTGATTTTCGACAAAAGAGATAACACCCCCCCATTACGTCATGCTTCAGAAATGTGGAAAATGGTCCGTTTTCAAATGTTTTATTTTTGAACGTCAGTTCACATTTGTAGGTGGATCATCAGTGTTAGAGCTAAAATTAGCATGTTTAAAGTGATTTTCATGCTTCCAGGGGCCCAAAACACAAGATTTATGGAATGGTTAAAAGTGCATGAAAATGGCCAATTTACTCACTCTGAGTTCTCAAAAAGGGTTTCTTCACCCCGGGAAGTTAATTAAATACCATTGGGAGGCATTTAATGTTCGAGCAAAAACGGCTGATTTTCGACAACAGAGATAACACCCCCCCATTACGTCATGCTTCAGAAATGTGGAAAATGGTCCGTTTTCAAATGTTTTATTTTTGAACGTCAGTTCACATTTGTAGGTGGATCATCAGTGTTAGAGCTAAAATTAGCATGTTTAAAGTGATTTTCATGCTTCCAGGGGCCCAAAACACAAGATTTATGGAATGGTTAAAAGTGCATGAAAATGGCCAATTTACTCACTCTGAGTTCTCAAAAAGGGTTTCTTCACCCCGGGAAGTTAATTAAATACCATTTGGAGGCATTTAATGTTCGAGCAAAAACGGCTGATTTTCGACAAAAGAGATAACACCCCCCCATTACGTCATGCTTCAGAAATGTGGAAAATGGTCCGTTTTCAAATGTTTTATTTTTAAACGTCAGTTCACATTTGTAGGTGGATCATCAGTGTTAGAGCTAAAATTAGCATGTTTAAAGTGATTTTCATGCTTCCAGGGGCCCAAAACACAAGATTTATGGAATGGTTAAAAGTGCATGAAAATGGCCAATTTACTCACTCTGAGTTCTCAAAAAGGGTTTCTTCACCACGGGAAGTTAATTAAATACCATTTGGAGGCATTTAATGTTCGAGCAAAAACGGCTGATTTTCGACAAAAGAGATAACACCCCCCCATTACGTCATGCTTCAGAAATGTGGAAAATGGTCCGTTTTCAAATGTTTTATTTTTGAACGTCAGTTCACATTTGTAGGTGGATCATCAGTGTTAGAGCTAAAATTAGCATGTTTAAAGTGATTTTCATGCTTCCAGGGGCTCGGGAAGTTAATTAAATACCATTTGGAGGCATTTAATGTTCGAGCAAAAACGGCTGATTTTCGACAAAAGAGATAACACCCCCCCTTTACGTCATGCTTCAGAAATGTGGAAAATGGTCCGTTTTCAAATGTTTTATTTTTGAACGTCAGTTCACATTTGTAGGTGGATCATCAGTGTTAGAGCTAAAATTAGCATGTTTAAAGTGATTTTCATGCTTCCAGGGGCTCGGGAAGTTAATTAAATACCATTTGGAGGCATTTAATGTTCGAGCAAAAACGGCTGATTTTCGACAAAAGAGATAACACCCCCCCATTACGTCATGCTTCAGAAATGTGGAAAATGGTCCGTTTTCAAATGTTTTATTTTTGAACGTCAGTTCACATTTGTAGGTGGATCATCAGTGTTAGAGCTAAAATTAGCATGTTTAAAGTGATTTTCATGCTTCCAGGGGCCCAAAACACAAGATTTATGGAATGGTTAAAAGTGCATGAAAATGGCCAATTTACTCACTCTGAGTTCTCAAAAAGGGTTTCTTCACCCCGGGAAGTTAATTAAATACCATTTGGAGGCATTTAATGTTCGAGCAAAAACGGCTGATTTTCGACAAAAGAGATAACACCCCCCATTACGTCATGCTTCAGAAATGTGGAAAATGGTCCGTTTTCAAATGTTTTATTTTTGAACGTCAGTTCACATTTGTAGGTGGATCATCAGTGTTAGAGCTAAAATTAGCATGTTTAAAGTGATTTTCATGCTTCCAGGGGCTCGGGAAGTTAATTAAATACCATTTGGAGGCATTTAATGTTCGAGCAAAAACGGCTGATTTTCGACAAAAGAGATAACACCCCCCCATTACGTCATGCTTCAGAAATGTGGAAAATGGTCCGTTTTCAAATGTTTTATTTTTGAACGTCAGTTCACATTTGTAGGTGGATCATCAGTGTTAGAGCTAAAATTAGCATGTTTAAAGTGATTTTCATGCTTCCAGGGGCTCGGGAAGTTAATTAAATACCATTTGGAGGCATTTAATGTTCGAGCAAAAACGGCTGATTTTCGACAAAAGAGATAACACCCCCCCATTACGTCATGCTTCAGAAATGTGGAAAATGGTCCGTTTTCAAATGTTTTATTTTTGAACGTCAGTTCACATTTGTAGGTGGATCATCAGTGTTAGAGCTAAAATTAGCATGTTTAAAGTGATTTTCATGCTTCCAGGGGCTCGGGAAGTTAATTAAATACCATTTGGAGGCATTTAATGTTCGAGCAAAAACGGCTGATTTTCGACAAAAGAGATAACACCCCCCATTACGTCATGCTTCAGAAATGTGGAAAATGGTCCGTTTTCAAATGTTTTATTTTTGAACGTCAGTTCACATTTGTAGGTGGATCATCAGTGTTAGAGCTAAAATTAGCATGTTTAAAGTGATTTTCATGCTTCCAGGGGCTCGGGAAGTTAATTAAATACCATTTGGAGGCATTTAATGTTCGAGCAAAAACGGCTGATTTTCGACAAAAGAGATAACACCCCCCCATTACGTCCTGCTTCAGAAATGTGGAAAATGGTCCGTTTTCAAATGTTTTATTTTTGAACGTCAGTTCACATTTGTAGGTGGATCATCAGTGTTAGAGCTAAAATTAGCATGTTTAAAGTGATTTTCATGCTTCCAGGGGCCCAAAACACAAGATTTATGGAATGGTTAAAAGTGCATGAAAATGGCCAACTTACTCACTCTGAGTTCTCAAAAAGGGTTTCTTCACCCCGGGAAGTTAATTAAATACCATTTGGAGGCATTTAATGTTAGAGCAAAAACGGCTGATTTTCGACAAAAGAGATAACACCCCCCCATTACGTCATGCTTCAGAAATGTGGAAAATGGTCCGTTTTCAAATGTTTTATTTTTGAACGTCAGTTCACATTTGTAGGTGGATCATCAGTGTTAGAGCTAAAATTAGCATGTTTAAAGTGATTTTCATGCTTCCAGGGGCCCAAAACACAAGATTTATGGAATGGTTAAAAGTGCATGAAAATGGCCAATTTACTCACTCTGAGTTCTCAAAAAGGGTTTCTTCACCCCGGGAAGTTAATTAAATACCATTTGGAGGCATTTAATGTTCGAGCAAAAACAGCTGATTTTCGACAAAAGAGATAACACCCCCCCATTACGTCATGCTTCAGAAATGTGAAAAATGGTCCGTTTTCAAATATTTTATTTTTGAACGTCAGTTCACATTTGTAGGTGGATCATCAGTGTTAGAGCTAAAATTAACAGGTTTAAAGTGATTTTCATGCTTCCAGGGGCTCGGGAAGTTAATTAAATACCATTTGGAGGCATTTAATGTTCGAGCAAAAACGGCTGATTTTCGACAAAAGAGATAACACCCCCCCATTACGTCATGCTTCAGAAATGTGGAAAATGGTCCGTTTTCAAATGTTTTATTTTTGAACGTCAGTTCACATTTGTAGGTGGATCATCAGTGTTAGAGCTAAAATTAGCATGTTTAAAGTGATTTTCATGCTTCCAGGGGCTCGGGAAGTTAATTAAATACCATTTGGAGGCATTTAATGTTCGAGCAAAAACGGCTGATTTTCGAAGAAAGAGATAACACCCCCCCATTACGTCATGCTTCAGAAATGTGGAAAATGGTCCGTTTTCAAATGTTTTATTTTTGAACGTCAGTTCACATTTGTAGGTGGATCATCAGTGTTAGAGCTAAAATTAGCATGTTTAAAGTGATTTTCATGCTTCCAGGGGCCCAAAACACAAGATTTATGGAATGGTTAAAAGTGCATGAAAATGGCCAATTTACTCACTCTGAGTTCTCAAAAAGGGTTTCTTCACCCCGGGAAGTTAATTAAATACCATTTGGAGGCATTTAATGTTCGAGCAAAAACGGCTGATTTTCGACAAAAGAGATAACACCCCCCCATTACGTCATGCTTCAGAAATGTGGAAAATGGTCCGTTTTCAAATGTTTTATTTTTGAACGTCAGTTCACATTTGTAGGTGGATCATCAGTGTTAGAGCTAAAATTAGCATGTTTAAAGTGATTTTCATGCTTCCAGGGGCCCAAAACACAAGATTTATGGAATAGTTAAAAGTGCATGAAAATGGCCAATTTACTCACTCTGAGTTCTCAAAAAGGGTTTCTTCACCCCGGGAAGTTAATTAAATACCATTTGGAGGCATTTAATGTTAGAGCAAAAACGGCTGATTTTCGACAAAAGAGATAACACCCCCCCATTACGTCATGCTTCAGAAATGTGGAAAATGGTCCGTTTTCAAATGTTTTATTTTTGAACGTCAGTTCACATTTGTAGGTGGATCATCAGTGTTAGAGCTAAAATTAGCATGTTTAAAGTGATTTTCATGCTTCCAGGGGCCCAAAACACAAGATTTATGGAATGGTTAAAAGTGCATGAAAATGGCCAATTTACTCACTCTGAGTTCTCAAAAAGGGTTTCTTCACCCCGGGAAGTTAATTAAATACCATTTGGAGGCATTTAATGTTCGAGCAAAAACAGCTGATTTTCGACAAAAGAGATAACACCCCCCCATTACGTCATGCTTCAGAAATGTGAAAAATGGTCCGTTTTCAAATATTTTATTTTTGAACGTCAGTTCACATTTGTAGGTGGATCATCAGTGTTAGAGCTAAAATTAACATGTTTAAAGTGATTTTCATGCTTCCAGGGGCTCGGGAAGTTAATTAAATACCATTTGGAGGCATTTAATGTTCGAGCAAAAACGGCTGATTTTCGACAAAAGAGATAACACCCCCCCATTACGTCATGCTTCAGAAATGTGGAAAATGGTCCGTTTTCAAATGTTTTATTTTTGAACGTCAGTTCACATTTGTAGGTGGATCATCAGTGTTAGAGCTAAAATTAGCATGTTTAAAGTGATTTTCATGCTTCCAGGGGCTCGGGAAGTTAATTAAATACCATTTGGAGGCATTTAATGTTCGAGCAAAAACGGCTGATTTTCGAAGAAAGAGATAACACCCCCCCATTACGTCATGCTTCAGAAATGTGGAAAATGGTCCGTTTTCAAATGTTTTATTTTTGAACGTCAGTTCACATTTGTAGGTGGATCATCAGTGTTAGAGCTAAAATTAGCATGTTTAAAGTGATTTTCATGCTTCCAGGGGCCCAAAACACAAGATTTATGGAATGGTTAAAAGTGCATGAAAATGGCCAATTTACTCACTCTGAGTTCTCAAAAAGGGTTTCTTCACCCCGGGAAGTTAATTAAATACCATTTGGAGGCATTTAATGTTCGAGCAAAAACGGCTGATTTTCGACAAAAGAGATAACACCCCCCCATTACGTCATGCTTCAGAAATGTGGAAAATGGTCCGTTTTCAAATGTTTTATTTTTGAACGTCAGTTCACATTTGTAGGTGGATCATCAGTGTTAGAGCTAAAATTAGCATGTTTAAAGTGATTTTCATGCTTCCAGGGGCTCGGGAAGTTAATTAAATACCATTTGGAGGCATTTAATGTTCGAGCAAAAACGGCTGATTTTCGACAAAAGAGATAACACCCCCCCATTACGTCATGCTTCAGAAATGTGGAAAATGGTCCGTTTTCAAATGTTTTATTTTTGAACGTCAGTTCACATTTGTAGGTGGATCATCAGTGTTAGAGCTAAAATTAGCATGTTTAAAGTGATTTTCATGCTTCCAGGGGCCCAAAACACAAGATTTATGGAATGGTTAAAAGTGCATGAAAATGGCCAATTTACTCACTCTGAGTTCTCAAAAAGGGTTTCTTCACCCCGGGAAGTTAATTAAATACCATTTGGAGGCATTTAATGTTAGAGCAAAAACGGCTGATTTTCGACAAAAGAGATAACACCTCCCCATTACGTCAGGCTTCAGAAATGTGGAAAATGGTCCGTTTTCAAATGTTTTATTTTTGAACGTCAGTTCACATTTGTAGGTGGATCATCAGTGTTAGAGCTAAAATTAGCATGTTTAAAGTGATTTTCATGCTTCCAGGGGCTCGGGAAGTTAATTAAATACCATTTGGAGGCATTTAATGTTAGAGCAAAAACGGCTGATTTTCGACAAAAGAGATAACACCCCCCCCTTACGTCATGCTTCAGAAATGTGGAAAATGGTCCGTTTTCAAATGTTTTATTTTTGAACGTCAGTTCACATTTATAGGTGGATCATCAGTGTTAGAGCTAAAATTAGCATGTTTAAAGTGATTTTCATGCTTCCAGGGGCTCGGGAAGTGAAATAAATACCATTTGGAGGCATTTAATGTTCGAGCAAAAAAGGCTGATTTTCCACAAAAGAGATAACACCCCCCCCCATTACGTCATGCTTCAGAAATGTGGAAAATGGTCCGTTTTCAAATGTTTTATTTTTGAACGTCAGTTCACATTTGTAGGTGGACCATCAGTGTTAGAGCTAAAATTAGCATGTTTAAAGTGATTTTCATGCTTCCAGGGGCCCAAAACACAAGATTTATGGAATGGTTAAAAGTGCATGAAAATGGCCAATTTACTCACTCGGAGTTCTCAAAAAGGGTTTCTTCACCCCGGGAAGTTAATTAAATACCATTTGGAGGCATTTAATGTTCGAGCAAAAACGGCTGATTTTCGACAAAAGAGATAACACCCCCCCATTACGTCATGCTTCAGAAATTTGGAAAATGGTCCGTTTTCAAATGTTTTATTTTTGAACGTCAGTTCACATTTGTAGGTGGATCATCAGTGTTAGAGCTAAAATTAGCATGTTTAAAGTGATTTTCATGCGTCCAGGGGCTCGGGAAGTTAATTAAATACCATTTGGAGGCATTTAATGTTCGAGCAAAAACGGCTGATTTTCGACAAAAGAGATAACACCCCCCCCCATTACGTCATGCTTCAGAAATGTGGAAAATGGTCCGTTTTCAAATGTTTTATTTTTGAACGTCAGTTCACATTTGTAGGTGGATCATCAGTGTTAGAGCTAAAATTAGCATGTTTAAAGTGATTTTCATGCTTCCAGGGGCTCGGGAAGTTCATTAAATACCATTTGGAGGCATTTAATGTTCGAGCAAAAACGGCTGATTTTCGACAAAAGAGATAACACCCCCCATTACGTCATGCTTCAGAAATGTAGAAAACGGTCCGTTTTCAAATGTTTTATTTTTGAACGTCAGTTCACATTTGTAGGTGGATCATCAGTGTTAGAGCTAAAATTAGCATGTTTAAAGTGATTTTCATGCTTCCAGGGGCTCGGGAAGTTAATTAAATACCATTTGGAGGCATTAAATGTTCGAGCAAAAACGGCTGATTTTCGACAAAAGAGATAACACCCCCCCATTACGTCATGCTTCAGAAATGTGGAAAATGGTCCGTTTTCAAATGTTTTATTTTTGAACGTCAGTTCACATTTGTAGGTGGATCATCAGTGTTAGAGCTAAAATTAGCATGTTTAAAGTGATTTTCATGCTTCCAGGGGCCCAAAACACAAGATTTATGGAATGGTTAAAAGTGCATGAAAATGGCCAATTTACTCACTCTGAGTTCTCAAAAAGGGTTTCTTCACCCCGGGAAGTTAATTAAATACCATTTGGAGGCATTTAATGTTCGAGCAAAAACGGCTGATTTTCGACAAAAGAGATAACACCCCCCCATTACGTCATGCTTCAGAAATGTGGAAAATGGTCCGTTTTCAAATGTTTTATTTTTGAACGTCAGTTCACATTTGTAGGTGGATCATCAGTGTTAGAGCTAAAATTAGCATGTTTAAAGTGATTTTCATGCTTCCAGGGGCTCGGGAAGTTAATTAAATACCATTTGGAGGCATTTAATGTTCGAGCAAAAACGGCTGATTTTCGACAAAAGAGATAACACCCCCCCATTACGTCATGCTTCAGAAATGTGGAAAATGGTCCGTTTTCAAATGTTTTATTTTTGAACGTCAGTTCACATTTGTAGGTGGATCATCAGTGTTAGAGCTAAAATTAGCATGTTTAAAGTGATTTTCATGCTTCCAGGGGCCCAAAACACAAGATTTATGGAATGGTTAAAAGTGCATGAAAATGGCCAATTTACTCACTCTGAGTTCTCAAAAAGGGTTTCTTCACCCCGGGAAGTTAATTAAATACCATTTGGAGGCATTTAATGTTAGAGCAAAAACGGCTGATTTTCGACAAAAGAGATAACACCCCCCCATTACGTCATGCTTCAGAAATGTGGAAAATGGTCCGTTTTCAAATGTTTTATTTTTGAACGTCAGTTCACATTTGTAGGTGGATCATCAGTGTTAGAGCTAAAATTAGCATGTTTAAAGTGATTTTCATGCTTCCAGGGGCTCGGGAAGTTAATTAAATACCATTTGGAGGCATTTAATGTTCGAGCAAAAACGGCTGATTTTCGACAAAAGAGATAACACCCCCCCATTACGTCATGCTTCAGAAATGTGGAAAATGGTCCGTTTTCAAATGTTTTATTTTTGAACGTCAGTTCACATTTGTAGGTGGATCATCAGTGTTAGAGCTAAAATTAGCATGTTTAAAGTGATTTTCATGCTTCCAGGGGCCCAAAACACAAGATTTATGGAATGGTTAAAAGTGCATGAAAATGGCCAATTTACTCACTCTGAGTTCTCAAAAAGGGTTTCTTTACCCCGGGAAGTTAATTAAATACCATTTGGAGGCATTTAATGTTAGAGCAAAAACGGCTGATTTTCGACAAAAGAGATAACACCCCCCCATTACGTCATGCTTCAGAAATGTGAAAAATGGTCCGTTTTCAAATGTTTTATTTTTGAACGTCAGTTCACATTTGTAGGTGGATCATCAGTGTTAGAGCTAAAATTAGCATGTTTAAAGTGATTTTCATGCTTCCAGGGGCTCTGGAAGTTAATTAAATACCATTTGGAGGCATTTAATGTTCGAGCAAAAACGGCTGATTTTCGACAAAAGAGATAACACCCCCCATTACGTCATGCTTCAGAAATGTGGAAAATGGTCCGTTTTCAAATGTTTTATTTTTGAACGTCAGTTCACATTTGTAGGTGGATCATCAGTGTTAGAGCTAAAATTAGCATGTTTAAAGTGATTTTCATGCTTCCAGGGGCTCTGGAAGTTAATTAAATACCATTTGGAGGCATTTAATGTTCGAGCAAAAACGGCTGATTTTCGACAAAAGAGATAACACCCCCCCATTACGTCATGCTTCAGAAATGTGGAAAATGGTCCGTTTTCAAATGTTTTATTTTTGAACGTCAGTTCACATTTGTAGGTGGATCATCAGTGTTAGAGCTAAAATTAGCATGTTTAAAGTGATTTTCATGCTTCCAGGGGCCCAAAACACAAGATTTATGAAATGGTTAAAAGTGCATGAAAATGGCCAATTTACTCACTCTGAGTTCTCAAAAAGGGTTTCTTCACCCCGGGAAGTTAATTAAATACCATTTGGAGGCATTTAATGTTCGAGCAAAAACGGCTGATTTTCAACAAAAGAGATAACACCCCCCCATTACGTCATGCTTCAGAAATGTGGAAAATGGTCCGTTTTCAAATGTTTTATTTTTGAACGTCAGTTCACATTTGTAGGTGGATCATCAGTGTTAGAGCTAAAATTAGCATGTTTAAAGTGATTTTCATGCTTCCAGGGGCCCAAAACACAACATTTATGGAATGGTTAAAAGTGCATGAAAATGGCCAATTTACTCACTCTGAGTTCTCAAAAAGGGTTTCTTCACCCCGGGAAGTTAATTAAATACCATTTGGAGGCATTTAATGTTCGAGCAAAAACGGCTGATTTTCGACAAAAGAGATAACACCCCCCCATTACGTCATGCTTCAGAAATGTGGAAAATGGTCCGTTTTCAAATGTTTTATTTTTGAACGTCAGTTCACATTTGTAGGTGGATCATCAGTGTTAGAGCTAAAATTAGCATGTTTAAAGTGATTTTCATGCTTCCAGGGGCTCGGGAAGTTAATTAAATACCATTTGGAGGCATTTAATGTTAGAGCAAAAACGGCTGATTTTCGACAAAAGAGATAACACCCCCCCATTACGTCATGCTTCAGAAATGTGGAAAATGGTCCGTTTTCAAATGTTTTATTTTTGAACGTCAGTTCACATTTGTAGGTGGATCATCAGTGTTAGAGCTAAAATTAGCATGTTTAAAGTGATTTTCATGCTTCCAGGGGCTCGGGAAGTGAAATAAATACCATTTGGAGGCATTTAATGTTCGAGCAAAAAAGGCTGATTTTCCACAAAAGAGATAACACCCCCCCATTACGTCATGCTTCAGAAATGTGGAAAATGGTCCGTTTTCAAATGTTTTATTTTTGAACGTCAGTTCACATTTGTAGGTGGATCATCAGTGTTAGAGCTAAAATTAGCATGTTTAAAGTGATTTTCATGCTTCCAGGGGCCCAAAACACAAGATTTATGGAATGGTTAAAAGTGCATGAAAATGGCCAATTTACTCACTCTGAGTTCTCAAAAAGGGTTTCTTCACCCCGGGAAGTTAATTAAATACCATTTGGAGGCATTTAATGTTCGAGCAAAAACGGCTGATTTTCAACAAAAGAGATAACACCCCCCCATTACGTCATGCTTCAGAAATGTGAAAAATGGTCCGTTTTCAAATGTTTTATTTTCGAACGTCAGTTCACATTTGTAGGTGGATCATCAGTGTTAGAGCTAAAATTAGCATGTTTAAAGTGATTTTCATGCTTCCAGGGGCTCGGGAAGTTAATTAAATACCGTTTGGAGGCATTTAATGTTCGAGCAAAAACGGCTGATTTTCGACAAAAGAGATAACACCCCCCCATTACGTCATGCTTCAGAAATGTGGAAAATGGTCCGTTTTCAAATGTTTTATTTTTGAACGTCAGTTCACATTTGTAGGTGGATCATCAGTGTTAGAGCTAAAATTAGCATGTTTAAAGTGATTTTCATGCTTCCAGGGGCCCAAAACACAAGATTTATGGAATGGTTAAAAGTGCATGAAAATGGCCAATTTACTCACTCTGAGTTCTCAAAAAGGGTTTCTTCACCCCGGGAAGTTAATTAAATACCATTTGGAGGCATTTAATGTTCGAGCAAAAACGGCTGATTTTCGACAAAAGAGATAACACCCCCCCATTACGTCATGCTTCAGAAATGTGGAAAATGGTCCGTTTTCAAATGTTTTATTTTTGAACGTCAGTTCACATTTGTAGGTGGATCATCAGTGTTTGAGCTAAAATTAGCATGTTTAAAGTGATTTTCATGCTTCCAGGGGCTCGGGAAGTTAATTTAATACCATTTGGAGGCATTTAATGTTCGAGCAAAAACGGCTGATTTTCGACAAAAGAGATAACACCCCCCCATTACGTCATGCTTCAGAAATGTGAAAAATGGTCCGTTTTCAAATGTTTTATTTTCGAACGTCAGTTCACATTTGTAGGTGGATCATCAGTGTTAGAGCTAAAATTAGCATGTTTAAAGTGATTTTCATGCTTCCAGGGGCTCGGGAAGTTAATTAAATACCATTTGGAGGCATTTAATGTTCGAGCAAAAACGGCTGATTTTCGACAAAAGAGATAACACCCCCCCATTACGTCATGCTTCAGAAATGTGGAAAATGGTCCGTTTTCAAATGTTTTATTTTTGAACGTCAGTTCACATTTGTAGGTGGATCATCAGTGTTAGAGCTAAAATTAGCATGTTTAAAGTGATTTTCATGCTTCCAGGGGCTCGGGAAGTTAATTAAATACCATTTGGAGGCATTTAATGTTCGAGCAAAAACGGCTGATTTTCGACAAAAGAGATAACACCCCCCCCATTACGTCATGCTTCAGAAATGTGGAAAATGGTCCGTTTTCAAATGTTTTATTTTTGAACGTCAGTTCACATTTGTAGGTTGATCATCAGTGTTAGAGCTAAAATTAGCATGTTTAAAGTGATTTTCATGCTTCCAGGGGCCCAAAACACAAGATTTATGGAATGGTTAAAAGTGCATGAAAATGGCCAATTTACTCACTCTGAGTTCTCAAAAAGGGTTTCTTCACCCCGGGAAGTTAATTAAATACCATTTGGAGGCATTTAATGTTAGAGCAAAAACGGCAGATTTTCGACAAAAGAGATAACACCCCCCATTACGTCATGCTTCAGAAATGTGGAAAATGGTCCGTTTTCAAATGTTTTATTTTTGAACGTCAGTTCACATTTGTAGGTGGATCATCAGTGTTAGAGCTAAAATTAGCATGTTTAAAGTGATTTTCATGCTTCCAGGGGCTCGGGAAGTTAATTAAATACCATTTGGAGGCATTTAATGTTCGAGCAAAAACGGCTGATTTTCGACAAAAGAGATAACACCCCCCCATTACGTCATGCTTCAGAAATGTGGAAAATGGTCCGTTTTCAAATGTTTTATTTTTGAACGTCAGTTCATATTTGTAGGTGGATCATCAGTGTTAGAGCTAAAATTAGCATGTTTAAAGTGATTTTCATGCTTCCAGGGGCTCGGGAAGTTAATTAAATACCATTTGGAGGCATTTAATGTTCGAGCAAAAACGGCTGATTTTCGACAAAAGAGATAACACCCCCCCATTACGTCATGCTTCAGAAATGTGGAAAATGGTCCGTTTTCAAATGTTTTATTTTTGAACGTCAGTTCACATTTGTAGGTGGATCATCAGTGTTAGAGCTAAAATTAGCATGTTTAAAGTGATTTTCATGCTTCCAGGGGCTCGGGAAGTTAATTAAATACCATTTGGAGGCATTTAATGTTCAAGCAAAAACGGCTGATTTTCGACAAAAGAGATAACACCCCCCCATTACGTCATGCTTCAGAAATGTGGAAAATGGTCCGTTTTCAAATGTTTTATTTTTGAACGTCAGTTCACATTTGTAGGTGGATCATCAGTGTTAGAGCTAAAATTAGCATGTTTAAAGTGATGTTCATGCTTCCAGGGGCTCGGGAAGTGAAATAAATACCATTTGGAGGCATTTAATGTTCGAGCAAAAAAGGCTGATTTTCCACAAAAGAGATAACACCCCCCCATTACGTCACGCTTCAGAAATGTGGAAAATGGTCCGTTTTCAAATGTTTTATTTTTGAACGTCAGTTCACATTTGTAGGTGGATCATCAGTGTTAGAGCTAAAATTAGCATGTTTAAAGTGATTTTCATGCTTCTTGGGGCCCAAAACACAAGATTTATGGAATGGTTAAAAGTGCATGAAAATGGCCAATTTACTCACTCTGAGTTCTCAAAAAAGGGTTTCTTCACCCCGGGAAGTTAATTAAATACCATTTGGAGGCATTTAATGTTAGAGCAAAAACGGCTGATTTTCGACAAAAGAGATAACACCCCCCCATTACGTCATGCTTCAGAAATGTGGAAAATGGTCCGTTTTCAAATGTTTTATTTTTGAACGTCAGTTCACATTTGTAGGTGGATCATCAGTGTTAGAGCTAAAATTAGCATGTTTAAAGTGATTTTCATGCTTCCAGGGGCTCGGGAAGTTAATTAAATACCATTTGGAGGCATTTAATGTTCGAGCAAAAACGGCTGATTTTCGACAAAAGAGATAACACCCCCCCATTACGTCCTGCTTCAGAAATGTGGAAAATGGTCCGTTTTCAAATGTTTTATTTTTGAACGTCAGTTCACATTTGTAGGTGGATCATCAGTGTTAGAGCTAAAATTAGCATGTTTAAAGTGATTTTCATGCTTCCAGGGGCCCAAAACACAAGATTTATGGAATGGTTAAAAGTGCATGAAAATGGCCAATTTACTCACTCTGAGTTCTCAAAAAGGGTTTCTTCACCCCGGGAAGTTAATTAAATACCATTTGGAGGCATTTAATGTTAGAGCAAAAACGGCTGATTTTCGACAAAAGAGATAACACCCCCCCATTACGTCATGCTTCAGAAATGTGGAAAATGGTCCGTTTTCAAATGTTTTATTTTTGAACGTCAGTTCACATTTGTAGGTGGATCATCAGTGTTAGAGCTAAAATTAGCATGTTTAAAGTGATTTTCATGCTTCCAGGGGCCCAAAACACAAGATTTATGGAATGGTTAAAAGTGCATGAAAATGGCCAATTTACTCACTCTGAGTTCTCAAAAAGGGTTTCTTCACCCCGGGAAGTTAATTAAATACCATTTGGAGGCATTTAATGTTCGAGCAAAAACGGCTGATTTTCGACAAAAGAGATAACACCCCCCCATTACGTCATGCTTCAGAAATGTGAAAAATGGTCCGTTTTCAAATGTTTTATTTTTGAACGTCAGTTCACATTTGTAGGTGGATCATCAGTGTTAGAGCTAAAATTAGCATGTTTAAAGTGATTTTCATGCTTCCAGGGGCTCGGGAAGTTAATTAAATACCATTTGGAGGCATTTAATGTTCGAGCAAAAACGGCTGATTTTCGACAAAAGAGATAACACCCCCCCATTACGTCATGCTTCAGAAATGTGGAAAATGGTCCGTTTTCAAATGTTTTATTTTTGAACGTCAGTTCACATTTGTAGGTGGATCATCAGTGTTAGAGCTAAAATTAGCATGTTTAAAGTGATTTTCATGCTTCCAGGGGCTCGGGAAGTTAATTAAATACCATTTGGAGGCATTTAATGTTCGAGCAAAAACGGCTGATTTTCGAAGAAAGAGATAACACCCCCCCATTACGTCATGCTTCAGAAATGTGGAAAATGGTCCGTTTTCAAATGTTTTATTTTTGAACGTCAGTTCACATTTGTAGGTGGATCATCAGTGTTAGGGCTAAAATTAGCATGTTTAAAGTGATTTTCATGCTTCCAGGGGCCCAAAACACAAGATTTATGGAATGGTTAAAAGTGCATGAAAATGGCCAATTTACTCACTCTGAGTTCTCAAAAAGGGTTTCTTCACCCCGGGAAGTTAATTAAATACCATTTGGAGGCATTTAATGTTCGAGCAAAAACGGCTGATTTTCGACAAAAGAGATAACACCCCCCCATTACGTCATGCTTCAGAAATGTGGAAAATGGTCCGTTTTCAAATGTTTTATTTTTGAACGTCAGTTCACATTTGTAGGTGGATCATCAGTGTTAGAGCTAAAATTAGCATGTTTAAAGTGATTTTCATGCTTCCAGGGGCTCGGGAAGTTAATTAAATACCATTTGGAGGCATTTAATGTTCGAGCAAAAACGGCTGATTTTCGACAAAAGAGATAACACCCCCCCATTACGTCATGCTTCAGAAATGTGGAAAATGGTCCGTTTTCAAATGTTTTATTTTTGAACGTCAGTTCACATTTGTAGGTGGATCATCAGTGTTAGAGCTAAAATTAGCATGTTTAAAGTGATTTTCATGCTTCCAGGGGCCCAAAACACAAGATTTATGGAATGGTTAAAAGTGCATGAAAATGGCCAATTTACTCACTCTGAGTTCTCAAAAAGGGTTTCTTCACCCCGGGAAGTTAATTAAATACCATTTGGAGGCATTTAATGTTAGAGCAAAAACGGCTGATTTTCGACAAAAGAGATAACACCCCCCCATTACGTCATGCTTCAGAAATGTGGAAAATGGTCCGTTTTCAAATGTTTTATTTTTGAACGTCAGTTCACATTTGTAGGTGGATCATCAGTGTTAGAGCTAAAATTAGCATGTTTAAAGTGATTTTCATGCTTCCAGGGGCTCGGGAAGTTAATTAAATACCATTTGGAGGCATTTAATGTTAGAGCAAAAACGGCTGATTTTCGACAAAAGAGATAACACCCCCCCATTACGTCATGCTTCAGAAATGTGGAAAATGGTCCGTTTTCAAATGTTTTATTTTTGAACGTCAGTTCACATTTGTAGGTGGATCATCAGTGTTAGAGCTAAAATTAGCATGTTTAAAGTGATTTTCATGCTTCCAGGGGCTCGGGAAGTGAAATAAATACCATTTGGAGGCATTTTATGTTCGAGCAAAAAAGGCTGATTTTCCACAAAAGAGATAACACCCCCCCATTACGTCATGCTTCAGAAATGTGGAAAATGGTCCGTTTTCAAATGTTTTATTTTTGAACGTCAGTTCACATTTGTAGGTGGACCATCAGTGTTAGAGCTAAAATTAGCATGTTTAAAGTGATTTTCATGCTTCCAGGGGCCCAAAACACAAGATTTATGGAATGGTTAAAAGTGCATGAAAATGGCCAATTTACTCACTCAGAGTTCTCAAAAAGGGTTTCTTCACCCCGGGAAGTTAATTAAATACCATTTGGAGGCATTTAATGTTAGAGCAAAAACGGCTGATTTTCGACAAAAGAGATAACACCCCCCCATTACGTCATGCTTCAGAAATGTGAAAAATGGTCCGTTTTCAAATGTTTTATTTTTGAACGTCAGTTCACATTTGTAGGTGGACCATCAGTGTTAGAGCTAAAATTAGCATGTTTAAAGTGATTTTCATGCTTCCAGGGGCCCAAAACACAAGATTTATGGAATGGTTAAAAGTGCATGAAAATGGCCAATTTACTCACTCTGAGTTCTCAAAAAGGGTTTCTTCACCCCGGGAAGTTAATTAAATACCATTTGGAGGCATTTAATGTTCGAGCAAAAACGGCTGATTTTCGACAAAAGAGATAACACCCCCCCATTACGTCATGCTTCAGAAATGTGGAAAATGGTCCGTTTTCAAATGTTTTATTTTTGAACGTCAGTTCACATTTGTAGGTGGATCATCAGTGTTAGAGCTAAAATTAGCATGTTTAAAGTGATTTTCATGCTTCCAGGGGCCCAAAACACAAGATTTATGGAATGGTTAAAAGTGCATGAAAATGGCCAATTTACTCACTCTGAGTTCTCAAAAAGGGTTTCTTCACCCCGGGAAGTTAATTAAATACCATTTGGAGGCATTTAATGTTCGAGCAAAAACGGCTGATTTTCAACAAAAGAGATAACACCCCCCCATTACGTCATGCTTCAGAAATGTGGAAAATGGTCCGTTTTCAAATGTTTTATTTTTGAACGTCAGTTCACATTTGTAGGTGGATCATCAGTGTTAGAGCTAAAATTAGCATGTTTAAAGTGATTTTCATGCTTCCAGGGGCTCGGGAAGTTAATTAAATACCATTTGGAGGCATTTAATGTTAGAGCAAAAACGGCTGATTTTCGACAAAAGAGATAACACCCCCCCATTACGTCATGCTTCAGAAATGTGGAAAATGGTCCGTTTTCAAATGTTTTATTTTTGAACGTCAGTTCACATTTGTAGGTGGATCATCAGTGTTAGAGCTAAAATTAGCATGTTTAAAGTGATTTTCATGCTTCCAGGGGCTCGGGAAGTGAAATAAATACCATTTGGAGGCATTTAATGTTCGAGCAAAAAAGGCTGATTTTCCACAAAAGAGATAACACCCCCCATTACGTCATGCTTCAGAAATGTGGAAAATGGTCCGTTTTCAAATGTTTTATTTTTGAACGTCAGTTCACATTTGTAGGTGGATCATCAGTGTTAGAGCTAAAATTAGCATGTTTAAAGTGATTTTCATGCTTCTTGGGGCCCAAAACACAAGATTTATGGAATGGTTAAAAGTGCATGAAAATGGCCAATTTACTCACTCTGAGTTCTCAAAAAGGGTTTCTTCACCCCGGGAAGTTAATTAAATACCATTTGGAGGCATTTAATGTTAGAGCAAAAACGGCTGATTTTCGACAAAAGAGATAACACCCCCCCATTACGTCATGCTTCAGAAATGTGGAAAATGGTCCGTTTTCAAATGTTTTATTTTTGAACGTCAGTTCACATTTGTAGGTGGATCATCAGTGTTAGAGCTAAAATTAGCATGTTTAAAGTGATTTTCATGCTTCCAGGGGCTCGGGAAGTTAATTAAATACCATTTGGAGGCATTTAATGTTCGAGCAAAAACGGCTGATTTTCGACAAAAGAGATAACACCCCCCCATTACGTCATGCTTCAGAAATGTGGAAAATGGTCCGTTTTCAAATGTTTTATTTTTGAACGTCAGTTCACATTTGTAGGTGGATCATCAGTGTTAGAGCTAAAATTAGCATGTTTAAAGTGATTTTCATGCTTCCAGGGGCCCAAAACACAAGATTTATGGAATGGTTAAAAGTGCATGAAAATGGCCAATTTACTCACTCTGAGTTCTCAAAAAGGGTTTCTTCACCCCGGGAAGTTAATTAAATACCATTTGGAGGCATTTAATGTTCGAGCAAAAACGGCTGATTTTCGACAAAAGAGATAACACCCCCCCATTACGTCATGCTTCAGAAATGTGGAAAATGGTCCGTTTTCAAATGTTTTATTTTTGAACGTCAGTTCACATTTGTAGGTGGATCATCAGTGTTAGAGTTAAAATTAGCATGTTTAAAGTGATTTTCATGCTTCCAGGGGCCCAAAACACAAGATTTATGGAATGGTTAAAAGTGCATGAAAATGGCCAATTTACTCACTCTGAGTTCTCAAAAAGGGTTTCTTCACCCCGGGAAGTTAATTAAATACCATTTGGAGGCATTTAATGTTCGAGCAAAAAAGGCTGATTTTCCACAAAAGAGATAACACCCCCCCATTACGTCATGCTTCAGAAATGTGGAAAATGGTCCGTTTTCAAATGTTTTATTTTTGAACGTCAGTTCACATTTGTAGGTGGATCATCAGTGTTAGAGCTAAAATTAGCATGTTTAAAGTGATTTTCATGCTTCCAGGGGCTCGGGAAGTTAATTAAATACCATTTGGAGGCATTTAATGTTCGAGCAAAAACGGCTGATTTTCGACAAAAGAGATAACACCCCCCCATTACGTCATGCTTCAGAAATGTGGAAAATGGTCCGTTTTCAAATGTTTTATTTTTGAACGTCAGTTCACATTTGTAGGTGGATCATCAGTGTTAGAGCTAAAATTAGCATGTTTAAAGTGATTTTCATGCTTCCAGGGGCCCAAAACACAAGATTTTTGGAATGGTTAAAAGTGCATGAAAATGGCCAATTTACTCACTCTGAGTTCTCAAAAAGGGTTTCTTCACCCCGGGAAGTTAATTAAATACCATTTGGAGGCATTTAATGTTCGAGCAAAAACGGCTGATTTTTGACAAAAGAGATAACACCCCCCCATTACGTCATGCTTCAGAAATGTGGAAAATGGTCCGTTTTCAAATGTTTTATTTTTGAACGTCAGTTCACATTTGTAGGTGGATCATCAGTGTTAGAGCTAAAATTAGCATGTTTAAAGTGATTTTCATGCTTCCAGGGGCTCGGGAAGTTAATTAAATACCATTTGGAGGCATTTAATGTTCGAGCAAAAACGGCTGATTTTCGACAAAAGAGATAACACCCCCCCATTACGTCATGCTTCAGAAATGTGGAAAATGGTCCGTTTTCAAATGTTTTATTTTTGAACGTCAGTTCACATTTGTAGGTGGATCATCAGTGTTAGAGCTAAAATTAGCATGTTTAAAGTGATTTTCATGCTTCCAGGGGCCCAAAACACAAGATTTATGGAATGGTTAAAAGTGCATGAAAATGGCCAATTTACTCACTCTGAGTTCTCAAAAAGGGTTTCTTCACCCCGGGAAGTTAATTAAATACCATTTGGAGGCATTTAATGTTCGAGCAAAAACGGCTGATTTTCGACAAAAGAGATAACACCCCCCCATTACGTCATGCTTCAGAAATGTGGAAAATGGTCCGTTTTCAAATGTTTTATTTTTGAACGTCAGTTCACATTTGTAGGTGGATCATCAGTGTTAGAGCTAAAATTAGCATGTTTAAAGTGATTTTCATGCTTCCAGGGGCCCAAAACACAAGATTTATGGAATGGTTAAAAGTGCATGAAAATGGCCAATTTACTCACTCTGAGTTCTCAAAAAGGGTTTCTTCACCCCGGGAAGTTAATTAAATACCATTTGGAGGCATTTAATGTTCGAGCAAAAACGGCTGATTTTCGACAAAAGAGATAACACCCCCCATTACGTCATGCTTCAGAAATGTGGAAAATGGTCCGTTTTCAAATGTTTTATTTTTAAACGTCAGTTCACATTTGTAGGTGGATCATCAGTGTTAGAGCTAAAATTAGCATGTTTAAAGTGATTTTCATGCTTCCAGGGGCCCAAAACACAAGATTTATGGAATGGTTAAAAGTGCATGAAAATGGCCAATTTACTCACTCTGAGTTCTCAAAAAGGGTTTCTTCACCACGGGAAGTTAATTAAATACCATTTGGAGGCATTTAATGTTCGAGCAAAAACGGCTGATTTTCGACAAAAGAGATAACACCCCCCCATTACGTCATGCTTCAGAAATGTGGAAAATGGTCCGTTTTCAAATGTTTTATTTTTGAACGTCAGTTCACATTTGTAGGTGGATCATCAGTGTTAGAGCTAAAATTAGCATGTTTAAAGTGATTTTCATGCTTCCAGGGGCTCGGGAAGTTAATTAAATACCATTTGGAGGCATTTAATGTTCGAGCAAAAACGGCTGATTTTCGACAAAAGAGATAACACCCCCCCTTTACGTCATGCTTCAGAAATGTGGAAAATGGTCCGTTTTCAAATGTTTTATTTTTGAACGTCAGTTCACATTTGTAGGTGGATCATCAGTGTTAGAGCTAAAATTAGCATGTTTAAAGTGATTTTCATGCTTCCAGGGGCTCGGGAAGTTAATTAAATACCATTTGGAGGCATTTAATGTTCGAGCAAAAACGGCTGATTTTCGACAAAAGAGATAACACCCCCCCATTACGTCATGCTTCAGAAATGTGGAAAATGGTCCGTTTTCAAATGTTTTATTTTTGAACGTCAGTTCACATTTGTAGGTGGATCATCAGTGTTAGAGCTAAAATTAGCATGTTTAAAGTGATTTTCTTGCTTCCAGGGGCCCAAAACACAAGATTTATGGAATGGTTAAAAGTGCATGAAAATGGCCAATTTACTCACTCTGAGTTCTCAAAAAGGGTTTCTTCACCCCGGGAAGTTAATTAAATACCATTTGGAGGCATTTAATGTTCGAGCAAAAACGGCTGATTTTCGACAAAAGAGATAACACCCCCCCATTACGTCATGCTTCAGAAATGTGGAAAATGGTCCGTTTTCAAATGTTTTATTTTTAAACGTCAGTTCACATTTGTAGGTGGATCATCAGTGTTAGAGCTAAAATTAGCATGTTTAAAGTGATTTTCATGCTTCCAGGGGCCCAAAACACAAGATTTATGGAATGGTTAAAAGTGCATGAAAATGGCCAATTTACTCACTCTGAGTTCTCAAAAAGGGTTTCTTCACCACGGGAAGTTAATTAAATACCATTTGGAGGCATTTAATGTTCGAGCAAAAACGGCTGATTTTCGACAAAAGAGATAACACCCCCCCATTACGTCATGCTTCAGAAATGTGGAAAATGGTCCGTTTTCAAATGTTTTATTTTTGAACGTCAGTTCACATTTGTAGGTGGATCATCAGTGTTAGAGCTAAAATTAGCATGTTTAAAGTGATTTTCATGCTTCCAGGGGCTCGGGAAGTTAATTAAATACCATTTGGAGGCATTTAATGTTCGAGCAAAAACGGCTGATTTTCGACAAAAGAGATAACACCCCCCCTTTACGTCATGCTTCAGAAATGTGGAAAATGGTCCGTTTTCAAATGTTTTATTTTTGAACGTCAGTTCACATTTGTAGGTGGATCATCAGTGTTAGAGCTAAAATTAGCATGTTTAAAGTGATTTTCATGCTTCCAGGGGCTCGGGAAGTTAATTAAATACCATTTGGAGGCATTTAATGTTCGAGCAAAAACGGCTGATTTTCGACAAAAGAGATAACACCCCCCCATTACGTCATGCTTCAGAAATGTGGAAAATGGTCCGTTTTCAAATGTTTTATTTTTGAACGTCAGTTCACATTTGTAGGTGGATCATCAGTGTTAGAGCTAAAATTAGCATGTTTAAAGTGATTTTCATGCTTCCAGGGGCCCAAAACACAAGATTTATGGAATGGTTAAAAGTGCATGAAAATGGCCAATTTACTCACTCTGAGTTCTCAAAAAGGGTTTCTTCACCCCGGGAAGTTAATTAAATACCATTTGGAGGCATTTAATGTTCGAGCAAAAACGGCTGATTTTCGACAAAAGAGATAACACCCCCCCATTACGTCATGCTTCAGAAATGTGGAAAATGGTCCGTTTTCAAATGTTTTATTTTTGAACGTCAGTTCACATTTGTAGGTGGATCATCAGTGTTAGAGCTAAAATTAGCATGTTTAAAGTGATTTTCATGCTTCCAGGGGCTCGGGAAGTTAATTAAATACCATTTGGAGGCATTTAATGTTCGAGCAAAAACGGCTGATTTTCGACAAAAGAGATAACACCCCCCCATTACGTCATGCTTCAGAAATGTGGAAAATGGTCCGTTTTCAAATGTTTTATTTTTGAACGTCAGTTCACATTTGTAGGTGGATCATCAGTGTTAGAGCTAAAATTAGCATGTTTAAAGTGATTTTCATGCTTCCAGGGGCTCGGGAAGTTAATTAAATACCATTTGGAGGCATTTAATGTTCGAGCAAAAACGGCTGATTTTCGACAAAAGAGATAACACCCCCCCATTACGTCATGCTTCAGAAATGTGGAAAATGGTCCGTTTTCAAATGTTTTATTTTTGAACGTCAGTTCACATTTGTAGGTGGATCATCAGTGTTAGAGCTAAAATTAGCATGTTTAAAGTGATTTTCATGCTTCCAGGGGCTCGGGAAGTTAATTAAATACCATTTGGAGGCATGTAATGTTCGAGCAAAAACGGCTGATTTTCGACAAAAGAGATAACACCGCCCATTACGTCATGCTTCAGAAATGTGGAAAATGGTCCGTTTTCAAATGTTTTATTTTTGAACGTCAGTTCACATTTGTAGGTGGATCATCAGTGTTAGAGCTAAAATTAGCATGTTTAAAGTGATTTTCATGCTTCCAGGGGCCCAAACCACAAGATTTATGGAATGGTTAAAAGTGCATGAAAATGGCCAATTTACTCACTCTGAGTTCTCAAAAAGGGTTTCTTCACCCCGGGAAGTTAATTAAATACCATTTGGAGGCATTTAATGTTCAAGCAAAAACGGCTGATTTTCGACAAAAGAGATAACACCCCCCCATTACGTCATGCTTCAGAAATGTGGAAAATGGTCCGTTTTCAAATGTTTTATTTTTGAACGTCAGTTCACATTTGTAGGTGGATCATCAGTGTTAGAGCTAAAATTAGCATGTTTAAAGTGATTTTCATGCTTCCAGGGGCTCGGGAAGTTAATTAAATACCATTTGGAGGCATTTAATGTTCGAGCAAAAACGGCTGATTTTCGACAAAAGAGATAACACCCCCCCATTACGTCCTGCTTCAGAAATGTGGAAAATGGTCCGTTTTCAAATGTTTTATTTTTGAACGTCAGTTCACATTTGTAGGTGGATCATCAGTGTTGGAGCTAAAATTAGCATGTTTAAAGTGATTTTCATGCTTCCAGGGGCCCAAAACACAAGATTTATGGAATGGTTAAAAGTGCATGAAAATGGCCAATTTACTCACTCTGAGTTCTCAAAAAGGGTTTCTTCACCCCGGGAAGTTAATTAAATACCATTTGGAGGCATTTAATGTTCGAGCAAAAACGGCTGATTTTCGACAAAAGAGATAACACCCCCCCATTACGTCATGCTTCAGAAATGTGGAAAATGGTCCGTTTTCAAATGTTTTATTTTTGAACGTCAGTTCACATTTGTAGGTGGATCATCAGTGTTAGAGCTAAAATTAGCATGTTTAAAGTGATTTTCATGCTTCCAGGGGCTCGGGAAGTTAATTAAATACCATTTGGAGGCATTTAATGTTCGAGCAAAAACGGCTGATTTTCGACAAAAGAGATAACACCCCCCCATTACGTCATGCTTCAGAAATGTGGAAAATGGTCCGTTTTCAAATGTTTTATTTTTGAACGTCAGTTCACATTTGTAGGTGGATCATCAGTGTTAGAGCTAAAATTAGCATGTTTAAAGTGATTTTCATGCTTCCAGGGGCCCAAAACACAAGATTTATGGAATGGTTAAAAGTGCATGAAAATGGCCAATTTACTCACTCTGAGTTCTCAAAAAGGGTTTCTTCACCCCGGGAAGTTAATTAAATACCATTTGGAGGCATTTAATGTTCGAGCAAAAACGGCTGATTTTCGACAAAAGAGATAACACCCCCCCCATTACGTCATGCTTCAGAAATGTGGAAAATGGTCCGTTTTCAAATGTTTTATTTTTGAACGTCAGTTCACATTTGTAGGTGGATCATCAGTGTTAGAGATAAAATTAGCATGTTTAAAGTGATTTTCATGCTTCCAGGGGCCCAAAACACAAGATTTATGGAATGGTTAAAAGTGCATGAAAATGGCCAATTTACTCACTCCGAGTTCTCAAAAAGGGTTTCTTCACCCCGGGAAGTTAATTAAATACCATTTGGAGGCATTTAATGTTCGAGCAAAAAAGGCTGATTTTCGACAAAAGAGATAACACCCCCCCATTACGTCATGCTTCAGAAATGTGGAAAATGGTCCGTTTTCAAATGTTTTATTTTTGAACGTCAGTTCACATTTGTAGGTGGATCATCAGTGTTAGAGCTAAAATTAGCATGTTTAAAGTGATTTTCATGCTTCCAGGGGCCCAAAACACAAGATTTATGGAATGGTTAAAAGTGCATGAAAATGGCCAATTTACTCACTCTGAGTTCTCAACAAGGGTTTCTTCACCCCGGGAAGTTAATTAAATACCATTTGGAGGCATTTAATGTTCGAGCAAAAACGGCTGATTTTCGACAAAAGAGATAACACCCCCCCATTACGTCATGCTTCAGAAATGTGGAAAATGGTCCGTTTTCAAATGTTTTATTTTTGAACGTCAGTTCACATTTGTAGGTGGATCATCAGTGTTAGAGCTAAAATTAGCATGTTTAAAGTGATTTTCATGCTTCCAGGGGCCCAAAACACAACATTTATGGAATGGTTAAAAGTGCATGAAAATGGCCAATTTACTCACTCTGAGTTCTCAAAAAGGGTTTCTTCACCCCGGGAAGTTAATTAAATACCATTTGGAGGCATTTAATGTTCGAGCAAAAACGGCTGATTTTCGACAAAAGAGATAACACCCCCCCATTACGTCATGCTTCAGAAATGTGGAAAATGGTCAGTTTTCAAATGTTTTATTTTTGAACGTCAGTTCACATTTGTAGGTGGATCATCAGTGTTAGAGCTAAAATTAGCATGTTTAAAGTGATTTTCATGCTTCCAGGGGCTCGGGAAGTTAATTAAATACCATTTGGAGGCATTTAATGTTAGAGCAAAAACGGCTGATTTTCGACAAAAGAGATAACACCCCCCCATTACGTCATGCTTCAGAAATGTGGAAAATGGTCCGTTTTCAAATGTTTTATTTTTGAACGTCAGTTCACATTTGTAGGTGGATCATCAGTGTTAGAGCTAAAATTAGCATGTTTAAAGTGATTTTCATGCTTCCAGGGGCTCGGGAAGTGAAATAAATACCATTTGGAGGCATTTAATGTTCGAGCAAAAAAGGCTGATTTTCCACAAAAGAGATAACACCCCCCCATTACGTCATGCTTCAGAAATGTGGAAAATGGTCCTTTTTCAAATGTTTTATTTTTGAACGTCAGTTCACATTTGTAGGTGGATCATCAGTGTTAGAGCTAAAATTAGCATGTTTAAAGTGATTTTCATGCTTCCAGGGGCTCGGGAAGTTAATTAAATACCATTTGGAGGCATTTAATGTTCGAGCAAAAACGGCTGATTTTCGACAAAAGAGATAACACCCCCCCATTACGTCATGCTTCAGAAATGTGGAAAATGGTCCGTTTTCAAATGTTTTATTTTTGAACGTCAGTTCACATTTGTAGGTGGATCATCAGTGTTAGAGCTAAAATTAGCATGTTTAAAGTGATTTTCATGCTTCCAGGGGCCCAAAACACAAGATTTATGGAATGGTTAAAAGTGCATGAAAATGGCCAATTTACTCACTCTGAGTTCTCAAAAAGGGTTTCTTCACCCCGGGAAGTTAATTAAATACCATTTGGAGGCATTTAATGTTCGAGCAAAAACGGCTGATTTTCGACAAAAGAGATAACACCCCCCCATTACGTCATGCTTCAGAAATGTGGAAAATGGTCCGTTTTCAAATGTTTTATTTTTGAACGTCAGTTCACATTTGTAGGTGGATCATCAGTGTTAGAGCTAAAATTAGCATGTTTAAAGTGATTTTCATGCTTCCAGGGGCCCAAAACACAAGATTTATGGAATGGTTAAAAGTGCATGAAAATGGCCAATTTACTCACTCTGAGTTCTCAAAAAGGGTTTCTTCACCCCGGGAAGTTAATTAAATACCATTTGGAGGCATTTAATGTTCGAGCAAAAACGGCTGATTTTCGACAAAAGAGATAACACCCCCTCATTACGTCATGCTTCAGAAATGTGGAAAATGGTCCGTTTTCAAATGTTTTATTTTTGAACGTCAGTTCACATTTGTAGGTGGATCATCAGTGTTAGAGCTAAAATTAGCATGTTTAAAGTGATTTTCATGCTTCCAGGGGCCCAAAACACAAGATTTATGGAATGGTTAAAAGTGCATGAAAATGGCCAATTTACTCACTCTGAGTTCTCAAAAAGGGTTTCTTCACCCCGGGAAGTTAATTAAATACCATTGGGAGGCATTTAATGTTCGAGCAAAAACGGCTGATTTTCGACAAAAGAGATAACACCCCCCCATTACGTCATGCTTCAGAAATGTGGAAAATGGTCCGTTTTCAAATGTTTTATTTTTGAACGTCAGTTCACATTTGTAGGTGGATCATCAGTGTTAGAGCTAAAATTAGCATGTTTAAAGTGATTTTCATGCTTCCAGGGGCCCAAAACACAAGATTTATGGAATGGTTAAAAGTGCATGAAAATGGCCAATTTACTCACTCTGAGTTCTCAAAAAGGGTTTCTTCACCCCGGGAAGTTAATTAAATACCATTTGGAGGCATTTAATGTTCGAGCAAAAACGGCTGATTTTCGACAAAAGAGATAACACCCCCCCATTACGTCATGCTTCAGAAATGTGGAAAATGGTCCGTTTTCAAATGTTTTATTTTTGAACGTCAGTTCACATTTGTAGGTGGATCATCAGTGTTAGAGCTAAAATTAGCATGTTTAAAGTGATTTTCATGCTTCCAGGGGCCCAAAACACAAGATTTATGGAATGGTTAAAAGTGCATGAAAATGGCCAATTTACTCACTCTGAGTTCTCAAAAAGGGTTTCTTCACCCCGGGAAGTTAATTAAATACCATTTGGAGGCATTTAATGTTCGAGCAAAAACGGCTGATTTTCGACAAAAGAGATAACACCCCCCCATTACGTCATGCTTCAGAAATGTGGAAAATGGTCCGTTTTCAAATGTTTTATTTTTGAACGTCAGTTCACATTTGTAGGTGGATCATCAGTGTTAGAGCTAAAATTAGCATGTTTAAAGTGATTTTCATGCTTCCAGGGGCTCGGGAAGTTAATTAAATACCATTTGGAGGCATTTAATGTTCGAGCAAAAACGGCTGATTTTCGACAAAAGAGATAACACCCCCCCATTACGTCATGCTTCAGAAATGTGGAAAATGGTCCGTTTTCAAATGTTTTATTTTTGAACGTCAGTTCACATTTGTAGGTGGATCATCAGTGTTAGAGCTAAAATTAGCATGTTTAAAGTGATTTTCATGCTTCCAGGGGCTCGGGAAGTTAATTAAATACCATTTGGAGGCATTTAATGTTCGAGCAAAAACGGCTGATTTTCGACAAAAGAGATAACACCCCCCCATTACGTCATGCTTCAGAAATGTGGAAAATGGTCCGTTTTCAAATGTTTTATTTTTGAACGTCAGTTCACATTTGTAGGTGGATCATCAGTGTTAGAGCTAAAATTAGCATGTTTAAAGTGATTTTCATGCTTCCAGGGGCTCGGGAAGTTAATTAAATACCATTTGGAGGCATTTAATGTTCGAGCAAAAACGGCTGATTTTCGACAAAAGAGATAACACCCCCCCATTACGTCATGCTTCAGAAATGTGGAAAATGGTCCGTTTTCAAATGTTTTATTTTTGAACGTCAGTTCACATTTGTAGGTGGATCATCAGTGTTAGAGCTAAAATTAGCATGTTTAAAGTGATTTTCATGCTTCCAGGGGCCCAAAACACAAGATTTATGGAATGGTTAAAAGTGCATGAAAATGGCCAATTTACTCACTCTGAGTTCTCAAAAAGGGTTTCTTCACCCCGGGAAGTTAATTAAATACCATTTGGAGGCATTTAATATTCGAGCAAAAACGGCTGATTTTCGACAAAAGAGATAACACCCCCCCATTACGTCATGCTTCAGAAATGTGGAAAATGGTCCGTTTTCAAATGTTTTATTTTTGAACGTCAGTTCACATTTGTAGGTGGATCATCAGTGTTAGAGCTAAAATTAGCATGTTTAAAGTGATTTTCATGCTTCCAGGGGCCCAAAACACAAGATTTATGGAATGGTTAAAAGTGCATGAAAATGGCCAATTTACTCACTCTGAGTTCTCAAAAAGGGTTTCTTCACCCCGGGAAGTTAATTAAATACCATTTGGAGGCATTTAATGTTCGAGCAAAAACGGCTGATTTTCGACAAAAGAGATAACACCCCCCCATTACGTCATGCTTCAGAAATGTGGAAAATGGTCCGTTTTCAAATGTTTTATTTTTGAACGTCAGTTCACATTTGTAGGTGGATCATCAGTGTTAGAGCTAAAATTAGCATGTTTAAAGTGATTTTCATGCTTCCAGGGGCCCAAAACACAAGATTTATGGAATGGTTAAAAGTGCATGAAAATGGCCAATTTACTCACTCTGAGTTCTCAAAAAGGGTTTCTTCACCCCGGGAAGTTAATTAAATACCATTTGGAGGCATTTAATGTTCGAGCAAAAACGGCTGATTTTCGACAAAAGAGATAACACCCCCCCATTACGTCATGCTTCAGAAATGTGGAAAATGGTCCGTTTTCAAATGTTTTATTTTTGAACGTCAGTTCACATTTGTAGGTGGATCATCAGTGTTAGAGCTAAAATTAGCATGTTTAAAGTGATTTTCATGCTTCCAGGGGCTCGGGAAGTTAATTAAATACCATTTGGAGGCATTTAATGTTCGAGCAAAAACGGCTGATTTTCGACAAAAGAGATAACACCCCCCCATTACGTCATGCTTCAGAAATGTGGAAAATGGTCCGTTTTCAAATGTTTTATTTTTGAACGTCAGTTCACATTTGTAGGTGGATCATCAGTGTTAGAGCTAAAATTAGCATGTTTAAAGTGATTTTCATGCTTCCAGGGGCCCAAAACACAAGATTCATGGAATGGTTAAAAGTGCATGAAAATGGCCAATTTACTCACTCTGAGTTCTCAAAAAGGGTTTCTTCACCCCGGGAAGTTAATTAAATACCATTTGGAGGCATTTAATGTTCGAGCAAAAACGGCTGATTTTCGACAAAAGAGATAACACCCCCCCATTACGTCATGCTTCAGAAATGTGGAAAATGGTCCGTTTTCAAATGTTTTATTTTTGAACGTCAGTTCACATTTGTAGGTGGATCATCAGTGTTAGAGCTAAAATTAGCATGTTTAAAGTGATTTTCATGCTTCCAGGGGCCCAAAACACAAGATTTATGGAATGGTTAAAAGTGCATGAAAATGGCCAATTTACTCACTCTGAGTTCTCAAAAAGGGTTTCTTCACCCCGGGAAGTTAATTAAATACCATTTGGAGGCATTTAATGTTCGAGCAAAAACGGCTGATTTTCGACAAAAGAGATAACACCCCCCCATTACGTCATGCTTCAGAAATGTGGAAAATGGTCCGTTTTCAAATGTTTTATTTTTGAACGTCAGTTCACATTTGTAGGTGGATCATCAGTGTTAGAGCTAAAATTAGCATGTTTAAAGTGATTTTCATGCTTCCAGGGGCCCAAAACACAAGATTTATGGAATGGTTAAAAGTGCATGAAAATGGCCAATTTACTCACTCTGAGTTCTCAAAAAGGGTTTCTTCACCCCGGGAAGTTAATTAAATACCATTGGGAGGCATTTAATGTTCGAGCAAAAACGGCTGATTTTCGACAAAAGAGATAACACCCCCCCATTACGTCATGCTTCAGAAATGTGGAAAATGGTCCGTTTTCAAATGTTTTATTTTTGAACGTCAGTTCACATTTGTAGGTGGATCATCAGTGTTAGAGCTAAAATTAGCATGTTTAAAGTGATTTTCATGCTTCCAGGGGCCCAAAACACAAGATTTATGGAATGGTTAAAAGTGCATGAAAATGGCCAATTTACTCACTCTGAGTTCTCAAAAAGGGTTTCTTCACCCCGGGAAGTTAATTAAATACCATTTGGAGGCATTTAATGTTCGAGCAAAAACGGCTGATTTTCGACAAAAGAGATAACACCCCCCCATTACGTCATGCTTCAGAAATGTGGAAAATGGTCCGTTTTCAAATGTTTTATTTTTAAACGTCAGTTCACATTTGTAGGTGGATCATCAGTGTTAGAGCTAAAATTAGCATGTTTAAAGTGATTTTCATGCTTCCAGGGGCCCAAAACACAAGATTTATGGAATGGTTAAAAGTGCATGAAAATGGCCAATTTACTCACTCTGAGTTCTCAAAAAGGGTTTCTTCACCCCGGGAAGTGAAATAAATACCATTCAGAGGCATTTAATGTTCGAGCAAAAACGGCTGATTTTCGACAAAAGAGATAACACCCCCCCCATTACGTCATGCTTCAGAAATGTGGAAAATGGTCCGTTTTCAAATGTTTTATTTTTGAACGTCAGTTCACATTTGTAGGTGGATCATCAGTGTTAGAGCTAAAATTAGCATGTTTAAAGTGATTTTCATGCTTCCAGGGGCTCGGGAAGTTAATTAAATACCATTTGGAGGCATTTAATGTTCGAGCAAAAACGGCTGATTTTCGACAAAAGAGATAACACCCCCCCATTACGTCATGCTTCAGAAATGTGGAAAATGGTCCGTTTTCAAATGTTTTATTTTTGAACGTCAGTTCACATTTGTAGGTGGATCATCAGTGTTAGAGCTAAAATTAGCATGTTTAAAGTGATTTTCATGCTTCCAGGGGCTCGGGAAGTTAATTAAATACCATTTGGAGGCATTTAATGTTCGAGCAAAAACGGCTGATTTTCGACAAAAGAGATAACACCCCCCCATTACGTCATGCTTCAGAAATGTGGAAAATGGTCCGTTTTCAAATGTTTTATTTTTGAACGTCAGTTCACATTTGTAGGTGGATCATCAGTGTTAGAGCTAAAATTAGCATGTTTAAAGTGATTTTCATGCTTCCAGGGGCCCAAAACACAAGATTTATGGAATGGTTAAAAGTGCATGAAAATGGCCAATTTACTCACTCTGAGTTCTCAAAAAGGGTTTCTTCACCCCGGGAAGTTAATTAAATACCATTTGGAGGCATTTAATGTTCGAGCAAAAACGGCTGATTTTCGACAAAAGAGATAACACCCCCCCATTACGTCATGCTTCAGAAATGTGGAAAATGGTCCGTTTTCAAATGTTTTATTTTTGAACGTCAGTTCACATTTGTAGGTGGATCATCAGTGTTAGAGCTAAAATTAGCATGTTTAAAGTGATTTTCATGCTTCCAGGGGCTCGGGAAGTTAATTAAATACCATTTGGAGGCATTTAATGTTCGAGCAAAAACGGCTGATTTTCGACAAAAGAGATAACACCCCCCCATTACGTCATGCTTCAGAAATGTGGAAAATGGTCCGTTTTCAAATGTTTTATTTTTGAACGTCAGTTCACATTTGTAGGTGGATCATCAGTGTTAGAGCTAAAATTAGCATGTTTAAAGTGATTTTCATGCTTCCAGGGGCTCGGGAAGTTAATTAAATACCATTTGGAGGCATTTAATGTTCGAGCAAAAACGGCTGATTTTCGACAAAAGAGATAACACCCCCCCATTACGTCATGCTTCAGAAATGTGGAAAATGGTCCGTTTTCAAATGTTTTATTTTTGAACGTCAGTTCACATTTGTAGGTGGATCATCAGTGTTAGAGCTAAAATTAGCATGTTTAAAGTGATTTTCATGCTTCCAGGGGCTCGGGAAGTTAATTAAATACCATTTGGAGGCATTTAATGTTCGAGCAAAAACGGCTGATTTTCGACAAAAGAGATAACACCCCCCATTACGTCATGCTTCAGAAATGTGGAAAATGGTCCGTTTTCAAATGTTTTATTTTTGAACGTCAGTTCACATTTGTAGGTGGATCATCAGTGTTTGAGCTAAAATTAGCATGTTTAAAGTGATTTTCATGCTTCCAGGGGCCCAAACCACAAGATTTATGGAATGGTTAAAAGTGCATGAAAATGGCCAATTTACTCACTCTGAGTTCTCAAAAAGGGTTTCTTCACCCCGGGAAGTTAATTAAATACCATTTGGAGGCATTTAATGTTTGAGCAAAAACGGCTGATTTTCGACAAAAGAGATAACACCCCCCCATTACGTCATGCTTCAGAAATGTGGAAAATGGTCCGTTTTCAAATGTTTTATTTTTGAACGTCAGTTCACATTTGTAGGTGGATCATCAGTGTTAGAGCTAAAATTAGCATGTTTAAAGTGATTTTCATGCTTCCAGGGGCTCGGGAAGTTAATTAAATACCATTTGGAGGCATTTAATGTTCGAGCAAAAACGGCTGATTTTCGACAAAAGAGATAACACCCCCCCATTACGTCATGCTTCAGAAATGTGGAAAATGGTCCGTTTTCAAATGTTTTATTTTTGAACGTCAGTTCACATTTGTAGGTGGATCATCAGTGTTAGAGCTAAAATTAGCATGTTTAAAGTGATTTTCATGCTTCCAGGGGCTGGGAAGTTAATTAAATACCATTTGGAGGCATTTAATGTTCGAGCAAAAACGGCTGATTTTCGACAAAAGAGATAACACCCCCCCATTACGTCATGCTTCAGAAATGTGGAAAATGGTCCGTTTTCAAATGTTTTATTTTTGAACGTCAGTTCACATTTGTAGGTGGATCATCAGTGTTAGAGCTAAAATTAGCATGTTTAAAGTGATTTTCATGCTTCCAGGGGCTCGGGAAGTTAATTAAATACCATTTGGAGGCATTTAATGTTCGAGCAAAAACGGCTGATTTTCGACAAAAGAGATAACACCCCCCCATTACGTCATGCTTCAGAAATGTGGAAAATGGTCCGTTTTCAAATGTTTTATTTTTGAACGTCAGTTCACATTTGTAGGTGGATCATCAGTGTTAGAGCTAAAATTAGCATGTTTAAAGTGATTTTCATGCTTCCAGGGGCTCGGGAAGTTAATTAAATACCATTTGGAGGCATTTAATGTTCGAGCAAAAACGGCTGATTTTCGACAAAAGAGATAACACCCCCCATTACGTCATGCTTCAGAAATGTGGAAAATGGTCCGTTTTCAAATGTTTTATTTTTGAACGTCAGTTCACATTTGTAGGTGGATCATCAGTGTTTGAGCTAAAATTAGCATGTTTAAAGTGATTTTCATGCTTCCAGGGGCCCAAACCACAAGATTTATGGAATGGTTAAAAGTGCATGAAAATGGCCAATTTACTCACTCTGAGTTCTCAAAAAGGGTTTCTTCACCCCGGGAAGTTAATTAAATACCATTTGGAGGCATTTAATGTTCGAGCAAAAACGGCTGATTTTCGACAAAAGAGATAACACCCCCCCATTACGTCATGCTTCAGAAATGTGGAAAATGGTCCGTTTTCAAATGTTTTATTTTTGAACGTCAGTTCACATTTGTAGGTGGATCATCAGTGTTAGAGCTAAAATTAGCATGTTTAAAGTGATTTTCATGCTTCCAGGGGCTCGGGAAGTTAATTAAATACCATTTGGAGGCATTTAATGTTCGAGCAAAAACGGCTGATTTTCGACAAAAGAGATAACACCCCCCCATTACGTCATGCTTCAGAAATGTGGAAAATGGTCCGTTTTCAAATGTTTTATTTTTGAACGTCAGTTCACATTTGTAGGTGGATCATCAGTGTTAGAGCTAAAATTAGCATGTTTAAAGTGATTTTCATGCTTCCAGGGGCTCGGGAAGTTAATTAAATACCATTTGGAGGCATTTAATGTTCGAGCAAAAACGGCTGATTTTCGACAAAAGAGATAACACCCCCCCATTACGTCATGCTTCAGAAATGTGGAAAATGGTCCGTTTTCAAATGTTTTATTTTTGAACGTCAGTTCACATTTGTAGGTGGATCATCAGTGTTAGAGCTAAAATTAGCATGTTTAAAGTGATTTTCATGCTTCCAGGGGCTCGGAAGTTAATTAAATACCATTTGGAGGCATTTAATGTTCGAGCAAAAACGGCTGATTTTCGACAAAAGAGATAACACCCCCCATTACGTCATGCTTCAGAAATGTGGAAAATGGTCCGTTTTCAAATGTTTTATTTTTGAACGTCAGTTCACATTTGTAGGTGGATCATCAGTGTTTGAGCTAAAATTAGCATGTTTAAAGTGATTTTCATGCTTCCAGGGGCCCAAACCACAAGATTTATGGAATGGTTAAAAGTGCATGAAAATGGCCAATTTACTCACTCTGAGTTCTCAAAAAGGGTTTCTTCACCCCGGGAAGTT
This sequence comes from Lissotriton vulgaris, assembly GCF_964263255.1. Lineage (NCBI taxonomy): Eukaryota > Metazoa > Chordata > Amphibia > Caudata > Salamandridae > Lissotriton > Lissotriton vulgaris. Next base: position 231,725 of record NW_028241181.1, on the reverse strand, counting down.
AATTAAATACCATTTGGAGGCATTTAATGTTCGAGCAAAAACGGCTGATTTTCGACAAAAGAGATAACACCCCCCCATTACGTCATGCTTCAGAAATGTGGAAAATGGTCCGTTTTCAAATGTTTTATTTTTGAACGTCAGTTCACATTTGTAGGTGGATCATCAGTGTTAGAGCTAAAATTAGCATGTTTAAAGTGATTTTCATGCTTCCAGGGGCTCGGGAAGTTAATTAAATACCATTTGGAGGCATTTAATGTTCGAGCAAAAACGGCTGATTTTCGAAAAAAGAGATAACACCCCCCCATTACGTCATGCTTCAGAAATGTGGAAAATGGTCCGTTTTCAAATGTTTTATTTTTGAACGTCAGTTCACATTTGTAGGTGGATCATCAGTGTTAGAGCTAAAATTAGCATGTTTAAAGTGATTTTCATGCTTCCAGGGGCCCAAAACACAAGATTTATGGAATGGTTAAAAGTGCATGAAAATGGCCAATTTACTCACTCTGAGTTCTCAAAAAGGGTTTCTTCACCCCGGGAAGTTAATTAAATACCATTTGGAGGCATTTAATGTTCGAGCAAAAACGGCTGATTTTCGACAAAAGAGATAACACCCCCCCATTACGTCATGCTTCAGAAATGTGGAAAATGGTCCGTTTTCAAATGTTTTATTTTTGAACGTCAGTTCACATTTGTAGGTGGATCATCAGTGTTAGAGCTAAAATTAGCATGTTTAAAGTGATTTTCATGCTTCCAGGGGCTCGGGAAGTTAATTAAATACCATTTGGAGGCATTTAATGTTCGAGCAAAAACGGCTGATTTTCGACAAAAGAGATAACACCCCCCCATTACGTCATGCTTCAGAAATGTGGAAAATGGTCCGTTTTCAAATGTTTTATTTTTGAACGTCAGTTCACATTTGTAGGTGGATCATCAGTGTTAGAGCTAAAATTAGCATGTTTAAAGTGATTTTCATGCTTCCAGGGGCCCAAAACACAAGATTTATGGAATGGTTAAAAGTGCATGAAAATGGCCAATTTACTCACTCTGAGTTCTCAAAAAGGGTTTCTTCACCCCGGGAAGTTAATTAAATACCATTTGGAGGCATTTAATGTTCGAGCAAAAACGGCTGATTTTCGACAAAAGAGATAACACCCCCCCCATTACGTCATGCTTCAGAAATGTGGAAAATGGTCCGTTTTTCAAATGTTTTATTTTGAACGTCAGTTCACATTTGTAGGTGGATCATCAGTGTTAGAGATAAAATTAGCATGTTTAAAGTGATTTTCATGCTTCCAGGGGCCCAAAACACAAGATTTATGGAATGGTTAAAAGTGCATGAAAATGGCAATTTACTCACTCTGAGTTCTCAAAAAGGGTTTCTTCACCCCGGGAAGTTAATTAAATACCATTTGGAGGCATTTAATGTTCGAGCAAAAAAGGCTGATTTTCGACAAAAGAGATAACACCCCCCCCATTACGTCATGCTTCAGAAATGTGGAAAATGGTTCCGTTTTCAAATGTTTTATTTTTGAACGTCAGTTCACATTTGTAGGTGGATCATCAGTGTTAGAGCTAAAATTAGCATGTTTAAAGTGATTTTCATGCTTCCAGGGCCCAAAACACAAGATTTATGGAATGGTTAAAAGTGCATGAAAATGGCCAATTTACTCACTCTGAGTTCTCAAAAAGGGTTTCTTTCACCCCGGGAAGTTAATTAAATACCAATTTGGAGGCATTTAATGTTCGAGCAAAAACGGCTGATTTTCGACAAAAGAGATAACACCCACCCATTACGTCATGCTTCAGAAATGTGGAAAATGGTCCGTTTTCAAATGTTTTATTTTTGAACGTCAGTTCACATTTGTAGGTGGATCATCAGTGTTAGAGCTAAAATTAGCATGTTTAAAGTGATTTTCATGCTTCCAGGGGCTCAGGAAGGTTAATTAAATACCATTTGGAGGCATTTAATGTTCGAGCAAAAACGGCTGATTTTCGACCAAAAGAGATAACACCCCCCCATTACGTCATGCTTCAGAAATGTGGAAAATGGTCCGTTTTCAAATATTTTATTTTTGAACGTCAGTTCACATTTGTAGGTGGATCATCAGTGTTAGAGCTAAAATTAGCATGTTTAAAGTGATTTTCATGCTTCCAGGGGCCCAAAACACAAGATTTATGGAATGGTTAAAAGTGCATGAAAATGGCCAATTTACTCACTCTGAGTTCTCAAAAAGGGTTCTTTCACCCCGGGAAGTTAATTAAATACCATTTGGAGGCATTTAATGTTCGAGCAAAAACGGCTGATTTTCGACAAAAGAGATAACACCCCCCCCATTACGTCATGCTTCAGAAATGTGGAAAATGGTCCGTTTTCAAATGTTTTATTTTTGAACGTTCAGTTCACATTTGTAGGTGGATCATCAGTGTTAGAGATAAAATTAGCATGTTTAAAGTGATTTTCATGCTTCCAGGGGCCCAACACAAGATTTATGGAATGGTTAAAAGTGCATGAAAATGGCCCATTTACTCACTCTGAGTTCTCAAAAAGGGTTTCTTCACCCCGGGAAGTTAATTAAATACCATTTGGAGGCATTTAATGTTCGAGCAAAAAAGGCTGATTTTCGACAAAAGAGATAACACCCCCCCATTACGTCATGCTTCAGAAATGTGGAAAATGGTCCGTTTTCAAATGTTTTATTTTTGAACGTCAGTTCACATTTGTAGGTGGATCATCAGTGTTAGAGCTAAAATGAGCATGTTTAAAGTGATTTTCATGCTTCCAAGGGCCCAAAACACAAGATTTATGGAATGGTTAAAAGTGCATGAAAATGGCCAATTTACTCACTCTGAGTTCTCAAAAAGGGTTTCTTCACCCCGGGAAGTTAATTAAATACCATTTGGAGGCATTTAATGTTCGAGCAAAAACGGCTGATTTTCGACAAAAGAGATAACACCCCCCCATTACGTCATGCTTCAGAAATGTGGAAAATGGTCCGTTTTCAAATGTTTTATTTTTGAACGTCAGTTCACATTTGTAGGTGGATCATCAGTGTTAGAGCTAAAATTAGCATGTTTAAAGTGATTTTCATGCTTCCAGGGGCCCAAAACACAAGATTTATGGAATGGTTAAAAGTGCATGAAAATGGCCAATTTACTCACTCTGAGTTCTCAAAAAGGGTTTCTTCACCCCGGGAAGTTAATTAAATACCATTTGGAGGCATTTAATGTTCGAGCAAAAACGGCTGATTTTCGACAAAAGAGATAACACCCCCCCATTACGTCATGCTTCAGAAATGTGGAAAATGGTCCGTTTTCAAATGATTTATTTTTGAACGTCAGTTCACATTTGTAGGTGGATCATCAGTGTTAGAGCTAAAATTAGCATGTTTAAAGTGATTTTCATGCTTCCAGGGGCTCGGGAAGTTAATTAAATACCATTTGGAGGCATTTAATGTTCGAGCAAAAACGGCTGATTTTCGACAAAAGAGATAACACCCCCCCATTACGTCATGCTTCAGAAATGTGGAAAATGGTCCGTTTTCAAATGTTTTATTTTTGAACGTCAGTTCACATTTGTAGGTGGATCATCAGTGTTAGAGCTAAAGTTAGCATGTTTAAAGTGATTTTCATGCTTCCAGGGGCTCGGGAAGTTAATTAAATACCATTTGGAGGCATTTAATGTTCGAGCAAAAACGGCTGATTTTCGACAAAAGAGATAACACCCCCCCATTACGTCATGCTTCAGAAATGTGGAAAATGGTCCGTTTTCAAATGTTTTATTTTTGAACGTCAGTTCACATTTGTAGGTGGATCATCAGTGTTAGAGCTAAAATTAGCATGTTTAAAGTGATGTTCATGCTTCCAGGGGCTCGGGAAGTTAATTAAATACCATTTGGAGGCATTTAATGTTCGAGCAAAAACGGCTGATTTTCGACAAAAGAGATAACACCCCCCCATTACGTCATGCTTCAGAAATGTGGAAAATGGTCCGTTTTCAAATGTTTTATTTTTGAACGTCAGTTCACATTTGTAGGTGGATCATCAGTGAAAGAGCTAAAATTAGCATGTTTAAAGTGATTTTCATGCTTCCAGGGGCTCGGGAAGTTAATTAAATACCATTTGGAGGCATTTAATGTTCGAGCAAAAACGGCTGATTTTCGACAAAAGAGATAACACCCCCCATTACGTCATGCTTCAGAAATGTGGAAAATGGTCCGTTTTCAAATGTTTTATTTTTGAACGTCAGTTCACATTTGTAGGTGGATCATCAGTGTTAGAGCTAAAATTAGCATGTTTAAAGTGATTTTCATGCTTCCAGGGGCCCAAAACACAAGATTTATGGAATGGTTAAAAGTGCATGAAAATGGCCAATTTACTCACTCTGAGTTCTCAAAAAGGGTTTCTTCACCCCGGGAAGTTAATTAAATACCATTTGGAGGCATTTAATGTTCGAGCAAAAACGGCTGATTTTCGACAAAAGAGATAACACCCCCCCATTACGTCATGCTTCAGAAATGTGGAAAATGGTCCGTTTTCAAATGTTTTATTTTTGAACGTCAGTTCACATTTGTAGGTGGATCATCAGTGTTAGAGCTAAAATTAGCATGTTTAAAGTGATTTTCATGCTTCCAGGGGCTCGGGAAGTTAATTAAATACAATTTGGAGGCATTTAATGTTCGAGCAAAAACGGCTGATTTTCGACAAAACAGATAACACCCCCCCATTACGTCATGCTTCAGAAATGTGGAAAATGGTCCGTTTTCAAATGTTTTATTTTTGAACGTCAGTTCACATTTGTAGGTGGATCATCAGTGTTAGAGCTAAAATTAGCATGTTTAAAGTGATTTTCATGCTTCCAGGGGCCCAAAACACAAGATTTATGGAATGGTTAAAAGTGCATGAAAATGGCCAATTTACTCACTCTGAGTTCTCAAAAAGGGTTTCTTCACCCCGGGAAGTTAATTAAATACCATTTGGAGGCATTTAATGTTCGAGCAAAAACGGCTGATTTTCGACAAAAGAGATAACACCCCCCATTACGTCATGCTTCAGAAATGTGGAAAATGGTCCGTTTTCAAATGTTTTATTTTTGAACGTCAGTTCACATTTGTAGGTGGATCATCAGTGTTAGAGCTAAAATTAGCATGTTTAAAGTGATTTTCATGCTTCCAGGGGCCCAAAACACAAGATTTATGGAATGGTTAAAAGTGCATGAAAATAGCCAATTTACTCACTCTGAGTTCTCAAAAAGGGTTTCTTCACCCCGGGAAGTTAATTAAATACCATTTGGAGGCATTTAATGTTCGAGCAAAAACGGCTGATTTTCGACAAAAGAGATAACACCCCCCCCATTACGTCATGCTTCAGAAATGTGGAAAATGGTCCGTTTTCAAATGTTTTATTTTTGAACGTCAGTTCACATTTGTAGGTGGATCATCAGTGTTAGAGATAAAATTAGCATGTTTAAAGTGATTTTCATGCTTCCAGGGGCCCAAAACACAAGATTTATGGAATGGTAAAAGTGCATGATAATGGCCAATTTACTCACTCTGAGTTCTCAAAAAGGGTTTCTTCACCCCGGGAAGTTAATTAAATACCATTTGGAGGCATTTAATGTTCGAGCAAAAAAGGCTGATTTTCGACAAAAGAGATAACACCCCCCCATTACGTCATGCTTCAGAAATGTGGAAAATGGTCCGTTTTCAAATGTTTTATTTTTGAACGTCAGTTCACATTTGTAGGTGGATCATCAGTGTTAGAGCTAAAATTAGCATGTTTAAAGTGATTTTCATGCTTCCAGGGGCCCAAAACACAAGATTTATGGAATGGTTAAAAGTGCATGAAAATGGCCAATTTACTCACTCTGAGTTCTCAAAAAGGGTTTCTTCACCCCGGGAAGTTAATTAAATACCATTTGGAGGCATTTAATGTTCGAGCAAAAACGGCTGATTTTCGACAAAAGAGATAACACCCCCCCATTACGTCATGCTTCAGAAATGTGGAAAATGGTCCGTTTTCAAATGTTTTATTTTTGAACGTCAGTTCACATTTGTAGGTGGATCATCAGTGTTAGAGCTAAAATTAGCATGTTTAAAGTGATTTTCATGCTTCCAGGGGCCCAAAACACAAGATTTATGGAATGGTTAAAAGTGCATGAAAATGGCCAATTTACTCACTCTGAGTTCTCAAAAAGGGTTTCTTCACCCCGGGAAGTTAATTAAATACTATTTGGAGGCATTTAATGTTCGAGCAAAAACGGCTGATTTTCGACAAAAGAGATAACACCCCCCCATTACGTCATGCTTCAGAAATTGGGAAAATGGTCCGTTTTCAAATGTTTTATTTTTGAACGTCAGTTCACATTTGTAGGTGGATCATCAGTGTTAGAGCTAAAATTAGCATGTTTAAAGTGATTTTCATGCTTCCAGGGGCTCGGGAAGTTAATTAAATACCATTTGGAGGCATTTAATGTTCGAGCAAAAACGGCTGATTTTCGACAAAAGAGATAACACCCCCCCATTACGTCATGCTTCAGAAATGTGGAAAATGGTCCGTTTTCAAATGTTTTATTTTTGAACGTCAGTTCACATTTGTAGGTGGATCATCAGTGTTAGAGCTAAAATCAGCATGTTTAAAGTGATTTTCATGCTTCCAGGGGCTCGGGAAGTTAATTAAATACCATTTGGAGGCATTTAATGTTCGAGCAAAAACGGCTGATTTTCGACAAAAGAGATAACACCCCCCCATTACGTCATGCTTCAGAAATGTGGAAAATGGTCCGTTTTCAAATGTTTTATTTTTGAACGTCAGTTCACATTTGTAGGTGGATCATCAGTGTTAGAGCTAAAATTAGCATGTTTAAAGTGATTTTCATGCTTCCAGGGGCTCGGGAAGTTAATTAAATACCATTTGGAGGCATTTAATGTTCGAGCAAAAACGGCTGATTTTCGACAAAAGAGATAACACCCCCCCATTACGTCATGCTTCAGAAATGTGGAAAATGGTCCGTTTTCAAATGTTTTATTTTTGAACGTCAGTTCACATTTGTAGGTGGATCATCAGTGTTAGAGCTAAAATTAGCATGTTTAAAGTGATTTTCATGCTTCCAGGGGCCCAAAACACAAGATTTATGGAATGGTTAAAAGTGCATGAAAATGGCCAATTTACTCACTCTGAGTTCTCAAAAAGGGTTTCTTCACCCCGGGAAGTTAATCAAATACCATTTGGAGGCATTTAATGTTCGAGCAAAAACGGCTGATTTTCGACAAAAGAGATAACACCCCCCCATTACGTCATGCTTCAGAAATGTGGAAAATGGTCCGTTTTCAAATGTTTTATTTTTGAACGTCAGTTCACATTTGTAGGTGGATCATCAGTGTTAGAGCTAAAATTAGCATGTTTAAAGTGATTTTCATGCTTCCAGGGGCTCGGGAAGTTAATTAAATACCATTTGGAGGCATTTAATGTTCGAGCAAAAACGGCTGATTTTCGACAAAAGAGATAACACCCCCCCATTACGTCATGCTTCAGAAATGTGGAAAATGGTCCGTTTTCAAATGTTTTATTTTTGAACGTCAGTTCACATTTGTAGGTGGATCATCAGTGTTAGAGCTAAAATTAGCATGTTTAAAGTGATTTTCATGCTTCCAGGGGCTCGGGAAGTGAAATAAATACCATTTGGAGGCATTTAATGTTCTAGCAAAAACGGCTGATTTTCGACAAAAGAGATAACACCCCCCCATTACGTCATGCTTCAGAAATGTGGAAAATGGTCCGTTTTCAAATGTTTTATTTTTGAACGTCAGTTCACATTTGTAGGTGGATCATCAGTGTTAGAGCTAAAATTAGCATGTTTAAAGTGATTTTCATGCTTCCAGGGGCCCAAAACACAAGATTTATGGAATGGTTAAAAGTGCATGAAAATGGCCAATTTACTCACTCTGAGTTCTCAAAAAGGGTTTCTTCACCCCGGGAAGTTAATTAAATACCATTTGGAGGCATTTAATGTTCGAGCAAAAACGGCTGATTTTCGACAAAAGAGATAACACCCCCCCATTACGTCATGCTTCAGAAATGTGGAAAATGGTCCGTTTTCAAATGTTTAATTTTTGAACGTCAGTTCACATTTGTAGGTGGATCATCAGTGTTAGAGCTAAAATTAGCATGTTTAAAGTGATTTTCATGCTTCCAGGGGCTCGGGAAGTTATTTAAATACCATTTGGAGGCATTTAATGTTCGAGCAAAAACGGCTAATTTTCGACAAAAGAGATAACACCCCCCCATTACGTCATGCTTCAGAAATGTGGAAAATGGTCCGTTTTCAAATGTTTTATTTTTGAACGTCAGTTCACATTTGTAGGTGGATCATCAGTGTTAGAGCTAAAATTAGCATGTTTAAAGTGATTTTCATGATTCCAGGGGCCCAAAACACAAGATTTATGGAATGGTTAAAAGTGCATGAAAATGGCCAATTTACTCACTCTGAGTTCTCAAAAAGGGTTTCTTCACCCCGGGAAGTTAATTAAATACCATTTGGAGGCATTTAATGTTCGAGCAAAAACGGCTGATTTTCGACAAAAGAGATAACACCCCCCCATTACGTCATGCTTCAGAAATGTGGAAAATGGTCCGTTTTCAAATGTTTTATTTTTGAACGTCAGTTCACATTTGTAGGTGGATCATCAGTGTTTGAGCTAAAATTAGCATGTTTAAAGTGATTTTCATGCTTCCAGGGGCCCAAAACACAAGATTTATGGAATGGTTAAAAGTGCATGAAAATGGCCAATTTACTCACTCTGAGTTCTCAAAAAGGGTTTCTTCACCCCGGGAAGTTAATTAAATACCATTTGGAGGCATTTAATGTTCGAGCAAAAACGGCTGATTTTCGACAAAAGAGATAACACCCCCCCATACGTCATGCTTCAGAAATGTGGAAAATGGTCCGTTTTCAAATGTTTTATTTTTGAACGTCAGTTCACATTTGTAGGTGGATCATCAGTGTTAGAGCTAAAATTAGCATGTTTAAAGTGATTTTCATGCTTCCAGGGGCCCAAAACACAAGATTTATGGAATGGTTAAAAGTGCATGAAAATGGCCAATTTACTCACTCTGAGTTCTCAAAAAGGGTTTCTTCACCCCGGGAAGTTAATTAAATACCATTTGGAGGCATTTAATGTTCGAGCAAAAACGGCTGATTTTCGACAAAAGAGATAACACCCCCCCATTACGTCATGCTTCAGAAATGTGGAAAATGGTCCGTTTTCAAATGTTTAATTTTTGAACGTCAGTTCACATTTGTAGGTGGATCATCAGTGTTAGAGCTAAAATTAGCATGTTTAAAGTGATTTTCATGCTTCCAGGGGCTCGGGAAGTTATTTAAATACCATTTGGAGGCATTTAATGTTCGAGCAAAAACGGCTAATTTTCGACAAAAGAGATAACACCCCCCCATTACGTCATGCTTCAGAAATGTGGAAAATGGTCCGTTTTCAAATGTTTTATTTTTGAACGTCAGTTCACATTTGTAGGTGGATCATCAGTGTTAGAGCTAAAATTAGCATGTTTAAAGTGATTTTCATGCTTCCAGGGGCCCAAAACACAAGATTTATGGAATGGTTAAAAGTGCATGAAAATGGCCAATTTACTCACTCTGAGTTCTCAAAAAGGGTTTCTTCACCCCGGGAAGTTAATTAAATACCATTTGGAGGCATTTAATGTTCGAGCAAAAACGGCTGATTTTCGACAAAAGAGATAACACCCCCCCATTACGTCATGCTTCAGAAATGTGGAAAATGGTCCGTTTTCAAATGTTTTATTTTTGAACGTCAGTTCACATTTGTAGGTGGATCATCAGTGTTTGAGCTAAAATTAGCATGTTTAAAGTGATTTTCATGCTTCCAGGGGCCCAAAACACAAGATTTATGGAATGGTTAAAAGTGCATGAAAATGGCCAATTTACTCACTCTGAGTTCTCAAAAAGGGTTTCTTCACCCCGGGAAGTTAATTAAATACCATTTGGAGGCATTTAATGTTCGAGCAAAAACGGCTGATTTTCGACAAAAGAGATAACACCCCCCCATACGTCATGCTTCAGAAATGTGGAAAATGGTCCGTTTTCAAATGTTTTATTTTTGAACGTCAGTTCACATTTGTAGGTGGATCATCAGTGTTAGAGCTAAAATTAGCATGTTTAAAGTGATTTTCATGCTTCCAGGGGCCCAAAACACAAGATTTATGGAATGGTTAAAAGTGCATGAAAATGGCCAATTTACTCACTCTGAGTTCTCAAAAAGGGTTTCTTCACCCCGGGAAGTTAATTAAATACCATTTGGAGGCAGTTAATGTTCGAGCAAAAACGGCTGATTTTCGACAAAAGAGATAACACCCCCCCATTACGTCATGCTTCAGAAATGTGGAAAATGGTCCGTTTTCAAATGTTTTATTTTTGAACGTCAGTTCACATTTGTAGGTGGATCATCAGTGTTAGAGCTAAAATTAGCATGCTTAAAGTGATTTTCATGCTTCCAGGGGCCCAAAACACAAGATTTATGGAATGGTTAAAAGTGCATGAAAATGGCCAATTTACTCACTCTGAGTTCTCAAAAAGGGTTTCTTCACCCCGGGAAGTTAATTAAATACCATTTGGAGGCATTTAATGTTCGAGCAAAAACGGCTGATTTTCGACAAAAGAGATAACACCCCCCCATTACGTCATGCTTCAGAAATGTGGAAAATGGTCCGTTTTCAAATGTTTTATTTTTGAACGTCAGTTCACATTTGTAGGTGGATCATCAGTGTTAGAGCTAAAATTAGCATGTTTAAAGTGATTTTCATGCTTCCAGGGGCCCAAAACACAAGATTTATGGAATGGTTAAAAGTGCATGAAAATGGCCAATTTACTCACTCTGAGTTCTCAAAAAGGGTTTCTTCACCCCGGGAAGTTAATTAAATACCATTTGGAGGCATTTAATGTTAGAGCAAAAACGGCTGATTTTCGACAAAAGAGATAACACCCCCCCATTACGTCATGCTTCAGAAATGTGGAAAATGGTCCGTTTTCAAATGTTTTATTTTTGAACGTCAGTTCACATTTGTAGGTGGATCATCAGTGTTAGAGCTAAAATTAGCATGTTTAAAGTGATTTTCATGCTTCCAGGGGCCCAAAACACAAGATTTATGGAATGGTTAAAAGTGCATGAAAATGGCCAATTTACTCACTCTGAGTTCTCAAAAAGGGTTTCTTCACCCCGGGAAGTTAATTAAATACCATTTGGAGGCATTTAATGTTCGAGCAAAAACGGCTGATTTTCGACAAAAGAGATAACACCCCCCCCATTACGTCATGCTTCAGAAATGTGGAAAATGGTCCGTTTTCAAATGTTTTATTTTTGAACGTCAGTTCACATTTGTAGGTGGATCATCAGTGTTAGAGATAAAATTAGCATGTTTAAAGTGATTTTCATGCTTCCAGGGGCCCAAAACACAAGATTTATGGAATGGTTAAAAGTGCATGAAAATGGCCAATTTACTCACTCTGAGTTCTCAAAAAGGGTTTCTTCACCCCGGGAAGTTAATTAAATACCATTTGGAGGCATTTAATGTTCGAGCAAAAAAGGCTGATTTTCGACAAAAGAGATAACACCCCCCCATTACGTCATGCTTCAGAAATGTGGAAAATGGTCCGTTTTCAAATGTTTTATTTTTGAACGTCAGTTCACATTTGTAGGTGGATCATCAGTGTTAGAGCTAAAATTAGCATGTTTAAAGTGATTTTCATGCTTCCAAGGGCCCAAAACACAAGATTTATGGAATGGTTAAAAGTGCATGAAAATGGCCAATTTACTCACTCTGAGTTCTCAAAAAGGGTTTCTTCACCCCGGGAAGTTAATTAAATACCATTTGGAGGCATTTAATGTTCGAGCAAAAACGGCTGATTTTCGACAAAAGAGATAACACCCCCCCATTACGTCATGCTTCAGAAATGTGGAAAATGGTCCGTTTTCAAATGTTTTATTTTTGAACGTCAGTTCACATTTGTAGGTGGATCATCAGTGTTAGAGCTAAAATTAGCATGTTTAAAGTGATTTTCATGCTTCCAGGGGCCCAAAACACAAGATTTATGGAATGGTTAAAAGTGCATGAAAATGGCCAATTTACTCACTCTGAGTTCTCAAAAAGGGTTTCTTCACCCCGGGAAGTTAATTAAATACCATTTGGAGGCATTTAATGTTCGAGCAAAAACGGCTGATTTTCGACAAAAGAGATAACACCCCCCCATTACGTCATGCTTCAGAAATGTGGAAAATGGTCCGTTTTCAAATGATTTATTTTTGAACGTCAGTTCACATTTGTAGGTGGATCATCAGTGTTAGAGCTAAAATTAGCATGTTTAAAGTGATTTTCATGCTTCCAGGGGCTCGGGAAGTTAATTAAATACCATTTGGAGGCATTTAATGTTCGAGCAAAAACGGCTGATTTTCGACAAAAGAGATAACACCCCCCCCCCATTACGTCATGCTTCAGAAATGTGGAAAATGGTCCGTTTTCAAATGTTTTATTTTTGAACGTCAGTTCACATTTGTAGGTGGATCATCAGTGTTAGAGCTAAAATTAGCATGTTTAAAGTGATTTTCATGCTTCCAGGGGCTCGGGAAGTTAATTAAATACCATTTGGAGGCATTTAATGTTCGAGCAAAAACGGCTGATTTTCGACAAAAGAGATAAAACCCCCCAATTACGTCATGCTTCAGAAATGTGGAAAATGGTCCGTTTTCAAATGTTTTATTTTTGAACGTCAGTTCACATTTGTAGGTGGATCATCAGTGTTAGAGCTAAAATTAGCATGTTTAAAGTGATTTTCATGCTTCCAGGGGCCCAAAACACAAGATTTATGGAATGGTTAAAAGTGCATGAAAATGGCCAATTTACTCACTCTGAGTTCTCAAAAAGGGTTTCTTCACCCCGGGAAGTTAATTAAATACCATTTGGAGGCATTTAATGTTCGAGCAAAAACGGCTGATTTTCGACAAAAGAGATAACACCCCCCCATTACGTCATGCTTCAGAAATGTGGAAAATGGTCCGTTTTCAAATGTTTTATTTTTGAACGTCAGTTCACATTTGTAGGTGGATCATCAGTGTTAGAGCTAAAATTAGCATGTTTAAAGTGATTTTCATGCTTCCAGGGGCTCGGGAAGTTAATTAAATACCATTTGGAGGCATTTAATGTTCGAGCAAAAACGGCTGATTTTCGACAAAAGAGCTAACACCCCCCCATTACGTCATGCTTCAGAAATGTGGAAAATGGTCCGTTTTCAAATGTTTTATTTTTGAACGTCAGTTCACATTTGTAGGTGGATCATCAGTGTTAGAGCTAAAATTAGCATGTTTAAAGTGATGTTCATGCTTCCAGGGGCTCGGGAAGTTAATTAAATACCATTTGGAGGCATTTAATGTTCGAGCAAAAACGGCTGATTTTCGACAAAAGAGATAACACCCCCCCATTACGTCATGCTTCAGAAATGTGGAAAATGGTCCGTTTTCAAATGTTTTATTTTTGAACGTCAGTTCACATTTGTAGGTGGATCATCAGTGTTAGAGCTAAAATTAGCATGTTTAAAGTGATTTTCATGCTTCCAGGGGCTCGGGAAGTTAATTAAATACCATTTGGAGGCATTTAATGTTCGAGCAAAAACGGCTGATTTTCGACAAAAGAGATAACACCCCCCATTACGTCATGCTTCAGAAATGTGGAAAATGGTCCGTTTTCAAATGTTTTATTTTTGAACGTCAGTTCACATTTGTAGGTGGATCATCAGTGTTAGAGCTAAAATTAGCATGTTTAAAGTGATTTTCATGCTTCCAGGGGCCCAAAACACAAGATTTATGGAACGGTTAAAAGTGCATGAAAATGGCCAATTTACTCACTCTGAGTTCTCAAAAAGGGTTTCTTCACCCCGGGAAGTTAATTAAATACCATTTGGAGGCATTTAATGTTCGAGCAAAAACGGCTGATTTTCGACAAAAGAGATAACACCCCCCCATTACGTAATGCTTCAGAAATGTGGAAAATGGTCCGTTTTCAAATGTTTTATTTTTGAACGTCAGTTCACATTTGTAGGTGGATCATCAGTGTTAGAGCTAAAATTAGCATGTTTAAAGTGATTTTCATGCTTCCAGGGGCTCGGGAAGTTAATTAAATACCATTTGGAGGCATTTAATGTTCGAGCAAAAACGGCTGATTTTCGACAAAACAGATAACACCCCCCCATTACGTCATGCTTCAGAAATGTGGAAAATGGTCCGTTTTCAAATGTTTTATTTTTGAACGTCAGTTCACATTTGTAGGTGGATCATCAGTGTTAGAGCTAAAATTAGCATGTTTAAAGTGATTTTCATGCTTCCAGGGGCCCAAAACACAAGATTTATGGAATGGTTAAAAGTGCATGAAAATGGCCAATTTACTCACTCTGAGTTCTCAAAAAGGGTTTCTTCACCCCGGGAAGTTAATTAAATACCATTTGGAGGCATTTAATGTTCGAGCAAAAACGGCTGATTTTCGACAAAAGAGATAACACCCCCCATTACGTCATGCTTCAGAAATGTGGAAAATGGTCCGTTTTCAAATGTTTTATTTTTGAACGTCAGTTCACATTTGTAGGTGGATCATCAGTGTTAGAGCTAAAATTAGCATGTTTAAAGTGATTTTCATGCTTCCAGGGGCCCAAAACACAAGATTTATGGAATGGTTAAAAGTGCATGAAAATAGCCAATTTACTCACTCTGAGTTCTCAAAAAGGGTTTCTTCACCCCGGGAAGTTAATTAAATACCATTTGGAGGCATTTAATGTTCGAGCAAAAACGGCTGATTTTCGACAAAAGAGATAACACCCCCCCCCATTACGTCATGCTTCAGAAATGTGGAAAATGGTCCGTTTTCAAATGTTTTATTTTTGAACGTCAGTTCACATTTGTAGGTGGATCATCAGTGTTAGAGATAAAATTAGCATGTTTAAAGTGATTTTCATGCTTCCAGGGGCCCAAAACACAAGATTTATGGAATGGTAAAAGTGCATGAAAATGGCCAATTTACTCACTCTGAGTTCTCAAAAAGGGTTTCTTCACCCCGGGAAGTTAATTAAATACCATTTGGAGGCATTTAATGTTCGAGCAAAAAAGGCTGATTTTCGACAAAAGAGATAACACCCCCCATTACGTCATGCTTCAGAAATGTGGAAAATGGTCCGTTTTCAAATGTTTTATTTTTGAACGTCAGTTCACATTTGTAGGTGGATCATCAGTGTTAGAGCTAAAATTAGCATGTTTAAAGTGATTTTCATGCTTCCAGGGGCCCAAAACACAAGATTTATGGAATGGTTAAAAGTGCATGAAAATGGCCAATTTACTCACTCTGAGTTCTCAAAAAGGGTTTCTTCACCCCGGGAAGTTAATTAAATACCATTTGGAGGCATTTAATGTTCGAGCAAAAACGGCTGATTTTCGACAAAAGAGATAACACCCCCCCATTACGTCATGCTTCAGAAATGTGGAAAATGGTCCGTTTTCAAATGTTTTATTTTTGAACGTCAGTTCACATTTGTAGGTGGATCATCAGTGTTAGAGCTAAAATTAGCATGTTTAAAGTGATTTTCATGCTTCCAGGGGCCCAAAACACAAGATTTATGGAATGGTTAAAAGTGCATGAAAATGGCCAATTTACTCACTCTGAGTTCTCAAAAAGGGTTTCTTCACCCCGGGAAGTTAATTAAATACCATTTGGAGGCATTTAATGTTCGAGCAAAAACGGCTGATTTTCGACAAAAGAGATAACACCCCCCCATTACGTCATGCTTCAGAAATGTGGAAAATGGTCCGTTTTCAAATGTTTTATTTTTGAACGTCAGTTCACATTTGTAGGTGGATCATCAGTGTTAGAGCTAAAATTAGCATGTTTAAAGTGATTTTCATGCTTCCAGGGGCTCGGGAAGTTAATTAAATACCATTTGGAGGCATTTAATGTTCGAGCAAAAACGGCTGATTTTCGACAAAAGAGATAACACCCCCCCATTACGTCATGCTTCATAAATGTGGAAAATGGTCCGTTTTCAAATGTTTTATTTTTGAACGTCAGTTCACATTTGTAGGTGGATCATCAGTGTTAGAGCTAAAATTAGCATGTTTAAAGTGATTTTCATGCTTCCAGGGGCTCGGGAAGTTAATTAAATACCATTTGGAGGCATTTAATGTTCGAGCAAAAACGGCTGATTTTCGACAAAAGAGATAACACCCCCCCATTACGTCATGCTTCAGAAATGTGGAAAATGGTCCGTTTTCAAATGTTTTATTTTTGAACGTCAGTTCACATTTGTAGGTGGATCATCAGTGTTAGAGCTAAAATTAGCATGTTTAAAGTGATTTTCATGCTTCCAGGGGCTCGGGAAGTTAATTAAATACCATTTGGAGGCATTTAATGTTCGAGCAAAAACGGCTGATTTTCGACAAAAGAGATAACACCCCCCCATTACGTCATGCTTCAGAAATGTGGAAAATGGTCCGTTTTCAAATGTTTTATTTTTGAACGTCAGTTCACATTTGTAGGTGGATCATCAGTGTTAGAGCTAAAATTAGCATGTTTAAAGTGATTTTCATGCTTCCAGGGGCCCAAAACACAAGATTTATGGAATGGTTAAAAGTGCATGAAAATGGCCAATTTACTCACTCTGAGTTCTCAAAAAGGGTTTCTTCACCCCGGGAAGTTAATCAAATACCATTTGGAGGCATTTAATGTTCGAGCAAAAACGGCTGATTTTCGACAAAAGAGATAACACCCCCCCATTACGTCATGCTTCAGAAATGTGGAAAATGGTCCGTTTTCAAATGTTTTATTTTTGAACGTCAGTTCACATTTGTAGGTGGATCATCAGTGTTAGAGCTAAAATTAGCATGTTTAAAGTGATTTTCATGCTTCCAGGGGCTCGGGAAGTTAATTAAATACCATTTGGAGGCATTTAATGTTCGAGCAAAAACGGCTGATTTTCGACAAAAGAGATAACACCCCCCCATTACGTCATGCTTCAGAAATGTGGAAAATGGTCCGTTTTCAAATGTTTTATTTTTGAACGTCAGTTCACATTTGTAGGTGGATCATCAGTGTTAGAGCTAAAATTAGCATGTTTAAAGTGATTTTCATGCTTCCAGGGGCTCGGGAAGTGAAATAAATACCATTTGGAGGCATTTAATGTTCTAGCAAAAACGGCTGATTTTCGACAAAAGAGATAACACCCCCCCATTACGTCATGCTTCAGAAATGTGGAAAATGGTCCGTTTTCAAATGTTTTATTTTTGAACGTCAGTTCACATTTGTAGGTGGATCATCAGTGTTAGAGCTAAAATTAGCATGTTTAAAGTGATTTTCATGCTTCCAGGGGCCCAAAACACAAGATTTATGGAATGGTTAAAAGTGCATGAAAATGGCCAATTTACTCACTCTGAGTTCTCAAAAAGGGTTTCTTCACCCCGGGAAGTTAATTAAATACCATTTGGAGGCATTTAATGTTCGAGCAAAAACAGCTGATTTTCGACAAAAGAGATAACACCCCCCCATTACGTCATGCTTCAGAAATGTGGAAAATGGTCCGTTTTCAAATGTTTTATTTTTGAACGCCAGTTCACATTTGTAGGTGGATCATCAGTGTTAGAGCTAAAATTAGCATGTTTAAAGTGATTTTCATGCTTCCAGGGGCCCAAAACACAAGATTTATGGAATGGTTAAAAGTGCATGAAAATGGCCAATTTACTCACTCTGAGTTCTCAAAAAGGGTTTCTTCACCCCGGGAAGTTAATTAAATACCATTTGGAGGCATTTAATGTTCGAGCAAAAACGGCTGATTTTCGACAAAAGAGATAACACCCCCCCATTACGTCATGCTTCAGAAATGTGGAAAATGGTCCGTTTTCAAATGTTTTATTTTTGAACGTCAGTTCACATTTGTAGGTGGATCATCAGTGTTAGAGCTAAAATTAGCATGTTTAAAGTGATTTTCATGCTTCCAGTGGCTCGGGAAGTTAATTAAATACCATTTGGAGGCATTTAATGTTCGAGCAAAAACGGCTGATTTTCGACAAAAGAGATAACACCCCCCCATTACGTCATGCTTCAGAAATGTGGAAAATGGTCCGTTTTCAAATGTTTTATTTTTGAACGTCAGTTCACATTTGTAGGTGGATCATCAGTGTTAGAGCTAAAATTAGCATGTTTAAAGTGATTTTCATGCTTCCAGGGGCTCGGGAAGTTAATTAAATACCATTTGGAGGCATTTAATGTTCGAGCAAAAACGGCTGATTTTCGACAAAAGAGATAACACCCCCCCATTACGTCATGCTTCAGAAATGTGGAAAATGGTCCGTTTTCAAATGTTTTATTTTTGAACGTCAGTTCACATTTGTAGGTGGATCATCAGTGTTAGAGCTAAAATTAGCATGTTTAAAGTGATTTTCATGCTTCCGGGGCTCGGGAAGTTAATTAAATACCATTTGGAGGCATTTAATGTTCGAGCAAAAACGGCTGATTTTCGACAAAAGAGATAACACCCCCCCATTACGTCATGCTTCAGAAATGTGGAAAATGGTCCGTTTTCAAATGTTTTATTTTTGAACGTCAGTTCACATTTGTAGGTGGATCATCAGTGTTAGAGCTAAAATTAGCATGTTTAAAGTGATTTTCATGCTTCCAGGGGCCCAAAACACAAGATTTATGGAATGGTTAAAAGTGCATGAAAATGGCCAATTTACTCACTCTGAGTTCTCAAAAAGGGTTTCTTCACCCCGGGAAGTTAATTAAATACCATTTGGAGGCATTTAATGTTCGAGCAAAAACGGCTGATTTTCGACAAAAGAGATAACACCCCCCCATTACGTCATGCTTCAGAAATGTGGAAAATGGTCAGTTTTCAAATGTTTTATTTTTGAACGTCAGTTCACATTTGTAGGTGGATCATCAGTGTTAGAGCTAAAATTAGCATGTTTAAAGTGATTTTCATGCTTCCAGGGGCCCAAAACACAAGATTTATGGAATGGTTAAAAGTGCATGAAAATGGCCAATTTACTCACTCTGAGTTCTCAAAAAGGGTTTCTTCACCCCGGGAAGTTAATTAAATACCATTTGGAGGCATTTAATGTTCGAGCAAAAACGGCTGATTTTCGACAAAAGAGATAACACCCCCCCATTACGTCATGCTTCAGAAATGTGGAAAATGGTCCGTTTTCAAATGTTTTATTTTTGAACGTCAGTTCACATTTGTAGGTGGATCATCAGTGTTAGAGCTAAAATTAGCATGTTTAAAGTGATTTTCATGCTTCCAGGGGCTCGGGAAGTTAATTAAATACCATTTGGAGGCATTTAATGTTCGAGCAAAAACGGCTGATTTTCGACAAAAGAGATAACACCCCCCCATTACGTCATGCTTCAGAAATGTGGAAAATGGTCCGTTTTCAAATGTTTCATTTTTGAACGTCAGTTCACATTTGTAGGTGGATCATCAGTGTTAGAGCTAAAATTAGCATGTTTAAAGTGATTTTCATGCTTCCAGGGGCCCAAAACACAAGATTTATGGAATGGTTAAAAGTGCATGAAAATGGCCAATTTACTCACTCTGAGTTCTCAAAAAGGGTTTCTTCACCCCGGGAAGTTAATTAAATACCATTTGGAGGCATTTAATGTTAGAGCAAAAACGGCTGATTTTCGACAAAAGAGATAACACCCCCCCATTACGTCATGCTTCAGAAATGTGGAAAATGGTCCGTTTTCAAATGTTTTATTTTTGAACGTCAGTTCACATTTGTAGGTGGATCATCAGTGTTAGAGCTAAAATTAGCATGTTTAAAGTGATTTTCATGCTTCCAGGGGCTCGGGAAGTGAAATAAATACCATTTGGAGGCATTTAATGTTCGAGCAAAAACGGCTGATTTTCGACAAAAGAGATAACACCCCCCCATTACGTCATGCTTCAGAAATGTGGAAAATGGTCCGTTTTCAAATGTTTTATTTTTGAACGTCAGTTCACATTTGTAGGTGGATCATCAGTGTTAGAGCTAAAATTAGCATGTTTAAAGTGATTTTTATGCTTCCAGGGGCCCAAAACACAAGATTTATGGAATGGTTAAAAGTGCATGAAAATGGCCAATTTACTCACTCTGAGTTCTCAAAAAGGGTTTCTTCACCCCGGGAAGTTAATTAAATACCATTTGGAGGCATTTAATGTTCGAGCAAAAACGGCTGATTTTCGACAAAAGAGATAACACCCCCCCATTACGTCATGCTTCAGAAATGTGGAAAATGGTCCGTTTTCAAATGTTTTAT
The DNA here is from genome assembly GCF_964263255.1 of Lissotriton vulgaris. Taxonomy (NCBI): domain Eukaryota; kingdom Metazoa; phylum Chordata; class Amphibia; order Caudata; family Salamandridae; genus Lissotriton; species Lissotriton vulgaris. Next base: position 211,370 of record NW_028241181.1, on the reverse strand, counting down.
TTTTGAACGTCAGTTCACATTTGTAGGTGGATCATCAGTGTTAGAGCTAAAATTAGCATGTTTAAAGTGATTTTCATGCTTCCAGGGGCCCAAAACACAAGATTTATGGAATGGTTAAAAGTGCATGAAAATGGCCAATTTACTCACTCTGAGTTCTCAAAAAGGGTTTCTTCACCCCGGGAAGTTAATTAAATACCATTTGGAGGCATTTAATGTTCGAGCAAAAACGGCTGATTTTCGACAAAAGAGATAACACCCCCCCATTACGTCATGCTTCAGAAATGTGGAAAATGGTCCGTTTTCAAATGTTTTATTTTTGAACGTCAGTTCACATTTGTAGGTGGATCATCAGTGTTAGATCTAAAATTAGCATGTTTAAAGTGATTTTCATGCTTCCAGGGGCCCAAAACACAAGATTTATGGAATGGTTAAAAGTGCATGAAAATGGCCAATTTACTCACTCTGAGGTCTCAAAAAGGGTTTCTTCACCCCGGGAAGTTAATTAAATACCATTTGGAGGCATTTAATGTTAGAGCAAAAACGGCTGATTTTCGACAAAAGAGATAACACCCCCCCATTACGTCATGCTTCAGAAATGTGGAAAATGGTCCGTTTTCAAATGTTTTATTTTTGAACGTCAGTTCACATTTGTAGGTGGATCATCAGTGTTAGAGCTAAAATTAGCATGTTTAAAGTGATTTTCATGCTTCCAGGGGCTCGGGAAGTTAATTAAATACCATTTGGAGGCATTTAATGTTCGAGCAAAAACGGCTGTTTTTCGACAAAAGAGATAACACCCCCCCATTACGTCATGCTTCAGAAATGTGGAAAATGGTCCGTTTTCAAATGTTTTATTTTTGAACGTCAGTTCACATTTGTAGGTGGATCATCAGTGTTAGAGCTAAAATTAGCATGTTTAAAGTGATTTTCATGCTTCCAGGGGCCCAAAACACAAGATTTATGGAATGGTTAAAAGTGCATGAAAATGGCCAATTTACTCACTCTGAGTTCTCAAAAAGGGTTTCTTCACCCCGGGAAGTTAATTAAATACCATTTGGAGGCATTTAATGTTCGAGCAAAAACGGCTGATTTTCGACAAAAGAGATAAAACCCCCCCATTACGTCATGCTTCAGAAATGTGGAAAATGGTCCGTTTTCAAATGTTTCATTTTTGAACGTCAGTTCACATTTGTAGGTGGATCACCAGTGTTAGAGCTAAAATTAGCATGTTTAAAGTGATTTTCATGCTTCCAGGGGCCCAAAACACAAGATTTATGGAATGGTTAAAAGTGCATGAAAATGGCCAATTTACTCACTCTGAGTTCTCAAAAAGGGTTTCTTCACCCCGGGAAGTTAATTAAATACCATTTGGAGGCATTTAATGTTAGAGCAAAAACGGCTGATTTTCGACAAAAGAGATAACACCCCCCCATTACGTCATGCTTCAGAAATGTGGAAATTGGTCCGTTTTCAAATGTTTTATTTTTGAACGTCAGTTCACATTTGTAGGTGGATCATCAGTGTTAGAGCTAAAATTAGCATGTTTAAAGTGATTTTCATGCTTCCAGGGGCCCAAAACACAAGATTTATGGAATGGTTAAAAGTGCATGAAAATGGCCAATTTACTCACTCTGAGTTCTCAAAAAGGGTTTCTTCACCCCGGGAAGTTAATTAAATACCATTTGGAGGCATTTAATGTTAGAGCAAAAACGGCTGATTTTCGACAAAAGAGATAACACCCCCCCATTACGTCATGCTTCAGAAATGTGGAAAATGGTCCGTTTTCAAATGTTTTATTTTTGAACGTCAGTTCACATTTGTAGGTGGATCATCAGTGTTAGAGCTAAAATTAGCATGTTTAAAGTGATTTTCATGCTTCCAGGGGCCCAAAACACAAGATTTATGGAATGGTTAAAAGTGCATGAAAATGGCCAATTTACTCACTCTGAGTTCTCAAAAAGGGTTTCTTCACCCCGGGAAGTTAATTAAATACCATTTGGAGGCATTTAATGTTCGAGCAAAAACGGCTGATTTTCGACAAAAGAGATAACACCCCCCCATTACGTCATGCTTCAGAAATGTGGAAAATGGTCCGTTTTCAAATGTTTCATTTTTGAACGTCAGTTCACATTTGTAGGTGGATCACCAGTGTTAGAGCTAAAATTAGCATGTTTAAAGTGATTTTCATGCTTCCAGGGGCCCAAAACACAAGATTTATGGAATGGTTAAAAGTGCATGAAAATGGCCAATTTACTCACTCTGAGTTCTCAAAAAGGGTTTCTTCACCCCGGGAAGTTAATTAAATACCATTTGGAGGCATTTAATGTTAGAGCAAAAACGGCTGATTTTCGACAAAAGAGATAACACCCCCCCATTACGTCATGCTTCAGAAATGTGGAAATTGGTCCGTTTTCAAATGTTTTATTTTTGAACGTCAGTTCACATTTGTAGGTGGATCATCAGTGTTAGAGCTAAAATTAGCATGTTTAAAGTGATTTTCATGCTTCCAGGGGCCCAAAACACAAGATTTATGGAATGGTTAAAAGTGCATGAAAATGGCCAATTTACTCACTCTGAGTTCTCAAAAAGGGTTTCTTCACCCCGGGAAGTTAATTAAATACCATTTGGAGGCATTTAATGTTAGAGCAAAAACGGCTGATTTTCGACAAAAGAGATAACACCCCCCCATTACGTCATGCTTCAGAAATGTGGAAAATGGTCCGTTTTCAAATGTTTTATTTTTGAACGTCAGTTCACATTTGTAGGTGGATCATCAGTGTTAGAGCTAAAATTAGCATGTTTAAAGTGATTTTCATGCTTCCAGGGGCTCGGGAAGTGAAATAAATACCATTTGGAGGCATTTAATGTTCGAGCAAAAACGGCTGATTTTCGACAAAAGAGATAACACCCCCCCTTTACGTCATGCTTCAGAAATGTGGAAAATGGTCCGTTTTCAAATGTTTCATTTTTGAACGTCAGTTCACATTTGTAGGTGGATCATCAGTGTTAGAGCTAAAATTAGCATGTTTAAAGTGATTTTCATGCTTCCAGGGGCCCAAAACACAAGATTTATGGAATGGTTAAAAGTGCATGAAAATGGCCAATTTACTCACTCTGAGTTCTCAAAAAGGGTTTCTTCACCCCGGGAAGTTAATTAAATACCATTTGGAGGCATTTAATGTTAGAGCAAAAACGGCTGATTTTCGACAAAAGAGATAACACCCCCCCATTACGTCATGCTTCAGAAATGTGGAAAATGGTCCGTTTTCAAATGTTTTATTTTTGAACGTCAGTTCACATTTGTAGGTGGATCATCAGTGTTAGAGCTAAAATTAGCATGTTTAAAGTGATTTTCATGCTTCCAGGGGCTCGGGAAGTTAATTAAATACCATTTGGAGGCATTTAATGTTCGAGCAAAAACGGCTGTTTTTCGACAAAAGAGATAACACCCCCCCATTACGTCATGCTTCAGAAATGTGGAAAATGGTCCGTTTTCAAATGTTTTATTTTTGAACGTCAGTTCACATTTGTAGGTGGATCATCAGTGTTAGAGCTAAAATTAGCATGTTTAAAGTGATTTTCATGCTTCCAGGGGCCCAAAACACAAGATTTATGGAATGGTTAAAAGTGCATGAAAATGGCCAATTTACTCACTCTGAGTTCTCAAAAAGGGTTTCTTCACCCCGGGAAGTTAATTAAATACCATTTGGAGGCATTTAATGTTAGAGCAAAAACGGCTGAATTTCGACAAAAGAGATAACACCCCCCCATTACGTCATGCTTCAGAAATGTGGAAAATGGTCCGTTTTCAAATGTTTTATTTTTGAACGTCAGTTCACATTTCTAGGTGGATCATCAGTGTTAGAGCTAAAATTAGCATGTTTAAAGTGATTTTCATGCTTCCAGGGGCCCAAAACACAAGATTTATGGAATGGTTAAAAGTGCATGAAAATGGCCAATTTACTCACTCTGAGTTCTCAAAAAGGGTTTCTTCACCCCGGGAAGTTAATTAAATATCATTTGGAGGCATTTAATGTTCGAGCAAAAACGGCTGATTTTCGACAAGAGAGATAACACCCCCCCATTACGTCATGCTTCAGAAATGTGGAAAATGGTCCGTTTTCAAATGTTTTATTTTTGAACGTCGGTTCACATTTGTAGGTGGATCATCAGTGTTAGAGCTAAAATTAGCATGTTTAAAGTGATTTTCATGCTTCCAGGGGCTCGGGAAGTTAATTAAATACCATTTGGAGGCATTTAATGTTCGAGCAAAAACAGCTGATTTTCGACAAAAGAGATAACACCCCCCCCATTACGTCATGCTTCAGAAATGTGGAAAATGGTCCGTTTTCAAATGTTTTATTTTTGAACGTCAGTTCACATTTGTAGGTGGATCATCAGTGTTAGAGCTAAAATTAGCATGTTTAAAGTGATTTTCATGCTTCCAGGGGCCCAAAACACAAGATTTATGGAATGGTTAAAAGTGCATGAAAATGGCCAATTTACTCACTCTGAGTTCTCAAAAAGGGTTTCTTCACCCCGGGAAGTTAATTAAATATAATTTGGAGGCATTTAATGTTCGAGCAAAAACGGCTGATTTTCGACAAAAGAGATAACACCCCCCCATTACGTCATGCTTCAGAAATGTGGAAAATGGTCCGTTTTCAAATGTTTTATTTTTGAACGTCGGTTCACATTTGTAGGTGGATCATCAGTGTTAGAGCTAAAATTAGCATGTTTAAAGTGATTTTCATGCTTCCAGGGGCCCAAAACACAAGATTTATGGAATGGTTAAAAGTGCATGAAAATGGCCAATTTACTCACTCTGAGTTCTCAAAAAGGGTTTCTTCACCCCGGGAAGTTAATTAAATACCATTTGGAGGCATTTAATGTTCGAGCAAAAACGGCTGATTTTCGACAAAAGAGATAACACCCCCCCATTACGTCATGCTTCAGAAATGTGGAAAATGGTCCGTTTTCAAATGTTTTATTTTTGAACGTCAGTTCACATTTGTAGGTGGATCATCAGTGTTAGAGCTAAAATTAGCATGTTTAAAGTGATTTTCATGCTTCCAGGGGCTCGGGAAGTTAATTAAATACCATTTGGAGGCATTTAATGTTCGAGCAAAAACGGCTGATTTTCGACAAAAGAGATAACACCCCCCATTACGTCATGCTTCAGAAATGTGGAAAATGGTCCGTTTTCAAATGTTTTATTTTTGAACGTCAGTTCACATTTGTAGGTGGATCATCAGTGTTAGAGCTAAAATTAGCATGTTTAAAGTGATTTTCATGCTTCCAGGGGCTCGGGAAGTTAATTAAATACCATTTGGAGGCATTTAATGTTCGAGCAAAAACGGCTGATTTTCGACAAAAGAGATAACACCCCCCCATTACGTCATGCTTCAGAAATGTGGAAAATGGTCCGTTTTCAAATGTTTTATTTTTGAACGTCAGTTCACATTTGTAGGTGGATCATCAGTGTTAGAGCTAAAATTAGCATGTTTAAAGTGATTTTCATGCTTCCAGGGGCCCAAAACACAAGATTTATGGAATGGTTAAAAGTGCATGAAAATGGCCAATTTACTCACTCTGAGTTCTCAAAAAGGGTTTCTTCACCCCGGGAAGTTAATCAAATACCATTTGGAGGCATTTAATGTTCGAGCAAAAACGGCTGATTTTCGACAAAAGAGATAACACCCCCCCATTACGTCATGCTTCAGAAATGTGGAAAATGGTCCGTTTTCAAATGTTTTATTTTTGAACGTCAGTTCACATTTGTAGGTGGATCATCAGTGTTAGAGCTAAAATTAGCATGTTTAAAGTGATTTTCATGCTTCCAGGGGCTCGGGAAGTTAATTAAATACCATTTGGAGGCATTTAATGTTCGAGCAAAAACGGCTGATTTTCGACAAAAGAGATAACACCCCCCCATTACGTCATGCTTCAGAAATGTGGAAAATGGTCCGTTTTCAAATGTTTTATTTTTGAACGTCAGTTCACATTTGTAGGTGGATCATCAGTGTTAGAGCTAAAATTAGCATGTTTAAAGTGATTTTCATGCTTCCAGGGGCTCGGGAAGTGAAATAAATACCATTTGGAGGCATTTAATGTTCTAGCAAAAACGGCTGATTTTCGACAAAAGAGATAACACCCCCCCATTACGTCATGCTTCAGAAATGTGGAAAATGGTCCGTTTTCAAATGTTTTATTTTTGAACGTCAGTTCACATTTGTAGGTGGATCATCAGTGTTAGAGCTAAAATTAGCATGTTTAAAGTGATTTTCATGCTTCCAGGGGCCCAAAACACAAGATTTATGGAATGGTTAAAAGTGCATGAAAATGGCCAATTTACTCACTCTGAGTTCTCAAAAAGGGTTTCTTCACCCCGGGAAGTTAATTAAATACCATTTGGAGGCATTTAATGTTCGAGCAAAAACAGCTGATTTTCGACAAAAGAGATAACACCCCCCCATTACGTCATGCTTCAGAAATGTGGAAAATGGTCCGTTTTCAAATGTTTTATTTTTGAACGTCAGTTCACATTTGTAGGTGGATCATCAGTGTTAGAGCTAAAATTAGCATGTTTAAAGTGATTTTCATGCTTCCAGGGGCCCAAAACACAAGATTTATGGAATGGTTAAAAGTGCATGAAAATGGCCAATTTACTCACTCTGAGTTCTCAAAAAGGGTTTCTTCACCCCGGGAAGTTAATTAAATACCATTTGGAGGCATTTAATGTTCGAGCAAAAACGGCTGATTTTCGACAAAAGAGATAACACCCCCCCATTACGTCATGCTTCAGAAATGTGGAAAATGGTCCGTTTTCAAATGTTTTATTTTTGAACGTCAGTTCACATTTGTAGGTGGATCATCAGTGTTAGAGCTAAAATTAGCATGTTTAAAGTGATTTTCATGCTTCCAGTGGCTCGGGAAGTTAATTAAATACCATTTGGAGGCATTTAATGTTCGAGCAAAAACGGCTGATTTTCGACAAAAGAGATAACACCCCCCCATTACGTCATGCTTCAGAAATGTGGAAAATGGTCCGTTTTCAAATGTTTTATTTTTGAACGTCAGTTCACATTTGTAGGTGGATCATCAGTGTTAGAGCTAAAATTAGCATGTTTAAAGTGATTTTCATGCTTCCAGGGGCTCGGGAAGTTAATTAAATACCATTTGGAGGCATTTAATGTTCGAGCAAAAACGGCTGATTTTCGACAAAAGAGATAACACCCCCCCATTACGTCATGCTTCAGAAATGTGGAAAATGGTCCGTTTTCAAATGTTTTATTTTTGAACGTCAGTTCACATTTGTAGGTGGATCATCAGTGTTAGAGCTAAAATTAGCATGTTTAAAGTGATTTTCATGCTTCCGGGGCTCGGGAAGTTAATTAAATACCATTTGGAGGCATTTAATGTTCGAGCAAAAACGGCTGATTTTCGACAAAAGAGATAACACCCCCCCATTACGTTATGCTTCAGAAATGTGGAAAATGGTCCGTTTTCAAATGTTTTATTTTTGAACGTCAGTTCACATTTGTAGGTGGATCATCAGTGTTAGAGCTAAAATTAGCATGTTTAAAGTGATTTTCATGCTTCCAGGGGCCCAAAACACAAGATTTATGGAATGGTTAAAAGTGCATGAAAATGGCCAATTTACTCACTCTGAGTTCTCAAAAAGGGTTTCTTCACCCCGGGAAGTTAATTAAATACCATTTGGAGGCATTTAATGTTCGAGCAAAAACGGCTGATTTTCGACAAAAGAGATAACACCCCCCCATTACGTCATGCTTCAGAAATGTGGAAAATGGTCAGTTTTCAAATGTTTTATTTTTGAACGTCAGTTCACATTTGTAGGTGGATCATCAGTGTTAGAGCTAAAATTAGCATGTTTAAAGTGATTTTCATGCTTCCAGGGGCCCAAAACACAAGATTTATGGAATGGTTAAAAGTGCATGAAAATGGCCAATTTACTCACTCTGAGTTCTCAAAAAGGGTTTCTTCACCCCGGGAAGTTAATTAAATACCATTTGGAGGCATTTAATGTTCGAGCAAAAACGGCTGATTTTCGACAAAAGAGATAACACCCCCCCATTACGTCATGCTTCAGAAATGTGGAAAATGGTCCGTTTTCAAATGTTTTATTTTTGAACGTCAGTTCACATTTGTAGGTGGATCATCAGTGTTAGAGCTAAAATTAGCATGTTTAAAGTGATTTTCATGCTTCCAGGGGCTCGGGAAGTTAATTAAATACCATTTGGAGGCATTTAATGTTCGAGCAAAAACGGCTGATTTTCGACAAAAGAGATAACACCCCCCCATTACGTCATGCTTCAGAAATGTGGAAAATGGTCCGTTTTCAAATGTTTCATTTTTGAACGTCAGTTCACATTTGTAGGTGGATCATCAGTGTTAGAGCTAAAATTAGCATGTTTAAAGTGATTTTCATGCTTCCAGGGGCCCAAAACACAAGATTTATGGAATGGTTAAAAGTGCATGAAAATGGCCAATTTACTCACTCTGAGTTCTCAAAAAGGGTTTCTTCACCCCGGGAAGTTAATTAAATACCATTTGGAGGCATTTAATGTTAGAGCAAAAACGGCTGATTTTCGACAAAAGAGATAACACCCCCCCATTACGTCATGCTTCAGAAATGTGGAAAATGGTCCGTTTTCAAATGTTTTATTTTTGAACGTCAGTTCACATTTGTAGGTGGATCATCAGTGTTAGAGCTAAAATTAGCATGTTTAAAGTGATTTTCATGCTTCCAGGGGCTCGGGAAGTGAAATAAATACCATTTGGAGGCATTTAATGTTCGAGCAAAAACGGCTGATTTTCGACAAAAGAGATAACACCCCCCCATTACGTCATGCTTCAGAAATGTGGAAAATGGTCCGTTTTCAAATGTTTTATTTTTGAACGTCAGTTCACATTTGTAGGTGGATCATCAGTGTTAGAGCTAAAATTAGCATGTTTAAAGTGATTTTTATGCTTCCAGGGGCCCAAAACACAAGATTTATGGAATGGTTAAAAGTGCATGAAAATGGCCAATTTACTCACTCTGAGTTCTCAAAAAGGGTTTCTTCACCCCGGGAAGTTAATTAAATACCATTTGGAGGCATTTAATGTTCGAGCAAAAACGGCTGATTTTCGACAAAAGAGATAACACCCCCCCATTACGTCATGCTTCAGAAATGTGGAAAATGGTCCGTTTTCAAATGTTTTATTTTTGAACGTCAGTTCACATTTGTAGGTGGATCATCAGTGTTAGAGCTAAAATTAGCATGTTTAAAGTGATTTTCATGCTTCCAGGGGCCCAAAACACAAGATTTATGGAATGGTTAAAAGTGCATGAAAATGGCCAATTTACTCACTCTGAGTTCTCAAAAAGGGTTTCTTCACCCCGGGAAGTTAATTAAATACCATTTGGAGGCATTTAATGTTCGAGCAAAAACGGCTGATTTTCGACAAAAGAGATAACACCCCCCCATTACGTCATGCTTCAGAAATGTGGAAAATGGTCCGTTTTCAAATGTTTTATTTTTGAACGTCAGTTCACATTTGTAGGTGGATCATCAGTGTTAGATCTAAAATTAGCATGTTTAAAGTGATTTTCATGCTTCCAGGGGCCCAAAACACAAGATTTATGGAATGGTTAAAAGTGCATGAAAATGGCCAATTTACTCACTCTGAGGTCTCAAAAAGGGTTTCTTCACCCCGGGAAGTTAATTAAATACCATTTGGAGGCATTTAATGTTAGAGCAAAAACGGCTGATTTTCGACAAAAGAGATAACACCCCCCCATTACGTCATGCTTCAGAAATGTGGAAAATGGTCCGTTTTCAAATGTTTTATTTTTGAACGTCAGTTCACATTTGTAGGTGGATCATCAGTGTTAGAGCTAAAATTAGCATGTTTAAAGTGATTTTCATGCTTCCAGGGGCTCGGGAAGTTAATTAAATACCATTTGGAGGCATTTAATGTTCGAGCAAAAACGGCTGTTTTTCGACAAAAGAGATAACACCCCCCCATTACGTCATGCTTCAGAAATGTGGAAAATGGTCCGTTTTCAAATGTTTTATTTTTGAACGTCAGTTCACATTTGTAGGTGGATCATCAGTGTTAGAGCTAAAATTAGCATGTTTAAAGTGATTTTCATGCTTCCAGGGGCCCAAAACACAAGATTTATGGAATGGTTAAAAGTGCATGAAAATGGCCAATTTACTCACTCTGAGTTCTCAAAAAGGGTTTCTTCACCCCGGGAAGTTAATTAAATACCATTTGGAGGCATTTAATGTTCGAGCAAAAACGGCTGATTTTCGACAAAAGAGATAAAACCCCCCCATTACGTCATGCTTCAGAAATGTGGAAAATGGTCCGTTTTCAAATGTTTCATTTTTGAACGTCAGTTCACATTTGTAGGTGGATCACCAGTGTTAGAGCTAAAATTAGCATGTTTAAAGTGATTTTCATGCTTCCAGGGGCCCAAAACACAAGATTTATGGAATGGTTAAAAGTGCATGAAAATGGCCAATTTACTCACTCTGAGTTCTCAAAAAGGGTTTCTTCACCCCGGGAAGTTAATTAAATACCATTTGGAGGCATTTAATGTTAGAGCAAAAACGGCTGATTTTCGACAAAAGAGATAACACCCCCCCATTACGTCATGCTTCAGAAATGTGGAAATTGGTCCGTTTTCAAATGTTTTATTTTTGAACGTCAGTTCACATTTGTAGGTGGATCATCAGTGTTAGAGCTAAAATTAGCATGTTTAAAGTGATTTTCATGCTTCCAGGGGCCCAAAACACAAGATTTATGGAATGGTTAAAAGTGCATGAAAATGGCCAATTTACTCACTCTGAGTTCTCAAAAAGGGTTTCTTCACCCCGGGAAGTTAATTAAATACCATTTGGAGGCATTTAATGTTAGAGCAAAAACGGCTGATTTTCGACAAAAGAGATAACACCCCCCCATTACGTCATGCTTCAGAAATGTGGAAAATGGTCCGTTTTCAAATGTTTTATTTTTGAACGTCAGTTCACATTTGTAGGTGGATCATCAGTGTTAGAGCTAAAATTAGCATGTTTAAAGTGATTTTCATGCTTCCAGGGGCCCAAAACACAAGATTTATGGAATGGTTAAAAGTGCATGAAAATGGCCAATTTACTCACTCTGAGTTCTCAAAAAGGGTTTCTTCACCCCGGGAAGTTAATTAAATACCATTTGGAGGCATTTAATGTTCGAGCAAAAACGGCTGATTTTCGACAAAAGAGATAACACCCCCCCATTACGTCATGCTTCAGAAATGTGGAAAATGGTCCGTTTTCAAATGTTTCATTTTTGAACGTCAGTTCACATTTGTAGGTGGATCACCAGTGTTAGAGCTAAAATTAGCATGTTTAAAGTGATTTTCATGCTTCCAGGGGCCCAAAACACAAGATTTATGGAATGGTTAAAAGTGCATGAAAATGGCCAATTTACTCACTCTGAGTTCTCAAAAAGGGTTTCTTCACCCCGGGAAGTTAATTAAATACCATTTGGAGGCATTTAATGTTAGAGCAAAAACGGCTGATTTTCGACAAAAGAGATAACACCCCCCCATTACGTCATGCTTCAGAAATGTGGAAATTGGTCCGTTTTCAAATGTTTTATTTTTGAACGTCAGTTCACATTTGTAGGTGGATCATCAGTGTTAGAGCTAAAATTAGCATGTTTAAAGTGATTTTCATGCTTCCAGGGGCCCAAAACACAAGATTTATGGAATGGTTAAAAGTGCATGAAAATGGCCAATTTACTCACTCTGAGTTCTCAAAAAGGGTTTCTTCACCCCGGGAAGTTAATTAAATACCATTTGGAGGCATTTAATGTTAGAGCAAAAACGGCTGATTTTCGACAAAAGAGATAACACCCCCCCATTACGTCATGCTTCAGAAATGTGGAAAATGGTCCGTTTTCAAATGTTTTATTTTTGAACGTCAGTTCACATTTGTAGGTGGATCATCAGTGTTAGAGCTAAAATTAGCATGTTTAAAGTGATTTTCATGCTTCCAGGGGCTCGGGAAGTGAAATAAATACCATTTGGAGGCATTTAATGTTCGAGCAAAAACGGCTGATTTTCGACAAAAGAGATAACACCCCCCCTTTACGTCATGCTTCAGAAATGTGGAAAATGGTCCGTTTTCAAATGTTTCATTTTTGAACGTCAGTTCACATTTGTAGGTGGATCATCAGTGTTAGAGCTAAAATTAGCATGTTTAAAGTGATTTTCATGCTTCCAGGGGCCCAAAACACAAGATTTATGGAATGGTTAAAAGTGCATGAAAATGGCCAATTTACTCACTCTGAGTTCTCAAAAAGGGTTTCTTCACCCCGGGAAGTTAATTAAATACCATTTGGAGGCATTTAATGTTAGAGCAAAAACGGCTGATTTTCGACAAAAGAGATAACACCCCCCCATTACGTCATGCTTCAGAAATGTGGAAAATGGTCCGTTTTCAAATGTTTTATTTTTGAACGTCAGTTCACATTTGTAGGTGGATCATCAGTGTTAGAGCTAAAATTAGCATGTTTAAAGTGATTTTCATGCTTCCAGGGGCTCGGGAAGTTAATTAAATACCATTTGGAGGCATTTAATGTTCGAGCAAAAACGGCTGTTTTTCGACAAAAGAGATAACACCCCCCCATTACGTCATGCTTCAGAAATGTGGAAAATGGTCCGTTTTCAAATGTTTTATTTTTGAACGTCAGTTCACATTTGTAGGTGGATCATCAGTGTTAGAGCTAAAATTAGCATGTTTAAAGTGATTTTCATGCTTCCAGGGGCCCAAAACACAAGATTTATGGAATGGTTAAAAGTGCATGAAAATGGCCAATTTACTCACTCTGAGTTCTCAAAAAGGGTTTCTTCACCCCGGGAAGTTAATTAAATACCATTTGGAGGCATTTAATGTTAGAGCAAAAACGGCTGAATTTCGACAAAAGAGATAACACCCCCCCATTACGTCATGCTTCAGAAATGTGGAAAATGGTCCGTTTTCAAATGTTTTATTTTTGAACGTCAGTTCACATTTCTAGGTGGATCATCAGTGTTAGAGCTAAAATTAGCATGTTTAAAGTGATTTTCATGCTTCCAGGGGCCCAAAACACAAGATTTATGGAATGGTTAAAAGTGCATGAAAATGGCCAATTTACTCACTCTGAGTTCTCAAAAAGGGTTTCTTCACCCCGGGAAGTTAATTAAATATCATTTGGAGGCATTTAATGTTCGAGCAAAAACGGCTGATTTTCGACAAGAGAGATAACACCCCCCCATTACGTCATGCTTCAGAAATGTGGAAAATGGTCCGTTTTCAAATGTTTTATTTTTGAACGTCGGTTCACATTTGTAGGTGGATCATCAGTGTTAGAGCTAAAATTAGCATGTTTAAAGTGATTTTCATGCTTCCAGGGGCTCGGGAAGTTAATTAAATACCATTTGGAGGCATTTAATGTTCGAGCAAAAACAGCTGATTTTCGACAAAAGAGATAACACCCCCCCCATTACGTCATGCTTCAGAAATGTGGAAAATGGTCCGTTTTCAAATGTTTTATTTTTGAACGTCAGTTCACATTTGTAGGTGGATCATCAGTGTTAGAGCTAAAATTAGCATGTTTAAAGTGATTTTCATGCTTCCAGGGGCCCAAAACACAAGATTTATGGAATGGTTAAAAGTGCATGAAAATGGCCAATTTACTCACTCTGAGTTCTCAAAAAGGGTTTCTTCACCCCGGGAAGTTAATTAAATATAATTTGGAGGCATTTAATGTTCGAGCAAAAACGGCTGATTTTCGACAAAAGAGATAACACCCCCCCATTACGTCATGCTTCAGAAATGTGGAAAATGGTCCGTTTTCAAATGTTTTATTTTTGAACGTCGGTTCACATTTGTAGGTGGATCATCAGTGTTAGAGCTAAAATTAGCATGTTTAAAGTGATTTTCATGCTTCCAGGGGCCCAAAACACAAGATTTATGGAATGGTTAAAAGTGCATGAAAATGGCCAATTTACTCACTCTGAGTTCTCAAAAAGGGTTTCTTCACCCCGGGAAGTTAATTAAATACCATTTGGAGGCATTTAATGTTCGAGCAAAAACGGCTGATTTTCGACAAAAGAGATAACACCCCCCCATTACGTCATGCTTCAGAAATGTGGAAAATGGTCCGTTTTCAAATGTTTTATTTTTGAACGTCAGTTCACATTTGTAGGTGGATCATCAGTGTTAGAGCTAAAATTAGCATGTTTAAAGTGATTTTCATGCTTCCAGGGGCTCGGGAAGTTAATTAAATACCATTTGGAGGCATTTAATGTTCGAGCAAAAACGGCTGATTTTCGACAAAAGAGATAACACCCCCCATTACGTCATGCTTCAGAAATGTGGAAAATGGTCCGTTTTCAAATGTTTTATTTTTGAACGTCAGTTCACATTTGTAGGTGGATCATCAGTGTTAGAGCTAAAATTAGCATGTTTAAAGTGATTTTCATGCTTCCAGGGGCTCGGGAAGTTAATTAAATACCATTTGGAGGCATTTAATGTTCGAGCAAAAACGGCTGATTTTCGACAAAAGAGATAACACCCCCCCATTACGTCATGCTTCAGAAATGTGGAAAATGGTCCGTTTTCAAATGTTTTATTTTTGAACGTCAGTTCACATTTGTAGGTGGATCATCAGTGTTATAGCTAAAATTAGCATGTTTAAAGTGATGTTCATGCTTCCAGGGGCCCAAAACACAAGATTTATGGAATGGTTAAAAGTGCATGAAAATGGCCAATTTACTCACTCTGAGTTCTCAAAAAGGGTTTCTTCACCCCGGGAAGTTAATTAAATACCATTTGGAGGCATTTAATGTTCGAGCAAAAACGGCTGATTTTCGACAAAAGAGATAACACCCCCCCCATTACGTCATGCTTCAGAAATGTGGAAAATGGTCCGTTTTCAAATGTTTTATTTTTGAACGTCAGTTCACATTTGTAGGTGGATCATCAGTGTTAGAGCTAAAATTAGCATGTTTAAAGTGATTTTCATGCTTCCAGGGGCTCGGGAAGTGAAATAAATACCATTTGGAGGCATTTAATGTTCGAGCAAAAACTGCTGATTTTCGACAAAAGAGATAACACCCCCCCATTACGTCATGCTTCAGAAATGTGGAAAATGGTCCGTTTTCAAATGTTTTATTTTTGAACGTCAGTTCACATTTGTAGGTGGATCATCAGTGTTAGAGCTAAAATTAGCATGTTTAAAGTGATTTTCATGCTTCCAGGGGCTCGGGAAGTGAAATAAATACCATTTGGAGGCATTTAATGTTCGAGCAAAAAAGGCTGATTTTCCACAAAAGAGATAACACCCCCCCATTACGTCATGCTTCAGAAATGTGGAAAATGGTCCGTTTTCAAATGTTTTATTTTTGAACGTCAGTTCACATTTGTAGGTGGATCATCAGTGTTAGAGCTAAAATTAGCATGTTTAAAGTGATTTTCATGCTTCCAGGGGCCCAAAACACAAGATTTATGGAATGGTTAAAAGTGCATGAAAGTGGCCAATTTACTCACTCTGAGTTCTCAAAAAGGGTTTCTTCACCCCGGGAAGTTAATTAAATACCATTTGGAGGCATTTAATGTTCGAGCAAAAACGGCTGATTTTCGACAAAAGAGATAACACCCCCCCATTACGTCATGCTTCAGAAATGTGGAAAATGGTCCGTTTTCAAATGTTTTATTTTTGAACGTCAGTTCACATTTGTAGGTGGATCATCAGTGTTAGAGCTAAAATTAGCATGTTTAAAGTGATTTTCATGCTTCCAGGGGCTCGGGAAGTGAAATAAATACCATTTGGAGGCATTTAATGTTCGAGCAAAAACGGCTGATTTTCGACAAAAGAGATAACACCCCCCCATTACGTCATGCTTCAGAAATGTGGAAAATGGTCCGTTTTCAAATGTTTCATTTTTGAACGTCAGTTCACATTTGTAGGTGGATCATCAGTGTTAGAGCTAAAATTAGCATGTTTAAAGTGATTTTCATGCTTCCAGGGGCCCAAAACACAAGATTTATGGAATGGTTAAAAGTGCATGAAAATGGCCAATTTACTCACTCAGAGTTCTCAAAAAGGGTTTCTTCACCCCGGGAAGTTAATTAAATACCATTTGGAGGCATTTAATGTTAGAGCAAAAACGGCTGATTTTCGACAAAAGAGATAACACCCCCCCATTACGTCATGCTTCAGAAATGTGGAAAATGGTCCGTTTTCAAATGTTTTATTTTTGAACGTCAGTTCACATTTGTAGGTGGATCATCAGTGTTAGAGCTAAAATTAGCATGTTTAAAGTGATTTTCATGCTTCCAGGGGCTCGGGAAGTTAATTAAATACCATTTGGAGGCATTTAATGTTCGAGCAAAAACAGCTGATTTTCGACAAAAGAGATAACACCCCCCCCATTACGTCATGCTTCAGAAATGTGGAAAATGGTCCGTTTTCAAATGTTTTATTTTTGAACGTCAGTTCACATTTGTAGGTGGATCATCAGTGTTAGAGCTAAAATTAGCATGTTTAAAGTGATTTTCATGCTTCCAGGGGCCCAAAACACAAGATTTATGGAATGGTTAAAAGTGCATGAAAATGGCCAATTTACTCACTTTGAGTTCTCAAAAAGGGTTTCTTCACCCCGGGAAGTTAATTAAATATCATTTGGAGGCATTTAATGTTCGAGCAAAAACGGCTGATTTTCGACAAAAGAGATAACACCCCCCCATTACGTCATGCTTCAGAAATGTGGAAAATGGTCCGTTTTCAAATGTTTTATTTTTGAACGTCGGTTCACATTTGTAGGTGGATCATCAGTGTTAGAGCTAAAATTAGCATGTTTAAAGTGATTTTCATGCTTCCAGGGGCCCAAAACACAAGATTTATGGAATGGTTAAAAGTGCATGAAAATGGCCAATTTACTCACTCTGAGTTCTCAAAAAGGGTTTCTTCACCCCGGGAAGTTAATTAAATACCATTTGGAGGCATTTAATGTTCGAGCAAAAACGGCTGATTTTCGACAAAAGAGATAACACCCCCCCATTACGTCATGCTTCAGAAATGTGGAAAATGGTCCGTTTTCAAATGTTTTATTTTTGAACGTCAGTTCACATTTGTAGGTGGATCATCAGTGTTAGAGCTAAAATTAGCATGTTTAAAGTGATTTTCATGCTTCCAGGGGCTCGGGAAGTTAATTAAATACCATTTGGAGGCATTTAATGTTCGAGCAAAAACGGCTGATTTTCGACAAAAGAGATAACACCCCCCCATTACGTCATGCTTCAGAAATGTGGAAAATGGTCCGTTTTCAAATGTTTTATTTTTGAACGTCAGTTCACATTTGTAGGTGGATCATCAGTGTTAGAGCTAAAATTAGCATGTTTAAAGTGATTTTCATGCTTCCAGGGGCTCGGGAAGTTAATTAAATACCATTTGGAGGCATTTAATGTTCGAGCAAAAACGGCTGATTTTCGACAAAAGAGATAACACCCCCCCATTACGTCATGCTTCAGAAATGTGGAAAATGGTCCGTTTTCAAATGTTTTATTTTTGAACGTCAGTTCACATTTGTAGGTGGATCATCAGTGTTAGAGCTAAAATTAGCATGTTTAAAGTGATTTTCATGCTTCCAGGGGCCCAAAACACAAGATTTATGGAATGGTTAAAAGTGCATGAAAATGGCCAATTTACTCACTCTGAGTTCTCAAAAAGGGTTTCTTCACCCCGGGAAGTTAATTAAATACCATTTGGAGGCATTTAATGTTCGAGCAAAAACGGCTGATTTTGGACAAAAGAGATAACACCCCCCCATTACGTCATGCTTCAGAAATGTGGAAAATGGTCCGTTTTCAAATGTTTTATTTTTGAACGTCAGTTCACATTTGTAGGTGGATCATCAGTGTTAGAGCTAAAATTAGCATGTTTAAAGTGATGTTCATGCTTCCAGGGGCCCAAAACACAAGATTTATGGAATGGTTAAAAGTGCATGAAAATGGCCAATTTACTCACTCTGAGTTCTCAAAAAGGGTTTCTTCACCCCGGGAAGTTAATTAAATACCATTTGGAGGCATTTAATGTTCGAGCAAAAACGGCTGATTTTCGACAAAAGAGATAACACCCCCCCATTACGTCATGCTTCAGAAATGTGGAAAATGGTCCGTTTTCAAATGTTTTATTTTTGAACGTCAGTTCACATTTGTAGGTGGATCATCGGTGTTAGAGCTAAAATTAGCATGTTTAAAGTGATTTTCATGCTTCCAGGGGCTCGGGAAGTGAAATAAATACCATTTGGAGGCATTTAATGTTCGAGCAAAAACGGCTGATTTTCGACAAAAGAGATAACACCCCCCCATTACGTCATGCTTCAGAAATGTGGAAAATGGTCCGTTTTCAAATGTTTTATTTTTGAACGTCAGTTCACATTTGTAGGTGGATCATCAGTGTTAGAGGTAAAATTAGCATGTTTAAAGTGATTTTCATGCTTCCAGGGGCTCGGGAAGTGAAATAAATACCATTTGGAGGCATTTAATGTTCGAGCAAAAACGGCTGTTTTTCGACAAAAGAGATAACACCCCCCCATTACGTCATGCTTCAGAAATGTGGAAAATGGTCCGTTTTCAAATGTTTTATTTTTGAACGTCAGTTCACATTTGTAGGTGGATCATCAGTGTTAGAGCTAAAATTAGCATGTTTAAAGTGATTTTCATGCTTCCAGGGGCCCAAAACACAAGATTTATGGAATGGTTAAAAGTGCATGAAAATGGCCAATTTACTCACTCAGAGTTCTCAAAAAGGGTTTCTTCAGCCCGGGAAGTTAATTAAATACCATTTGGAGGCATTTAATGTTAGAGCAAAAACGGCTGATTTTCGACAAAAGAGATAACACCCCCCCATTACGTCATGCTTCAGAAATGTGGAAAATGGTCCGTTTTCAAATGTTTTATTTTTGAACGTCAGTTCACATTTGTAGGTGGATCATCAGTGTTAGAGCTAAAATTAGCATGTTTAAAGTGATTTTCATGCTTCCAGGGGCTCGGGAAGTTAATTAAATACCATTTGGAGGCATTTAATGTTCGAGCAAAAACAGCTGATTTTCGACAAAAGAGATAACACCCCCCCCATTACGTCATGCTTCAGAAATGTGGAAAATGGTCCGTTTTCAAATGTTTTATTTTTGAACGTCAGTTCACATTTGTAGGTGGATCATCAGTGTTAGAGCTAAAATTAGCATGTTTAAAGTGATTTTCATGCTTCCAGGGGCCCAAAACACAAGATTTATGGAATGGTTAAAAGTGCATGAAAATGGCCAATTTACTCACTCTGAGTTCTCAAAAAGGGTTTCTTCACCCCGGGAAGTTAATTAAATATCATTTGGAGGCATTTAATGTTCGAGCAAAAACGGCTGATTTTCGACAAAAGAGATAACACCCCCCCCATTACGTCATGCTTCAGAAATGTGGAAAATGGTCCGTTTTCAAATGTTTTATTTTTGAACGTCGGTTCACATTTGTAGGTGGATCATCAGTGTTAGAGCTAAAATTAGCATGTTTAAAGTGATGTTCATGCTTCCAGGGGCCCAAAACACAAGATTTATGGAATGGTTAAAAGTGCATGAAAATGGCCTATTTACTCACTCTGAGTTCTCAAAAAGGGTTTCTTCACCCCGGGAAGTTAATTAAATACCATTTGGAGGCATTTAATGTTCGAGCAAAAACGGCTGATTTTCGACAAAAGAGAAAACACCCCCCCATTACGTCATGCTTCAGAAATGTGGAAAATGGTCCGTTTTCAAATGTTTTATTTTTGAACGTCAGTTCACATTTGTAGGTGGATCATCAGTGTTAGAGCTAAAATTAGCATGTTTAAAGTGATTTTCATGCTTCCAGGGGCTCGGGAAGTTAATTAAATACCATTTGGAGGCATTTAATGTTCGAGCAAAAACGGCTGATTTTCGACAAAAGAGATAACACCCCCCCATTACGTCATGCTTCAGAAATGTGGAAAATGGTCCGTTTTCAAATGTTTTATTTTTGAACGTCAGTTCACATTTGTAGGTGGATCATCAGTGTTAGAGCTAAAATTAGCATGTTTAAAGTGATTTTCATGCTTCCAGGGGCTCGGGAAGTTAATTAAATACCATTTGGAGGCATTTAATGTTCGAGCAAAAACGGCTGATTTTCGACAAAAGAGATAACACCCCCCCATTACGTCATGCTTCAGAAATGTGGAAAATGGTCCGTTTTCAAATGTTTTATTTTTGAACGTCAGTTCACATTTGTAGGTGGATCATCAGTGTTAGAGCTAAAATTAGCATGTTTAAAGTGATTTTCATGCTTCCAGGGGCCCAAAACACAAGATTTATGGAATGGTTAAAAGTGCATGAAAATGGCCAATTTACTCACTCTGAGTTCTCAAAAAGGGTTTCTTCACCCCGGGAAGTTAATTAAATACCATTTGGAGGCATTTAATGTTCGAGCAAAAACGGCTGATTTTGGACAAAAGAGATAACACCCCCCCATTACGTCATGCTTCAGAAATGTGGAAAATGGTCCGTTTTCAAATGTTTTATTTTTGAACGTCAGTTCACATTTGTAGGTGGATCATCAGTGTTAGAGCTAAAATTAGCATGTTTAAAGTGATGTTCATGCTTCCAGGGGCCCAAAACACAAGATTTATGGAATGGTTAAAAGTGCATGAAAATGGCCAATTTACTCACTCTGAGTTCTCAAAAAGGGTTTCTTCACCCCGGGAAGTTAATTAAATACCATTTGGAGGCATTTAATGTTCGAGCAAAAACGGCTGATTTTCGACAAAAGAGATAACACCCCCCCATTACGTCATGCTTCAGAAATGTGGAAAATGGTCCGTTTTCAAATGTTTTATTTTTGAACGTCAGTTCACATTTGTAGGTGGATCATCAGTGTTAGAGCTAAAATTAGCATGTTTAAAGTGATTTTCATGCTTCCAGGGGCTCGGGAAGTGAAATAAATACCATTTGGAGGCATTTAATGTTCGAGCAAAAACGGCTGATTTTCGACAAAAGAGATAACACCCCCCCATTACGTCATGCTTCAGAAATGTGGAAAATGGTCCGTTTTCAAATGTTTTATTTTTGAACGTCAGTTCACATTTGTAGGTGGATCATCAGTGTTAGAGCTAAAATTAGCATGTTTAAAGTGATTTTCATGCTTCCAGGGGCTCGGGAAGTGAAATAAATACCATTTGGAGGCATTTAATGTTCGAGCAAAAAAGGCTGATTTTCCACAAAAGAGATAACACCCCCCCATTACGTCATGCTTCAGAAATGTGGAAAATGGTCCGTTTTCAAATGTTTTATTTTTGAACGTCAGTTCACATTTGTAGGTGGATCATCAGTGTTAGAGCTAAATTAGCATGTTTAAAGTGATTTTCATGCTTCCAGGGGCCCAAAACACAAGATTTATGGAATGGTTAAAAGTGCATGAAAATGGCCAATTTACTCACTCTGAGTTCTCAAAAAGGGTTTCTTCACCCCGGGAAGTTAATTAAATACCATTTGGAGGATTTTAATGTTCGAGCAAAAACGGCTGATTTTCGACAAAAGAGATAACACCCCCCCATTACGTCATGCTTCAGAAATGTGGAAAATGGTCCGTTTTCAAATGTTTCATTTTTGAACGTCAGTTCACATTTGTAGGTGGATCATCAGTGTTAGAGCTAAAATTAGCATGTTTAAAGTGATTTTCATGCTTCCAGGGGCTCGGGAAGTGAAATAAATACCATTTGGAGGCATTTAATGTTCGAGCAAAAACGGCTGATTTTCGACAAAAGAGATAACACCCCCCCATTACGTCATGCTTCAGAAATGTGGAAAATGGTCCGTTTTCAAATGTTTTATTTTTGAACGTCAGTTCACATTTGTAGGTGGATCATCAGTGTTAGAGCTAAAATTAGCATGTTTAAAGTGATTTTCATGCTTCCAGGGGCCCAAAACACAAGATTTATGGAATGGTTAAAAGTGCATGAAAATGGCCAATTTACTCACTCTGAGTTCTCAAAAAGGGTTTCTTCACCCCGGGAAGTTAATTAAATACCATTTGGAGGCATTTAATGTTCGAGCAAAAACGGCTGATTTTCGACAAAAGAGATAACACCCCCCCATTACGTCATGCTTCAGAAATGTGGAAAATGGTCCGTTTTCAAATGTTTTATTTTTGAACGTCAGTTCACATTTGTAGGTGGATCATCAGTGTTAGAGCTAAAATTAGCATGTTTAAAGTGATTTTCATGCTTCCAGGGGCTCGGGAAGTGAAATAAATACCATTTGGAGGCATTTAATGTTCGAGCAAAAACGGCTGATTTTCGACAAAAGAGATAACACCCCCCCATTACGTCATGCTTCAGAAATGTGGAAAATGGTCCGTTTTCAAATGTTTCATTTTTGAACGTCAGTTCACATTTGTAGGTGGATCACCAGTGTTAGAGCTAAAATTAGCATGTTTAAAGTGATTTTCATGCTTCCAGGGGCCCAAAACACAAGATTTATGGAATGGTTAAAAGTGCATGAAAATGGCCAATTTACTCACTCTGAGTTCTCAAAAAGGGTTTCTTCACCCCGGGAAGTTAATTAAATACCATTTGGAGGCATTTAATGTTAGAGCAAAAACGGCTGTTTTTCGACAAAAGAGATAACACCCCCCCATTACGTCATGCTTCAGAAATGTGGAAATTGGTCCGTTTCCAAATGTTTTATTTTTGAACGTCAGTTCACATTTGTAGGTGGATCATCAGTGTTAGAGCTAAAATTAGCATGTTTAAAGTGATTTTCATGCTTCCAGGGGCCCAAAACACAAGATTTATGGAATGGTTAAAAGTGCATGAAAATGGCCAATTTACTCACTCTGAGTTCTCAAAAAGGGTTTCTTCACCCCGGAAAGTTAATTAAATACCATTTGGAGGCATTTAATGTTAGAGCAAAAACGGCTGATTTTCGACAAAAGAGATAACACCCCCCCATTACGTCATGCTTCAGAAATGTGGAAAATGGTCCGTTTTCAAATGTTTTATTTTTGAACGTCAGTTCACATTTGTAGGTGGATCATCAGTGTTAGAGCTAAAATTAGCATGTTTAAAGTGATTTTCATGCTTCCAGGGGCTCGGGAAGTGAAATAAATACCATTTGGAGGCATTTAATGTTCGAGCAAAAACGGCTGATTTTCGACAAAAGAGATAACACCCCCCCATTACGTCATGCTTCAGAAATGTGGAAAATGGTCCGTTTTCAAATGTTTCATTTTTGAACGTCAGTTCACATTTGTAGGTGGATCATCAGTGTTAGAGCTAAAATTAGCATGTTTAAAGTGATTTTCATGCTTCCAGGGGCCCAAAACACAAGATTTATGGAATGGTTAAAAGTGCATGAAAATGGCCAATTTACTCACTCTGAGTTCTCAAAAAGGGTTTCTTCACCCCGGGAAGTTAATTAAATACCATTTGGAGGCATTTAATGTTCGAGCAAAAACGGCTGATTTTCGACAAAAGAGATAACACCCCCCCATTACGTCATGCTTCAGAAATGTGGAAAATGGTCCGTTTTCAAATGTTTTATTTTTGAACGTCAGTTCACATTTGTAGGTGGATCATCAGTGTTAGAGCTAAAATTAGCATGTTTAAAGTGATTTTCATGCTTCCAGGGGCTCGGCAAGTGAAATAAATACCATTTGGAGGCATTTAATGTTCGAGCAAAAACGGCTGATTTTCGACAAAAGAGATAACACCCCCCCATTACGTCATGCTTCAGAAATGTGGAAAATGGTCCGTTTTCAAATGTTTTATTTTTGAACGTCAGTTCACATTTGTAGGTGGATCATCAGTGTTAGAGCTAAAATTAGCATGTTTAAAGTGATTTTCATGCTTCCAGGGGCTCGGGAAGTGAAATAAATACCATTTGGAGGCATTTAATGTTCGAGCAAAAACGGCTGTTTTTCGACAAAAGAGATAACACCCCCCCATTACGTCATGCTTAAGAAATGTGGAAAATGGTCCGTTTTCAAATGTTTTATTTTTGAACGTCAGTTCACATTTGTAGGTGGATCATCAGTGTTAGAGCTAAAATTAGCATGTTTAAAGTGATTTTCATGCTTCCAGGGGCCCAAAACACAAGATTTATGGAATGGTTAAAAGTGCATGAAAATGGCCAATTTACTCACTCTGAGTTCTCAAAAAGGGTTTCTTCACCCCGGGAAGTTAATTAAATACCATTTGGAGGCATTTAATGTTCGAGCAAAAACGGCTGATTTTCGACAAAAGAGATAACACCCCCCCATTACGTCATGCTTCAGAAATGTGGAAAATGGTCCGTTTTCAAATGTTTTATTTTTGAACGTCAGTTCACATTTGTAGGTGGATCATCAGTGTTAGAGCTAAAATTAGCATGTTTAAAGTGATTTTCATCCTTCCAGGGGCTCGGGAAGTGAAAATATACCATTTGGAGGATTTTAATGTTCGAGCAAAAACGGCTGATTTTCGACAAAAGAGATAACACCCCCCCATTACGTCATGCTTCAGAAATGTGGAAAATGGTCCGTTTTCAAATGTTTTATTTTTGAACGTCAGTTCACATTTGTAGGTGGATCATCAGTGTTAGAGCTAAAATTAGCATGTTTAAAGTGATTTTCATGCTTCCAGGGGCCCAAAACACAAGATTTATGGAATGGTTAAAAGTGCATGAAAATGGCCAATTTACTCACTCTGAGTTCTCAAAAAGGGTTTCTTCACCCCGGGAAGTTAATTAAATACCATTTGGAGGCATTTAATGTTCGAGCAAAAACGGCTGATTTTCGACAAAAGAGATAACACCCCCCCATTACGTCATGCTTCAGAAATGTGGAAAATGGTCCGTTTTCAAATGTTTTATTTTTGAACGTCAGTTCACATTTGTAGGTGGATCATCAGTGTTAGAGCTAAAATTAGCATGTTTAAAGTGATTTTCATGCTTCCAGGGGCTCGGGAAGTTAATTAAATACCATTTGGAGGCATTTAATGTTCGAGCAAAAACGGCTGATTTTCGACAAAAGAGATAACACCCCCCCATTACGTCATGCTTCAGAAATGTGGAAAATGGTCCGTTTTCAAATGTTTTATTTTTGAACGTCAGTTCACATTTGTAGGTGGATCATCAGTGTTAGAGCTAAAATTAGCATGTTTAAAGTGATTTTCATGCTTCCAGGGGCTCGGGAAGTTAATTAAATACCATTTGGAGGCATTTAATGTTCGAGCAAAAACGGCTGATTTTCGACAAAAGAGATAACACCCCCCCATTACGTCATGCTTCAGAAATGTGGAAAATGGTCCGTTTTCAAATGTTTTAT
Organism: Lissotriton vulgaris; assembly: GCF_964263255.1. Classification (NCBI taxonomy): domain Eukaryota; kingdom Metazoa; phylum Chordata; class Amphibia; order Caudata; family Salamandridae; genus Lissotriton; species Lissotriton vulgaris. The sequence goes on along the minus strand of NW_028241181.1, from coordinate 185,961 downwards.
TTTTGAACGTCAGTTCACATTTGTAGGTGGATCATCAGTGTTAGAGCTAAAATTAGCATGTTTAAAGTGATTTTCATGCTTCCAGGGGCCCAAAACACAAGATTTATGGAATGGTTAAAAGTGCATGAAAATGGCCAATTTACTCACTCTGAGTTCTCAAAAAGGGTTTCTTCACCCCGGGAAGTTAATTAAATACCATTTGGAGGCATTTAATGTTCGAGCAAAAACGGCTGATTTTCGACAAAAGAGATAACACCCCCCCATTACGTCATGCTTCAGAAATGTGGAAAATGGTCCGTTTTCAAATGTTTTATTTTTGAACGTCAGTTCACATTTGTAGGTGGATCATCAGTGTTAGAGCTAAAATTAGCATGTTTAAAGTGATTTTCATGCTTCCAGGGGCTCGGGAAGTGAAATAAATACCATTTGGAGGCATTTAATGTTCGAGCAAAAACGGCTGATTTTCGACAAAAGAGGTAACACCCCCCCATTACGTCATGCTTCAGAAATGTGGAAAATGGTCCGTTTTCAAATGTTTTATTTTTGAACGTCAGTTCACATTTGTAGGTGGATCATCAGTGTTAGAGCTAAAATTAGCATGTTTAAAGTGATTTTCATGCTTCCAGGGGCTCGGGAAGTGAAATAAATACCATTTGGAGGCATTTAATGTTCGAGCAAAAAAGGCTGATTTTCCACAAAAGAGATAACACCCCCCCATTACGTCATGCTTCAGAAATGTGGAAAATGGTCCGTTTTCAAATGTTTTATTTTTGAACGTCAGTTCACATTTGTAGGTGGATCATCAGTGTTAGAGCTAAAATTAGCATGTTTAAAGTGATTTTCATGCTTCCAGGGGCCCAAAACACAAGATTTATGGAATGGTTAAAAGTGCATGAAAATGGCCAATTTACTCACTCTGAGTTCTCAAAAAGGGTTTCTTCACCCCGGGAAGTTAATTAAATACCATTTGGAGGATTTTAATGTTCGAGCAAAAACGGCTGATTTTCGACAAAAGAGATAACACCCCCCCATTACGTCATGCTTCAGAAATGTGGAAAATGGTCCGTTTTCAAATGTTTCATTTTTGAACGTCAGTTCACATTTGTAGGTGGATCATCAGTGTTAGAGCTAAAATTAGCATGTTTAAAGTGATTTTCATGCTTCCAGGGGCTCGGGAAGTGAAATAAATACCATTTGGAGGCATTTAATGTTCGAGCAAAAACGGCTGATTTTCGACAAAAGAGATAACACCCCCCCATTACGTCATGCTTCAGAAATGTGGAAAATGGTCCGTTTTCAAATGTTTTATTTTTGAACGTCAGTTCACATTTGTAGGTGGATCATCAGTGTTAGAGCTAAAATTAGCATGTTTAAAGTGATTTTAATGCTTCCAGGGGCCCAAAACACAAGATTTATGGAATGGTTAAAAGTGCATGAAAATGGCCAATTTACTCACTCTGAGTTCTCAAAAAGGGTTTCTTCACCCCGGGAAATTAATTAAATACCATTTGGAGGCATTTAATGTTCGAACAAAAACGGCTGATTTTCGACAAAAGAGATAACACCCCCCCCATTACGTCATGCTTCAGAAATGTGGAAAATGGTCCGTTTTCAAATGTTTTATTTTTGAACGTCAGTTCACATTTGTAGGTGGATCATCAGTGTTAGAGCTAAAATTAGCATGTTTAAAGTGATTTTCATGCTTCCAGGGGCTCGGGAAGTGAAATAAATACCATTTGGAGGCATTTAATGTTCGAGCAAAAACGGCAGATTTTCGACAAAAGAGATAACACCCCCCCATTACGTCATGCTTCAGAAATGTGGAAAATGGTCCGTTTTCAAATGTTTCATTTTTGAACGTCAGTTCACATTTGTAGGTGGATCATCAGTGTTAGAGCTAAAATTAGCATGTTTAAAGTGATTTTCATGCTTCCAGGGGCCCAAAACACAAGATTTATGGAATGGTTAAAAGTGCATGAAAATGGCCAATTTACTCACTCTGAGTTCTCAAAAAGGGTTTCTTCACCCCGGGAAGTTAATTAAATACCATTTGGAGGCATTTAATGTTCGAGCAAAAACGGCTGATTTTCGACAAAAGAGATAACACCCCCCCCATTACGTCATGCTTCAGAAATGTGGAAAATGGTCCGTTTTCAAATGTTTTATTTTTGAACGTCAGTTCACATTTGTAGGTGGATCATCAGTGTTAGAGCTAAAATTAGCATGTTTAAAGTGATTTTCATGCTTCCAGGGGCCCAAAACACAAGATTTATGGAATGGTTAAAAGTGCATGAAAATGGCCAATTTACTCACTCTGAGTTCTCAAAAAGGGTTTCTTCACCCCGGGAAGTTAATTAAATACCATTTGGAGGCCTTTAATGTTCGAGCAAAAACGGCTGATTTTCGACAAAAGAGAAAACACCCCCCCATTACGTCATGCTTCAGAAATGTGGAAAATGGTCCGTTTTCAAATGTTTTATTTTTGAACGTCAGTTCACATTTGTAGGTGGATCATCAGTGTTAGAGCTAAAATTAGCATGTTTAAAGTGATTTTCATGCTTCCAGGGGCTCGGGAAGTTAATTAAATACCATTTGGAGGCATTTAATGTTCGAGCAAAAACGGCTGATTTTCGACAAAAGAGCTAACACCCCCCCATTACGTCATGCTTCAGAAATGTGGAAAATGGTCCGTTTTCAAATGTTTTATTTTTGAACGTCAGTTCACATTTGTAGGTGGATCATCAGTGTTAGAGCTAAAATTAGCATGTTTAAAGTGATTTTCATGCTTCCAGGGGCCCAAAACACAAGATTTATGGAATGGTTAAAAGTGCATGAAAATGGCCAATTTACTCACTCTGAGTTCTCAAAAAGGGTTTCTTCACCCCGGGAAGTTAATTAAATACCATTTGGAGGCATTTAATGTTCGAGCAAAAACGGCTGATTTTCGACAAAAGAGATAACACCCCCCCATTACGTCATGCTTCAGAAATGTGGAAAATGGTCCGTTTTCAAATGTTTTATTTTTGAACGTCAGTTCACATTTGTAGGTGGATCATCAGTGTTAGAGCTAAAATTAGCATGTTTAAAGTGATTTTCATGCTTCCAGGGGCTCGGGAAGTTAATTAAATACCATTTGGAGGCATTTAATGTTCGAGCAAAAACGGCTGATTTTCGACAAAAGAGATAACACCCCCCCATTACGTCATGCTTCAGAAATGTGGAAAATGGTCCGTTTTCAAATGTTTCATTTTTGAACGTCAGTTCACATTTGTAGGTGGATCATCAGTGTTAGAGCTAAAATTAGCATGTTTAAAGTGATTTTCATGCTTCCAGGGGCCCAAAACACAAGATTTATGGAATGGTTAAAAGTGCATGAAAATGGCCAATTTACTCACTCTGAGTTCTCAAAAAGGGTTTCTTCACCCCGGGAAGTTAATTAAATACCATTTGGAGACATTTAATGTTCGAGCAAAAACGGCTGATTTTCGACAAAAGAGATAACACCCCCCCCATTACGTCATGCTTCAGAAATGTGGAAAATGGTCCGTTTTCAAATGTTTTATTTTTGAACGTCAGTTCACATTTGTAGGTGGATCATCAGTGTTAGAGCTAAAATTAGCATGTTTAAAGTGATTTTCATGCTTCCAGGGGCTCGGGAAGTTAATTAAATACCATTTGGAGGCATTTAATGTTCGAGCAAAATTGGCTGATTTTCGACAAAAGAGATAACACCCCCCCATTACGTCATGCTTCAGAAATGTGGAAAATGGTCCGTTTTCAAATGTTTCATTTTTGAACGTCAGTTCACATTTGTAGGTGGATCATCAGTGTTAGAGCTAAAATTAGCATGTTTAAAGTGATTTTCATGCTTCCAGGGGCCCAAAACACAAGATTTATGGAATGGTTAAAAGTGCATGAAAATGGCCAATTTACTCACTCTGAGTTCTCAAAAAGGGTTTCTTCACCCCGGGAAGTTAATTAAATACCATTTGGAGGCATTTAATGTTCGAGCAAAAACGGCTGATTTTCGACAAAAGAGATAACACCCCCCCCATTACGTCATGCTTCAGAAATGTGGAAAATGGTCCGTTTTCAAATGTTTTATTTTTGAACGTCAGTTCACATTTGTAGGTGGATCATCAGTGTTAGAGCTAAAATTAGCATGTTTAAAGTGATTTTCATGCTTCCAGGGGCCCAAAACACAAGATTTATGGAATGGTTAAAAGTGCATGAAAATGGCCAATTTACTCACTCTGAGTTCTCAAAAAGGGTTTCTTCACCCCGGGAAGTTAATTAAATACCATTTGGAGGCCTTTAATGTTCGAGCAAAAACGGCTGATTTTCGACAAAAGAGATAACACCCCCCCATTACGTCATGCTTCAGAAATGTGGAAAATGGTCCGTTTTCAAATGTTTTATTTTTGAACGTCAGTTCACATTTGTAGGTGGATCATCAGTGTTAGAGCTAAAATTAGCATGTTTAAAGTGATTTTCATGCTTCCAGGGGCTCGGGAAGTTAATTAAATACCATTTGGAGGCATTTAATGTTCGAGCAAAAACGGCTGATTTTCGACAAAAGAGCTAACACCCCCCCATTACGTCATGCTTCAGAAATGTGGAAAATGGTCCGTTTTCAAATGTTTTATTTTTGAACGTCAGTTCACATTTGTAGGTGGATCATCAGTGTTAGAGCTAAAATTAGCATGTTTAAAGTGATTTTCATGCTTCCAGGGGCCCAAAACACAAGATTTATGGAATGGTTAAAAGTGCATGAAAATGGCCAATTTACTCACTCTGAGTTCTCAAAAAGGGTTTCTTCACCCCGGGAAGTTAATTAAATACCATTTGGAGGCATTTAATGTTCGAGCAAAAACGGCTGATTTTCGACAAAAGAGATAACACCCCCCCATTACGTCATGCTTCAGAAATGTGGAAAATGGTCCGTTTTCAAATGTTTTATTTTTGAACGTCAGTTCACATTTGTAGGTGGATCATCAGTGTTAGAGCTAAAATTAGCATGTTTAAAGTGATTTTCATGCTTCTTGGGGCCCAAAACACAAGATTTATGGAATGGTTAAAAGTGCATGAAAATGGCCAATTTACTCACTCTGAGTTCTCAAAAAGGGTTTCTTCACCCCGGGAAGTTAATTAAATACCATTTGGAGGCATTTAATGTTCGAGCAAAAACGGCTGATTTTCGACAAAAGAGATAACATCCCCCATTACGTCATGCTTCAGAAATGTGGAAAATGGTCCGTTTTCAAATGTTTTATTTTTGAACGTCAGTTCACATTTGTAGGTGGATCATCAGTGTTAGAGCTAAAATTAGCATGTTTAAAGTGATTTTCATGCTTCCAGGGGCCCAAAACACAAGATTTATGGAATGGTTAAAAGTGCATGAAAATGGCCAATTTACTCACTCTGAGTTCTCAAAAAGGGTTTCTTCACCCCGGGAAGTTAATTAAATTCCATTTGGAGGCATTTAATGTTCGAGCAAAAACGGCTGATTTTCGACAAAAGAGATAACACCCCCCATTACGTCATGCTTCAGAAATGTGGAAAATGGTCCGTTTTCAAATGTTTTATTTTTGAACGTCAGTTCACATTTGTAGGTGGATCATCAGTGTTAGAGCTAAAATTAGCATGTTTAAAGTGATTTTCATGCTTCCAGGGGCTCGGGAAGTTAATTAAATACCATTTGGAGGCATTTAATGTTCGAGCAAAAACGGCTGATTTTCGACAAAAGAGATAACACCCCCCCATTACGTCATGCTTCAGAAATGTGGGAAATGGTCCGTTTTCAAATGTTTTATTTTTGAACGTCAGTTCACATTTGTAGGTGGATCATCAGTGTTAGAGCTAAAATTAGCATGTTTAAAGTGATTTTCATGCTTCCAGGGGCTCGGGAAGTTAATTAAATACCATTTGGAGGCATTTAATGTTCGAGCAAAAACGGCTGATTTTCGACAAAAGAGATAACACCCCCCCATTATGTCATGCTTCAGAAATGTGGAAAATGGTCCGTTTTCAAATGTTTTATTTGTGAACGTCAGTTCACATTTGTAGGTGGATCATCAGTGTTAGAGCTAAAATTAGCATGTTTAAAGTGATTTTCATGCTTCCAGGGGCCCAAAACACAAGATTTATGGAATGGTTAAAAGTGCATGAAAATGGCCAATTTACTCACTCTGAGTTCTCAAAAAGGGTTTCTTCACCCCGGGAAGTTAATTAAATACCATTTGGAGGCATTTAATGTTCGAGCAAAAACGGCTGATTTTCGACAAAAGAGATAACACCCCCCCATTACGTCATGCTTCAGAAATGTGGAAAATGGTCCGTTTTCAAATGTTTTATTTTTGAACGTCAGTTCACATTTGTAGGTGGATCATCAGTGTTAGAGCTAAAATTAGCATGTTTAAAGTGATTTTCATGCTTCTTGGGGCCCAAAACACAAGATTTATGGAATGGTTAAAAGTGCATGAAAATGGCCAATTTACTCACTCTGAGTTCTCAAAAAGGGTTTCTTCACCCCGGGAAGTTAATTAAATACCATTTGGAGGCATTTAATGTTCGAGCAAAAACGGCTGATTTTCGACAAAAGAGATAACATCCCCCATTACGTCATGCTTCAGAAATGTGGAAAATGGTCCGTTTTCAAATGTTTTATTTTTGAACGTCAGTTCACATTTGTAGGTGGATCATCAGTGTTAGAGCTAAAATTAGCATGTTTAAAGTGATTTTCATGCTTCCAGGGGCCCAAAACACAAGATTTATGGAATGGTTAAAAGTGCATGAAAATGGCCAATTTACTCACTCTGAGTTCTCAAAAAGGGTTTCTTCACCCCGGGAAGTTAATTAAATTCCATTTGGAGGCATTTAATGTTCGAGCAAAAACGGCTGATTTTCGACAAAAGAGATAACACCCCCCATTACGTCATGCTTCAGAAATGTGGAAAATGGTCCGTTTTCAAATGTTTTATTTTTGAACGTCAGTTCACATTTGTAGGTGGATCATCAGTGTTAGAGCTAAAATTAGCATGTTTAAAGTGATTTTCATGCTTCCAGGGGCTCGGGAAGTTAATTAAATACCATTTGGAGGCATTTAATGTTCGAGCAAAAACGGCTGATTTTCGACAAAAGAGATAACACCCCCCCATTACGTCATGCTTCAGAAATGTGGGAAATGGTCCGTTTTCAAATGTTTTATTTTTGAACGTCAGTTCACATTTGTAGGTGGATCATCAGTGTTAGAGCTAAAATTAGCATGTTTAAAGTGATTTTCATGCTTCCAGGGGCTCGGGAAGTTAATTAAATACCATTTGGAGGCATTTAATGTTCGAGCAAAAACGGCTGATTTTCGACAAAAGAGATAACACCCCCCCATTATGTCATGCTTCAGAAATGTGGAAAATGGTCCGTTTTCAAATGTTTTATTTGTGAACGTCAGTTCACATTTGTAGGTGGATCATCAGTGTTAGAGCTAAAATTAGCATGTTTAAAGTGATTTTCATGCTTCCAGGGGCCCAAAACACAAGATTTATGGAATGGTTAAAAGTGCATGAAAATGGCCAATTTACTCACTCTGAGTTCTCAAAAAGGGTTTCTTCACCCCGGGAAGTTAATTAAATACCATTTGGAGGCATTTAATGTTAGAGCAAAAACGGCTGATTTTCGACAAAAGAGATAACACCCCCCCATTACGTCATGCTTCAGAAATGTGGAAAATGGTCCGTTTTCAAATGTTTTATTTTTGAACGTCAGTTCACATTTGTAGGTGGATCATCAGTGTTAGAGCTAAAATTAGCATGTTTAAAGTGATTTTCATGCTTCCAGGGGCTCGGGAAGTTAATTAAATACCATTTGGAGGCATTTAATGTTCGAGCAAAAACGGCTGATTTTCGACAAAAGAGATAACACCCCCCCCATTACGTCATGCTTCAGAAATGTGGAAAATGGTCCGTTTTCAAATGTTTTATTTTTGAACGTCAGTTCACATTTGTAGGTGGATCATCAGTGTTAGAGCTAAAATTAGCATGTTTAAAGTGATTTTCATGCTTCCAGGGGCCCAAAACACAAGATTTATGGAATGGTTAAAAGTGCATGAAAATGGCCAATTTACTCACTCTGAGTTCTCAAAAAGGGTTTCTTCACCCCGGGAAGTTTATTAAATACCATTTGGAGGCATTTAATGTTAGAGAAAAAAACGGCTGATTTTCGACAAAAGAGATAACACCCCCCCATTACGTCATGCTTCAGAAATGTGGAAAATGGTCCGTTTTCAAATGTTTTATTTTTGAACGTCAGTTCACATTTGTAGGTGGATCATCAGTGTTAGAGCTAAAATTAGCATGTTTAAAGTGATTTTCATGCTTCCAGGGGCTCGGGAAGTTAATTAAATACCATTTGGAGACATTTAATGTTCGAGCAAAAACGGCTGATTTTCGACAAAAGAGATAACACCCCCCCATTATGTCATGCTTCAGAAATGTGGAAAATGGTCCGCTTTCAAATGTTTTATTTGTGAACGTCAGTTCACATTTGTAGGTGGATCATCAGTGTTAGAGCTAAAATTAGCATGTTTAAAGTGATTTTCATGCTTCCAGGGGCCCAAAACACAAGATTTATGGAATGGTTAAAAGTGCATGAAAATGGCCAATTTACTCACTCTGAGTTCTCAAAAAGGGTTTCTTCACCCCGGGAAGTTAATTAAATACCATTTGGAGGCATTTAATGTTAGAGCAAAAACGGCTGATTTTCGACAAAAGAGATAACACCCCCCCATTACGTCATGCTTCAGAAATGTGGAAAATGGTCCGTTTTCAAATGTTTTATTTTTGAACGTCAGTTCACATTTGTAGGTGGATCATCAGTGTTAGAGCTAAAATTAGCATGTTGAAAGTGATTTTCATGCTTCCAGGGGCTCGGGAAGTTAATTAAATACCATTTGGAGGCATTTAATGTTCGAGCAAAAACGGCTGATTTTCGACAAAAGAGATAACACCCCCCCATTACGTCATGCTTCAGAAATGTGGAAAATGGTCCGTTTTCAAATGTTTTATTTTTGAACGTCAGTTCACATTTGTAGGTGGATCATCAGTGTTAGAGCTAAAATTAGCATGTTTAAAGTGATTTTCATGCTTCCAGGGGCCCAAAACACAAGATTTATGGAATGGTTAAAAGTGCATGAAAATGGCCAATTTACTCACTCTGAGTTCTCAAAAAGGGTTTCTTCACCCCGGGAAGTTAATTAAATACCATTTGGAGGCATTTAATGTTAGAGAAAAAAACGGCTGATTTTCGACAAAAGAGATAACACCCCCCCATTACGTCATGCTTCAGAAATGTGGAAAATGGTCCGTTTTCAAATGTTTTATTTTTGAACGTCAGTTCACATTTGTAGGTGGATCATCAGTGTTAGAGCTAAAATTAGCATGTTTAAAGTGATTTTCATGCTTCCAGGGGCTCGGGAAGTGAAATAAATACCATTTGGAGGCATTTAATGTTCGAGCAAAAACGGCTGATTTTCGACAAAAGAGATAACACCCCCCCATTACGTCATGCTTCAGAAATGTGGAAAATGGTCCGTTTTCAAATGTTTCATTTTTGAACGTCAGTTCACATTTGTAGGTGGATCATCAGTGTTAGAGCTAAAATTAGCATGTTTAAAGTGATTTTCATGCTTCCAGGGGCCCAAAACACAAGATTTATGGAATGGTTAAAAGTGCATGAAAATGGCCAATTTACTCACTCTGAGTTCTCAAAAAGGGTTTCTTCACCCCGGGAAGTTAATTAAATACCATTTGGAGGCATTTAATGTTAGAGCAAAAACGGCTGATTTTCGACAAAAGAGATAACACCCCCCCATTACGTCATGCTTCAGAAATGTGGAAAATGGTCCGTTTTCAAATGTTTTATTTTTGAACGTCAGTTCACATTTGTAGGTGGATCATCAGTGTTAGAGCTAAAATTAGCATGTTTAAAGTGATTTTCATGCTTCCAGGGGCTCGGGAAGTTAATTAAATACCATTTGGAGGCATTTAATGTTCGAGCAAAAACGGCTGTTTTTCGACAAAAGAGATAACACCCCCCCATTACGTCATGCTTCAGAAATGTGGAAAATGGTCCGTTTTCAAATGTTTTATTTTTGAACGTCAGTTCACATTTGTAGGTGGATCATCAGTGTTAGAGCTAAAATTAGCATGTTTAAAGTGATTTTCATGCTTCCAGGGGCCCAAAACACAAGATTTATGGAATGGTTAAAAGTGCATGAAAATGGCCAATTTACTCACTCTGAGTTCTCAAAAAGGGTTTCTTCACCCCGGGAAGTTAATTAAATACCATTTGGAGGCATTTAATGTTAGAGCAAAAACGGCTGATTTTCGACAAAAGAGATAACACCCCCCCATTACGTCATGCTTCAGAAATGTGGAAAATGGTCCGTTTTCAAATGTTTTATTTTTGAACGTCAGTTCACATTTTAGGTGGATCATCAGTGTTAGAGCTAAAATTAGCATGTTTAAAGTGATTTTCATGCTTCCAGGGGCTCGGGAAGTGAAATAAATACCATTTGGAGGCATTTAATGTTCGAGCAAAAACGGCTGATTTTCGACAAAAGAGATAACACCCCCCCATTACGTCATGCTTCAGAAATGTGGAAAATGGTCCGTTTTCAAATGTTTTATTTTTGAACGACAGTTCACATTTGTAGGTGGATCATCAGTGTTAGAGCTAAAATTAGCATGTTTAAAGTGATTTTCATGCTTCCAGGGGCCCAAAACACAAGATTTATGGAATGGTTAAAAGTGCATGAAAATGGCCAATTTACTCACTCTAAGTTCTCAAAAAGGGTTTCTTCACCCCGGGAAGTTAATTAAATACCATTTGGAGGCATTTAATGTTAGAGCAAAAACGGCTGATTTTCGACAAAAGAGATAACACCCCCCCATTACGTCATGCTTCAGAAATGTGGAAAATGGTCCGTTTTCAAATGTTTTATTTTTGAACGTCAGTTCACATTTGTAGGTGGATCATCAGTGTTAGAGCTAAAATTAGCATGTTTAAAGTGATTTTCATGCTTCCAGGGGCTCGGGAAGTTAATTAAATACCATTTGGAGGCATTTGATGTTCGAGCAAAAACGGCTGATTTTCGACAAAAGAGATAACACCCCCCCCATTACGTCATGCTTCAGAAATGTGGAAAATTGTCCGTTTTCAAATGTTTTATTTTTGAAAGTCAGTTCACATTTGTAGGTGGATCATCAGTGTTAGAGCTAAAATGAGCATGTTTAAAGTGATTTTCATGCTTCCAGGGGCCCAAAACACAAGATTTATGGAATGGTTAAAAGTGCATGAAAATGGCCAATTTACTCACTCTGAGTTCTCAAAAAGGGTTTCTTCACCCCGGGAAGTTAATTAAATATCATTTGGAGGCATTTAATGTTCGAGCAAAAACGGCTGATTTTCGACAAAAGAGATAACACCCCCCCATTACGTCATGCTTCAGAAATGTGGAAAATGGTCCGTTTTCAAAAGTTTTATTTTTGAACGTCGGTTCACATTTGTAGGTGGATCATCAGTGTTAGAGCTAAAATTAGCATGTTTAAAGTGATTTTCATGCTTCCAGGGGCCCAAAACACAAGATTTATGGAATGGTTAAAAGTGCATGAAAATGGCCAATTTACTCACTCTGAGTTCTCAAAAAGGGTTTCTTCACCCCGGGAAGTTAATTAAATACCATTTGGAGGCATTTAATGTTCGAGCAAAAACGGCTGATTTTCGACAAAAGAGATAACACCCCCCCATTACGTCATGCTTCAGAAATGTGGAAAATGGTCCGTTTTCAAATGTTTTATTTTTGAACGTCAGTTCACATTTGTAGGTGGATCATCAGTGTTAGAGCTAAAATTAGCATGTTTAAAGTGATTTTCATGCTTCCAGGGGCCCAAAACACAAGATTTATGGAATGGTTAAAAGTGCATGAAAATGGCCAATTTACTCACTCTGAGTTCTCAAAAAGGGTTTCTTCACCCCGGGAAGTTAATTAAATACCATTTGGAGGCATTTAATGTTCGAGCAAAAACGGCTGATTTTCGACAAAAGAGATAACACCCCCCCATTACGTCATGCTTCAGAAATGTGGAAAATGGTCCGTTTTCAAATGTTTTATTTTTGAACGTCAGTTCACATTTGTAGGTGGATCATCAGTGTTAGAGCTAAAATTAGCATGTTTAAAGTGATTTTCATGCTTCCAGGGGCTCGGGAAGTTAATTAAATACCATTTGGAGGCATTTAATGTTCGAGCAAAAACGGCTGATTTTCGACAAAAGAGATAACACCCCCCCATTACGTCATGCTTCAGAAATGTGGAAAATGGTCCGTTTTCAAATGTTTTATTTTTGAACGTCAGTTCACATTTGTAGGTGGATCATCAGTGTTAGAGCTAAAATTAGCATGTTTAAAGTGATTTTCATGCTTCCAGGGGCTCGGGAAGTGAAATAAATACCATTTGGAGGCATTTAATGTTCGAGCAAAAACGGCTGATTTTCGACAAAAGAGATAACACCCCCCCATTACGTCATGCTTCAGAAATGTGGAAAATGGTCCGTTTTCAAATGTTTTATTTTTGAACGTCAGTTCACATTTGTAGGTGGATCATCAGTGTTAGAGCTAAAATTAGCATGTTTAAAGTGATTTTAATGCTTCCAGGGGCCCAAAACACAAGATTTATGGAATGGTTAAAAGTGCATGAAAATGGCCAATTTACTCACTCTGAGTTCTCAAAAAGGGTTTCTTCACCCCGGGAAATTAATTAAATACCATTTGGAGGCATTTAATGTTCGAACAAAAACGGCTGATTTTCGACAAAAGAGATAACACCCCCCCATTACGTCATGCTTCAGAAATGTGGAAAATGGTCCGTTTTCAAATGTTTTATTTTTGAACGTCAGTTCACATTTGTAGGTGGATCATCAGTGTTAGAGCTAAAATTAGCATGTTTAAAGTGATTTTCATGCTTCCAGGGGCTCGGGAAGTGAAATAAATACCATTTGGAGGCATTTAATGTTCGAGCAAAAACGGCAGATTTTCGACAAAAGAGATAACACCCCCCCATTACGTCATGCTTCAGAAATGTGGAAAATGGTCCGTTTTCAAATGTTTCATTTTTGAACGTCAGTTCACATTTGTAGGTGGATCATCAGTGTTAGAGCTAAAATTAGCATGTTTAAAGTGATTTTCATGCTTCCAGGGGCCCAAAACACAAGATTTATGGAATGGTTAAAAGTGCATGAAAATGGCCAATTTACTCACTCTGAGTTCTCAAAAAGGGTTTCTTCACCCCGGGAAGTTAATTAAATACCATTTGGAGGCATTTAATGTTCGAGCAAAAACGGCTGATTTTCGACAAAAGAGATAACACCCCCCCCATTACGTCATGCTTCAGAAATGTGGAAAATGGTCCGTTTTCAAATGTTTTATTTTTGAACGTCAGTTCACATTTGTAGGTGGATCATCAGTGTTAGAGCTAAAATTAGCATGTTTAAAGTGATTTTCATGCTTCCAGGGGCCCAAAACACAAGATTTATGGAATGGTTAAAAGTGCATGAAAATGGCCAATTTACTCACTCTGAGTTCTCAAAAAGGGTTTCTTCACCCCGGGAAGTTAATTAAATACCATTTGGAGGCCTTTAATGTTCGAGCAAAAACGGCTGATTTTCGACAAAAGAGATAACACCCCCCCATTACGTCATGCTTCAGAAATGTGGAAAATGGTCCGTTTTCAAATGTTTTATTTTTGAACGTCAGTTCACATTTGTAGGTGGATCATCAGTGTTAGAGCTAAAATTAGCATGTTTAAAGTGATTTTCATGCTTCCAGGGGCTCGGGAAGTTAATTAAATACCATTTGGAGGCATTTAATGTTCGAGCAAAAACGGCTGATTTTCGACAAAAGAGCTAACACCCCCCCATTACGTCATGCTTCAGAAATGTGGAAAATGGTCCGTTTTCAAATGTTTTATTTTTGAACGTCAGTTCACATTTGTAGGTGGATCATCAGTGTTAGAGCTAAAATTAGCATGTTTAAAGTGATTTTCATGCTTCCAGGGGCCCAAAACACAAGATTTATGGAATGGTTAAAAGTGCATGAAAATGGCCAATTTACTCACTCTGAGTTCTCAAAAAGGGTTTCTTCACCCCGGGAAGTTAATTAAATACCATTTGGAGGCATTTAATGTTCGAGCAAAAACGGCTGATTTTCGACAAAAGAGATAACACCCCCCCATTACGTCATGCTTCAGAAATGTGGAAAATGGTCCGTTTTCAAATGTTTTATTTTTGAACGTCAGTTCACATTTGTAGGTGGATCATCAGTGTTAGAGCTAAAATTAGCATGTTTAAAGTGATTTTCATGCTTCCAGGGGCTCGGGAAGTTAATTAAATACCATTTGGAGGCATTTAATGTTCGAGCAAAAACGGCTGATTTTCGACAAAAGAGATAACACCCCCCCATTACGTCATGCTTCAGAAATGTGGAAAATGGTCCGTTTTCAAATGTTTCATTTTTGAACGTCAGTTCACATTTGTAGGTGGATCATCAGTGTTAGAGCTAAAATTAGCATGTTTAAAGTGATTTTCATGCTTCCAGGGGCCCAAAACACAAGATTTATGGAATGGTTAAAAGTGCATGAAAATGGCCAATTTACTCACTCTGAGTTCTCAAAAAGGGTTTCTTCACCCCGGGAAGTTAATTAAATACCATTTGGAGACATTTAATGTTCGAGCAAAAACGGCTGATTTTCGACAAAAGAGATAACACCCCCCCCATTACGTCATGCTTCAGAAATGTGGAAAATGGTCCGTTTTCAAATGTTTTATTTTTGAACGTCAGTTCACATTTGTAGGTGGATCATCAGTGTTAGAGCTAAAATTAGCATGTTTAAAGTGATTTTCATGCTTCCAGGGGCTCGGGAAGTTAATTAAATACCATTTGGAGGCATTTAATGTTCGAGCAAAATTGGCTGATTTTCGACAAAAGAGATAACACCCCCCCATTACGTCATGCTTCAGAAATGTGGAAAATGGTCCGTTTTCAAATGTTTCATTTTTGAACGTCAGTTCACATTTGTAGGTGGATCATCAGTGTTAGAGCTAAAATTAGCATGTTTAAAGTGATTTTCATGCTTCCAGGGGCCCAAAACACAAGATTTATGGAATGGTTAAAAGTGCATGAAAATGGCCAATTTACTCACTCTGAGTTCTCAAAAAGGGTTTCTTCACCCCGGGAAGTTAATTAAATACCATTTGGAGGCATTTAATGTTCGAGCAAAAACGGCTGATTTTCGACAAAAGAGATAACACCCCCCCCATTACGTCATGCTTCAGAAATGTGGAAAATGGTCCGTTTTCAAATGTTTTATTTTTGAACGTCAGTTCACATTTGTAGGTGGATCATCAGTGTTAGAGCTAAAATTAGCATGTTTAAAGTGATTTTCATGCTTCCAGGGGCCCAAAACACAAGATTTATGGAATGGTTAAAAGTGCATGAAAATGGCCAATTTACTCACTCTGAGTTCTCAAAAAGGGTTTCTTCACCCCGGGAAGTTAATTAAATACCATTTGGAGGCCTTTAATGTTCGAGCAAAAACGGCTGATTTTCGACAAAAGAGATAACACCCCCCCATTACGTCATGCTTCAGAAATGTGGAAAATGGTCCGTTTTCAAATGTTTTATTTTTGAACGTCAGTTCACATTTGTAGGTGGATCATCAGTGTTAGAGCTAAAATTAGCATGTTTAAAGTGATTTTCATGCTTCCAGGGGCTCGGGAAGTTAATTAAATACCATTTGGAGGCATTTAATGTTCGAGCAAAAACGGCTGATTTTCGACAAAAGAGCTAACACCCCCCCATTACGTCATGCTTCAGAAATGTGGAAAATGGTCCGTTTTCAAATGTTTTATTTTTGAACGTCAGTTCACATTTGTAGGTGGATCATCAGTGTTAGAGCTAAAATTAGCATGTTTAAAGTGATTTTCATGCTTCCAGGGGCCCAAAACACAAGATTTATGGAATGGTTAAAAGTGCATGAAAATGGCCAATTTACTCACTCTGAGTTCTCAAAAAGGGTTTCTTCACCCCGGGAAGTTAATTAAATACCATTTGGAGGCATTTAATGTTCGAGCAAAAACGGCTGATTTTCGACAAAAGAGATAACACCCCCCCATTACGTCATGCTTCAGAAATGTGGAAAATGGTCCGTTTTCAAATGTTTTATTTTTGAACGTCAGTTCACATTTGTAGGTGGATCATCAGTGTTAGAGCTAAAATTAGCATGTTTAAAGTGATTTTCATGCTTCTTGGGGCCCAAAACACAAGATTTATGGAATGGTTAAAAGTGCATGAAAATGGCCAATTTACTCACTCTGAGTTCTCAAAAAGGGTTTCTTCACCCCGGGAAGTTAATTAAATACCATTTGGAGGCATTTAATGTTCGAGCAAAAACGGCTGATTTTCGACAAAAGAGATAACATCCCCCATTACGTCATGCTTCAGAAATGTGGAAAATGGTCCGTTTTCAAATGTTTTATTTTTGAACGTCAGTTCACATTTGTAGGTGGATCATCAGTGTTAGAGCTAAAATTAGCATGTTTAAAGTGATTTTCATGCTTCCAGGGGCCCAAAACACAAGATTTATGGAATGGTTAAAAGTGCATGAAAATGGCCAATTTACTCACTCTGAGTTCTCAAAAAGGGTTTCTTCACCCCGGGAAGTTAATTAAATTCCATTTGGAGGCATTTAATGTTCGAGCAAAAACGGCTGATTTTCGACAAAAGAGATAACACCCCCCATTACGTCATGCTTCAGAAATGTGGAAAATGGTCCGTTTTCAAATGTTTTATTTTTGAACGTCAGTTCACATTTGTAGGTGGATCATCAGTGTTAGAGCTAAAATTAGCATGTTTAAAGTGATTTTCATGCTTCCAGGGGCTCGGGAAGTTAATTAAATACCATTTGGAGGCATTTAATGTTCGAGCAAAAACGGCTGATTTTCGACAAAAGAGATAACACCCCCCCATTACGTCATGCTTCAGAAATGTGGGAAATGGTCCGTTTTCAAATGTTTTATTTTTGAACGTCAGTTCACATTTGTAGGTGGATCATCAGTGTTAGAGCTAAAATTAGCATGTTTAAAGTGATTTTCATGCTTCCAGGGGCTCGGGAAGTTAATTAAATACCATTTGGAGGCATTTAATGTTCGAGCAAAAACGGCTGATTTTCGACAAAAGAGATAACACCCCCCCATTATGTCATGCTTCAGAAATGTGGAAAATGGTCCGTTTTCAAATGTTTTATTTGTGAACGTCAGTTCACATTTGTAGGTGGATCATCAGTGTTAGAGCTAAAATTAGCATGTTTAAAGTGATTTTCATGCTTCCAGGGGCCCAAAACACAAGATTTATGGAATGGTTAAAAGTGCATGAAAATGGCCAATTTACTCACTCTGAGTTCTCAAAAAGGGTTTCTTCACCCCGGGAAGTTAATTAAATACCATTTGGAGGCATTTAATGTTAGAGCAAAAACGGCTGATTTTCGACAAAAGAGATAACACCCCCCCATTACGTCATGCTTCAGAAATGTGGAAAATGGTCCGTTTTCAAATGTTTTATTTTTGAACGTCAGTTCACATTTGTAGGTGGATCATCAGTGTTAGAGCTAAAATTAGCATGTTTAAAGTGATTTTCATGCTTCCAGGGGCTCGGGAAGTTAATTAAATACCATTTGGAGGCATTTAATGTTCGAGCAAAAACGGCTGATTTTCGACAAAAGAGATAACACCCCCCCATTACGTCATGCTTCAGAAATGTGGAAAATGGTCCGTTTTCAAATGTTTTATTTTTGAACGTCAGTTCACATTTGTAGGTGGATCATCAGTGTTAGAGCTAAAATTAGCATGTTTAAAGTGATTTTCATGCTTCCAGGGGCCCAAAACACAAGATTTATGGAATGGTTAAAAGTGCATGAAAATGGCCAATTTACTCACTCTGAGTTCTCAAAAAGGGTTTCTTCACCCCGGGAAGTTTATTAAATACCATTTGGAGGCATTTAATGTTAGAGAAAAAAACGGCTGATTTTCGACAAAAGAGATAACACCCCCCCATTACGTCATGCTTCAGAAATGTGGAAAATGGTCCGTTTTCAAATGTTTTATTTTTGAATGTCAGTTCACATTTGTAGGTGGATCATCAGTGTTAGAGCTAAAATTAGCATGTTTAAAGTGATTTTCATGCTTCCAGGGGCTCGGGAAGTTAATTAAATACCATTTGGAGACATTTAATGTTCGAGCAAAAACGGCTGATTTTCGACAAAAGAGATAACACCCCCCCATTATGTCATGCTTCAGAAATGTGGAAAATGGTCCGCTTTCAAATGTTTTATTTGTGAACGTCAGTTCACATTTGTAGGTGGATCATCAGTGTTAGAGCTAAAATTAGCATGTTTAAAGTGATTTTCATGCTTCCAGGGGCCCAAAACACAAGATTTATGGAATGGTTAAAAGTGCATGAAAATGGCCAATTTACTCACTCTGAGTTCTCAAAAAGGGTTTCTTCACCCCGGGAAGTTAATTAAATACCATTTGGAGGCATTTAATGTTAGAGCAAAAACGGCTGATTTTCGACAAAAGAGATAACACCCCCCCATTACGTCATGCTTCAGAAATGTGGAAAATGGTCCGTTTTCAAATGTTTTATTTTTGAACGTCAGTTCACATTTGTAGGTGGATCATCAGTGTTAGAGCTAAAATTAGCATGTTGAAAGTGATTTTCATGCTTCCAGGGGCTCGGGAAGTTAATTAAATACCATTTGGAGGCATTTAATGTTCGAGCAAAAACGGCTGATTTTCGACAAAAGAGATAACACCCCCCCATTACGTCATGCTTCAGAAATGTGGAAAATGGTCCGTTTTCAAATGTTTTATTTTTGAACGTCAGTTCACATTTGTAGGTGGATCATCAGTGTTAGAGCTAAAATTAGCATGTTTAAAGTGATTTTCATGCTTCCAGGGGCCCAAAACACAAGATTTATGGAATGGTTAAAAGTGCATGAAAATGGCCAATTTACTCACTCTGAGTTCTCAAAAAGGGTTTCTTCACCCCGGGAAGTTAATTAAATACCATTTGGAGGCATTTAATGTTAGAGAAAAAAACGGCTGATTTTCGACAAAAGAGATAACACCCCCCCATTACGTCATGCTTCAGAAATGTGGAAAATGGTCCGTTTTCAAATGTTTTATTTTTGAACGTCAGTTCACATTTGTAGGTGGATCATCAGTGTTAGAGCTAAAATTAGCATGTTTAAAGTGATTTTCATGCTTCCAGGGGCTCGGGAAGTGAAATAAATACCATTTGGAGGCATTTAATGTTCGAGCAAAAACGGCTGATTTTCGACAAAAGAGATAACACCCCCCCATTACGTCATGCTTCAGAAATGTGGAAAATGGTCCGTTTTCAAATGTTTCATTTTTGAACGTCAGTTCACATTTGTAGGTGGATCATCAGTGTTAGAGCTAAAATTAGCATGTTTAAAGTGATTTTCATGCTTCCAGGGGCCCAAAACACAAGATTTATGGAATGGTTAAAAGTGCATGAAAATGGCCAATTTACTCACTCTGAGTTCTCAAAAAGGGTTTCTTCACCCCGGGAAGTTAATTAAATACCATTTGGAGGCATTTAATGTTAGAGCAAAAACGGCTGATTTTCGACAAAAGAGATAACACCCCCCCATTACGTCATGCTTCAGAAATGTGGAAAATGGTCCGTTTTCAAATGTTTTATTTTTGAACGTCAGTTCACATTTGTAGGTGGATCATCAGTGTTAGAGCTAAAATTAGCATGTTTAAAGTGATTTTCATGCTTCCAGGGGCTCGGGAAGTTAATTAAATACCATTTGGAGGCATTTAATGTTCGAGCAAAAACGGCTGTTTTTCGACAAAAGAGATAACACCCCCCCATTACGTCATGCTTCAGAAATGTGGAAAATGGTCCGTTTTCAAATGTTTTATTTTTGAACGTCAGTTCACATTTGTAGGTGGATCATCAGTGTTAGAGCTAAAATTAGCATGTTTAAAGTGATTTTCATGCTTCCAGGGGCTCGGGAAGTTAATTAAATACCATTTGGAGGCATTTAATGTTCGAGCAAAAACGGCTGATTTTCGACAAAAGAGATAACACCCCCCCATTACGTCATGCTTCAGAAATGTGGAAAATGGTCCGTTTTCAAATGTTTTATTTTTGAACGTCAGTTCACATTTGTAGGTGGATCATCAGTGTTAGTGCTAAAATTAGCATGTTTAAAGTGATTTTCATGCTTCCAGGGGCCCAAAACACAAGATTTATGGAATGGTTAAAAGTGCATGAAAATGGCCAATTTACTCACTCTGAGTTCTCAAAAAGGGTTTCTTCACCCCGGGAAGTTAATTAAATACCATTTGGAGGCATTTAATGTTAGAGCTAAAACGGCTGATTTTCGACAAAAGAGATAACACCCCCCCATTATGTCATGCTTCAGAAATGTGGAAAATGGTCCGTTTTCAAATGTTTTATTTTTGAACGTCAGTTCACATTTGTAGGTGGATCATCAGTGTTAGAGCTAAAATTAGCATGTTTAAAGTGATTTTCATGCTTCCAGGGGCTCGGGAAGTGAAATAAATACCATTTGGAGGCATTTAATGTTCGAGCAAAAACGGCTGATTTTCGACAAAAGAGATAACACCCCCCCATTACGTCATGCTTCAGAAATGTGGAAAATGGTCCGTTTTCAAATGTTTCATTTTTGAACGTCAGTTCACATTTGTAGGTGGATCATCAGTGTTAGAGCTAAAATTAGCATGTTTAAAGTGATTTTCATGCTTCCAGGGGCCCAAAACACAAGATTTATGGAATGGTTAAAAGTGCATGAAAATGGCCAATTTACTCACTCTGAGTTCTCAAAAAGGGTTTCTTCACCCCGGGAAGTTAATTAAATACCATTTGGAGGCATTTAATGTTAGAGCAAAAACGGCTGATTTTCGACAAAAGAGATAACACCCCCCCATTACGTCATGCTTCAGAAATGTGGAAAATGGTCCGTTTTCAAATGTTTTATTTTTGAACGTCAGTTCACATTTGTAGGTGGATCATCAGTGTTAGAGCTAAAATTAGCATGTTTAAAGTGATTTTCATGCTTCCAGGGGCTCGGGAAGTGAAATAAATACCATTTGGAGGCATTTAATGTTCGAGCAAAAACGGCTGATTTTCGACAAAAGAGATAACACCCCCCCATTACGTCATGCTTCAGAAATGTGGAAAATGGTCCGTTTTCAAATGTTTCATTTTTGAACGTCAGTTCACATTTGTAGGTGGATCATCAGTGTTAGAGCTAAAATTAGCATGTTTAAAGTGATTTTCATGCTTCCAGGGGCTCGGGAAGTTAATTAAATACCATTTGGAGGCATTTAATGTTCGAGCAAAAACGGCTGATTTTCGACAAAAGAGATAACACCCCCCCATTACGTCATGCTTCAGAAATGTGGAAAATGGTCCGTTTTCAAATGTTTTATTTTTGAACGTCAGTTCACATTTGTAGGTGGATCATCAGTGTTAGAGCTAAAATTAGCATGTTTAAAGTGATTTTCATGCTTCCAGGGGCCCAAAACACAAGATTTATGGAATGGTTAAAAGTGCATGAAAATGGCCAATTTACTCACTCTGAGTTCTCAAAAAGGGTTTCTTCACCCCGGGAAGTTAATTAAATACCATTTGGAGGCATTTAATGTTAGAGCAAAAACGGCTGATTTTCGACAAAAGAGATAACACCCCCCCCATTACGTCATGCTTCAGAAATGTGGAAAATGGTCCGTTTTCAAATGTTTCATTTTTGAACGTCAGTTCACATTTGTAGGTGGATCATCAGTGTTAGAGCTAAAATTAGCATGTTTAAAGTGATTTTCATGCTTCCAGGGGCCCAAAACACAAGATTTATGGAATGGTTAAAAGTGCATGAAAATGGCCAATTTACTCACTCTGAGTTCTCAAAAAGGGTTTCTTCACCACGGGAAGTTAATTAAATACCATTTGGAGGCATTTAATGTTAGAGCAAAAACGGCTGATTTTCGACAAAAGAGATAACACCCCCCCATTACGTCATGCTTCAGAAATGTGGAAAATGGTCCGTTTTCAAATGTTTTATTTTTGAACGTCAGTTCACATTTGTAGGTGGATCATCAGTGTTAGAGCTAAAATTAGCATGTTTAAAGTGATTTTCATGCTTCCAGGGGCTCGGGAAGTGAAATAAATACCATTTGGAGGCATTTAATGTTCGAGCAAAAATGGCTGATTTTCGACAAAAGAGATAACACCCCCCCATTACGTCATGCTTCAGAAATGTGGAAAATGGTCCGTTTTCAAATGTTTCATTTTTGAAGGTCAGTTCACATTTGTAGGTGGATCATCAGTGTTAGAGCTAAAATTAGCATGTTTAAAGTGATTTTCATGCTTCCAGGGGCTCGGGAAGTTAATTAAATACCATTTGGAGGCATTTAATGTTCGAGCAAAAACGGTTGATTTTCGACAAAAGAGATAACACCCCCCCATTACGTCATGCTTCAGAAATGTGGAAAATGGTCCGTTTTCAAATGTTTTATTTTTGAACGTCAGTTCACATTTGTAGGTGGATCATCAGTGTTAGAGCTAAAATTAGCATGTTTAAAGTGATTTTCATGCTTCCAGGGGCCCAAAACACAAGATTCATGGAATGGTTAAAAGTGCATGAAAATGGCCAATGTACTCACTCTGAGTTCTCAAAAAGGGTTTCTTCACCCCGGGAAGTTAATTAAATACCATTTGGAGGCATTTAATGTTAGAGCAAAAACGGCTGATTTTCGACAAAAGAGATAACACCCCCCATTACGTCATGCTTCAGAAATGTGGAAAATGGTCCGTTTTCAAATGTTTTATTTTTGAACGTCAGTTCACATTTGTAGGTGGATCATCAGTGTTAGAGCTAAAATTAGCATGTTTAAAGTGATTTTCATGCTTCCAGGGGCTCGGGAAGTGAAATAAATACCATTTGGAGGCATTTAATGTTCGAGCAAAAACGGCTGATTTTCGACAAAAGAGATAACACCCCCCCATTACGTCATGCTTCAGAAATGTGGAAAATGGTCCGTTTTCAAATGTTTCATTTTTGAACGTCAGTTCACATTTGTAGGTGGATCATCAGTGTTAGAGCTAAAATTAGCATGTTTAAAGTGATTTTCATGCTTCCAGGGGCCCAAAACACAAGATTTATGGAATGGTTAAAAGTGCATGAAAATGGCCAATTTACTCACTCTGAGTTCTCAAAAAGGGTTTCTTCACCACGGGAAGTTAATTAAATACCATTTGGAGGCATTTAATGTTAGAGCAAAAACGGCTGATTTTCGACAAAAGAGATAACACCCCCCCATTACGTCATGCTTCAGAAATGTGGAAAATGGTCCGTTTTCAAATGTTTTATTTTTGAACGTCAGTTCACATTTGTAGGTGGATCATCAGTGTTAGAGCTAAAATTAGCATGTTTAAAGTGATTTTCATGCTTCCAGGGGCTCGGGAAGTGAAATAAATACCATTTGGAGGCATTTAATGTTCGAGCAAAAACGGCTGATTTTCGACAAAAGAGATAACACCCCCCCATTACGTCATGCTTCAGAAATGTGGAAAATGGTCCGTTTTCAAATGTTTCATTTTTGAAGGTCAGTTCACATTTGTAGGTGGATCATCAGTGTTAGAGCTAAAATTAGCATGTTTAAAGTGATTTTCATGCTTCCAGGGGCCCAAAACACAAGATTCATGGAATGGTTAAAAGTGCATGAAAATGGCCAATTTACTCACTCTGAGTTCTCAAAAAGGGTTTCTTCACCCCGGGAAGTTAATTAAATACCATTTGGAGGCATTTATTGTTAGAGCAAAAACGGCTGATTTTCGACAAAAGAGATAACACCCCCCCATTACGTCATGCTTCAGAAATGTGGAAAATGGTCCGTTTTCAAATGTTTTATTTTTGAACGTCAGTTCACATTTGTAGGTGGATCATCAGTGTTAGAGCTAAAAGTAGCATGTCTAAAGTGATTTTCATGCTTCCAGGGGCTCGGGAAGTGAAATAAATACCATTTGGAGGCATTTAATGTTCGAGCAAAAACGGCTGATTTTCGACAAAAGAGATAACACCCCCCCATTACGTCATGCTTCAGAAATGTGGAAAATGGTCCGTTTTCAAATGTTTTATTTTTGAACGTCAGTTCACATTTGTAGGTGGATCATCAGTGTTAGAGCTAAAATTAGCATGTTTAAAGTGATTTTCATGCTTCCAGGGGCTCGGGAAGTGAAATAAATACCATTTGGAGGCATTTAATGTTCGAGCAAAAACGGCTGATTTTCGACAAAAGAGATAACACCCCCCCATTACGTCATGCTTCAGAAATGTGGAAAATGGTCCGTTTTCAAATGTTTTATTTTTGAACGTCAGTTCACATTTGTAGGTGGATCATCAGTGTTAGAGCTAAAATTAGCATGTTTAAAGTGATTTTCATGCTTCCAGGGGCTCGGGAAGTTAATTAAATACCATTTGGAGGCATTTAATGTTCGAGCAAAAACGGCTGATTTTCGACAAAAGAGATAACACCCCCCCATTACGTCATGCTTCAGAAATGTGGAAAATGGTCCGTTTTCAAATGTTTTATTTTTGAACATCAGTTCACATTTGTAGGTGGATCATCAGTGTTAGAGCTAAAATTAGCATGTTTAAAGTGATTTTCATGCTTCCAGGGGCTCGGGAAGTTAATTAAATACCATTTGGAGGCATTTAATGTTCGAGCAAAAACGGCTGATTTTCGACAAAAGAGATAACACCCCCCCATTACGTCATGCTTCAGAAATGTGGAAAATGGTCCGTTTTCAAATGTTTTATTTTTGAACGTCAGTTCACATTTGTAGGTGGATCATCAGTGTTAGAGCTAAAATTAGCATGTTTAAAGTGATTTTCATGCTTCCAGGGGCTCGGGAAGTTAATTAAATACCATTTGGAGGCATTTAATGTTAGAGCAAAAACGGCTGATTTTCGACAAAAGAGATAACACCCCCCCATTACGTCATGCTTCAGAAATGTGGAAAATGGTCCGTTTTCAAATGTTTTATTTTTGAACGTCAGTTCACATTTGTAGGTGGATCATCAGTGTTAGAGCTAAAATTAGCATGTTTAAAGTGATTTTCATGCTTCCAGGGGCTCGGGAAGTTAATTAAATACCATTTGGAGGCATTTAATGTTCGAGCAAAAACGGCTGATTTTCGACAAAAGAGATAACACCCCCCCATTACGTCATGCTTCAGAAATGTGGAAAATGGTCCGTTTTCAAATGTTTTATTTTTGAACGTCAGTTCACATTTGTAGGTGGATCATCAGTGTTAGAGCTAAAATTAGCATGTTTAAAGTGATTTTCATGCTTCCAGGGGCTCGGGAAGTGAAATAAATACCATTTGGAGGCATTTAATGTTCGAGCAAAAAAGGCTGATTTTCCACAAAAGAGATAACACCCCCCCATTACGTCATGCTTCAGAAATGTGGAAAATGGTCAGTTTTCAAATGTTTTATTTTTGAACGTCAGTTCACATTTGTAGGTGGATCATCAGTGTTAGAGCTAAAATTTGCATGTTTAAAGTGATTTTCATGCTTCCAGGGGCTCGGGAAGTTAATTAAATACCATTTGGAGGCATTTAATGTTCGAGCAAAAACGGCTGATTTTCGACAAAAGAGATAACACCCCCCCATTACGTCATGCTTCAGAAATGTGGAAAATGGTCCGTTTTCAAATGTTTTATTTTTGAACGTCAGTTCACATTTGTAGGTGGATCATCAGTGTTAGAGCTAAAATTAGCATGTTTAAAGTGATTTTCATGCTTCCAGGGGCCCAAAACACAAGATTTATGGAATGGTTAAAAGTGCATGAAAATGGCCAATTTACTCAATCTGAGTTCTCAAAAAGGGTTTCTTCACCCCGGGAAGTTAATTAAATACCATTTGGAGGCATTTAATGTTAGAGCAAAAACGGCTGATTTTCGACAAAAGAGATAACACCCCCCCATTACGTCATACTTCAGAAATGTGGAAAATGGTCCGTTTTCAAATGTTTTATTTTTGAACGTCAGTTCACATTTGTAGGTGGATCATCAGTGTTAGAGCTAAAATTAGCATGTTTAAAGTGATTTTCATGCTTCCAGGGGCTCAGGAAGTGAAATAAATACCATTTGGAGGCATTTAATGTTCGAGCAAAAACGGCTGATTTTCGACAAAAGAGATAACACCCCCCCATTACGTCATGCTTCAGAAATGTGGAAAATGGTCCGTTTTCAAATGTTTTATTTTTGAACGTCAGTTCACATTTGTAGGTGGATCATCAGTGTTAGAGCTAAAATTAGCATGTTTAAAGTGATTTTCATGCTTCCAGGGGCTCGGGAAGTGAAATAAATACCATTTGGAGGCATTTAATGTTCGAGCAAAAACGGCTCATTTTCGACAAAAGAGATAACACCCCCCCATTACGTCATGCTTCAGAAATGTGGAAAATGGTCCGTTTTCAAATGTTTTATTTTTGAACGTCAGTTCACATTTGTAGGTGGATCATCAGTGTTAGAGCTAAAATTAGCATGTTTAAAGTGATTTTCATGCTTCCAGGGGCTCGGGAAGTGAAATAAATACCATTTGGAGGCATTTAATGTTCGAGCAAAAAAGGCTGATTTTCCACAAAAGAGATAACACCCCCCCATTACGTCATGCTTCAGAAATGTGGAAAATGGTCCGTTTTCAAATGTTTTATTTTTGAACGTCAGTTCACATTTGTAGGTGGATCATCAGTGTTAGAGCTAAAATTAGCATGTTTAAATTGATTTTCATGCTTCCAGGGGCTCGGGAAGTTAATTAAATACCATTTGGAGGCATTTAATGTTCGAGCAAAAACGGCTGATTTTCGACAAAAGAGATAACACCCCCCCATTACGTCATGCTTCAGAAATGTGGAAAATGGTCCGTTTTCAAATGTTTTATTTTTGAACGTCAGTTCACATTTGTAGGTGGATCATCAGTGTTAGAGCTAAAATTAGCATGTTTAAAGTGATTTTCATGCTTCCAGGGGCTCGGGAAGTTAATTAAATACCATTTGGAGGCATTTAATGTTCGAGCAAAAACGGCTGATTTTCGACAAAAGAGATAACACCCCCCCATTACGTCATGCTTCAGAAATGTGGAAAATGGTCCGTTTTCAAATGTTTTATTTTTGAACGTCAGTTCACATTTGTAGGTGGATCATCAGTGTTAGAGCTAAAATTAGCATGTTTAAAGTGATTTTCATGCTTCCAGGGGCTCGGGAAGTTAATTAAATACCATTTGGAGGCATTTAATGTTCGAGCAAAAACGGCTGATTTTCGACAAAAGAGATAACACCCCCCCATTACGTCATGCTTCAGAAATGTGGAAAATGGTCCGTTTTCAAATGTTTTATTTTTGAACGTCAGTTCACATTTGTAGGTGGATCATCAGTGTTAGAGCTAAAATTAGCATGTTTAAAGTGATTTTCATGCTTCCAGGGGCTCGGGAAGTGAAATAAATACCATTTGGAGGCATTTAATGTTCGAGCAAAAACGCCTGATTTTCGACAAAAGAGATAACACCCCCCCATTACGTCATGCTTCAGAAATGTGGAAAATGGTCCATTTTCAAATGTTTTATTTTTGAACGTCAGTTCACATTTGTAGGTGGATCATCAGTGTTAGAGCTAAAATTAGCATGTTTAAAGTGATTTTCATGCTTCCAGGGGCTCGGGAAGTTAATTAAATACCATTTGGAGGCATTTAATGTTCGAGCAAAAACGGCTGATTTTCGGCAAAAGAGATAACACCCCCCCATTACGTCATGCTTCAGAAATGTGGAAAATGGTCCGTTTTCAAATGTTTTATTTTTGAACGTCAGTTCACATTTGTAGGTGGATCATCAGTGTTACAGCTAAAATTAGCATGTTTAAAGTGATTTTCATGCTTCCAGGGGCCCAAAACACAAGATTTATGGAATGGTTAAAAGTGCATGAAAATGGCCAATTTACTCACTCTGAGTTCTCAAAAAGGGTTTCTTCACCCCGGGAAGTTAATTAAATACCATTTGGAGACATTTAATGTTAGAGCAAAAACGGCTGATTTTCGACAAAAGAGATAACACCCCCCCATTACGTCATACTTCAGAAATGTGGAAAATGGTCCGTTTTCAAATGTTTTATTTTTGAACGTCAGTTCACATTTGTAGGTGGATCATCAGTGTTAGAGCTAAAATTAGCATGTTTAAAGTGATTTTCATGCTTCCAGGGGCTCGGGAAGTGAAATAAATACCATTTGGAGGCATTTAATGTTCGAGCAAAAACGGCTGATTTTCGACAAAAGAGATAACACCCCCCCATTACGTCATGCTTCAGAAATGTGGAAAATGGTCCGTTTTCAAATGTTTTATTTTTGAACGTCAGTTCACATTTGTAGGTGGATCATCAGTGTTAGAGCTAAAATTAGCATGTTTAAAGTGATTTTCATGCTTCCAGGGGCTCGGGAAGTTAATTAAATACCATTTGGAGGCATTTAATGTTCGAGCAAAAACGGCTGATTTTCGACAAAAGAGATAACACCCCCCCATTACGTCATGCTTCAGAAATGTGGAAAATGGTCCGTTTTCAAATGTTTTATTTTTGAACGTCAGTTCACATTTGTAGGTGGATCATCAGTGTTACAGCTAAAATTAGCATGTTTAAAGCGATTTTCATGCTTCCAGGGGCCCAAAACACAAGATTTATGGAATGGTTAAAAGTGCATGAAAATGGCCAATTTACTCACTCTGAGTTCTCAAAAAGGGTTTCTTCACCCCGGGAAGTTAATTAAATACCATTTGGAGGCATTTAATGTTAGAGCAAAAACGGCTGATTTTCGACAAAAGAGATAACACCCCCCCATTACGTCATACTTCAGAAATGTGGAAAATGGTCCGTTTTCAAATGTTTTATTTTTGAACGTCAGTTCACATTTGTAGGTGGATCATCAGTGTTAGAGCTAAAATTAGCATGTTTAAAGTGATTTTCATGCTTCCAGGGGCTCGGGAAGTGAAATAAATACCATTTGGAGGCATTTAATGTTCGAGCAAAAACGGCTGATTTTCGACAAAAGAGATAACACCCCCCCATTACGTCATGCTTCAGAAATGTGGAAAATGGTCCGTTTTCAAATGTTTTATTTTTGAACGTCAGTTCACATTTGTAGGTGGATCATCAGTGTTAGAGCTAAAATTAGCATGTTTAAAGTGATTTTCATGCTTCCAGGGGCTCGGGAAGTGAAATAAATACCATTTGGAGGCATTTAATGTTCGAGCAAAAAAGGCTGATTTTCCACAAAAGAGATAACACCCCCCCATTACGTCATGCTTCAGAAATGTGGAAAATGGTCCGTTTTCAAATGTTTTATTTTTGAACGTCAGTTCACATTTGTAGGTGGATCATCAGTGTTAGAGCTAAAATTAGCATGTTTAAAGTGATTTTCATGCTTCCAGGGGCTCGGGAAGTTAATTAAATACCATTTGGAGGCATTTAATGTTCGAGCAAAAACGGCTGATTTTCGACAAAAGAGATAACACCCCCCCATTACGTCATGCTTCAGAAATGTGGAAAATGGTCCGTTTTCAAATGTTTTATTTTTGAACGTCAGTTCACATTTGTAGGTGGATCATCAGTGTTAGAGCTAAAATTAGCATGTTTAAAGTGATTTTCATGCTTCCAGGGGCTCGGGAAGTAAAATAAATACCATTTGGAGGCATTTAATGTTCGAGCAAAAACGCCTGATTTTCGACAAAAGAGATAACACCCCCCCATTACGTCATGCTTCAGAAATGTGGAAAATGGTCCGTTTTCAAATGTTTTATTTTTGAACGTCAGTTCACATTTGTAGGTGGATCATCAGTGTTAGAGCTAAAATTAGCATGTTTAAAGTGATTTTCATGCTTCCAGGGGCTCGGGAAGTGAAATAAATACCATTTGGAGGCATTTAATGTTCGAGCAAAAAAGGCTGATTTTCCACAAAAGAGATAACCCCCCCCATTACGTCATGCTTCAGAAATGTGGAAAATGGTCCGTTTTCAAATGTTTTATTTTTGAACGTCAGTTCACATTTGTAGGTGGATCATCAGTGTTAGAGCTAAAATTAGCATGTTTAAAGTGATTTTCATGCTTCCAGGGGCTCGGGAAGTTAATTAAATACCATTTGGAGGCATTTAATGTTCGAGCAAAAACGGCTGATTTTCGACAAAAGAGATAACACCCCCCCATTACGTCATGCTTCAGAAATGTGGAAAATGGTCCGTTTTCAAATGTTTTATTTTTGAACGTCAGTTCACATTTGTAGGTGGATCATCAGTGTTAGAGCTAAAATTAGCATGTTTAAAGTGATTTTCATGCTTCCAGGGGCCCAAAACACAAGATTTATGGAATGGTTAAAAGTGCATGAAAATGGCCAATTTACTCACTCTGAGTTCTCAAAAAGGGTTTCTTCACCCCGGGAAGTTAATTAAATACCATTTGGAGGCATTTAATGTTAGAGCAAAAACGGCTGATTTTCGACAAAAGAGATAACACCCCCCCATTACGTCATACTTCAGAAATGTGGAAAATGGTCCGTTTTCAAATGTTTTATTTTTGAACGTCAGTTCACATTTGTAGGTGGATCATCAGTGTTAGAGCTAAAAGTAGCATGTCTAAAGTGATTTTCATGCTTCCAGGGGCTCGGGAAGTGAAATAAATACCATTTGGAGGCATTTAATGTTCGAGCAAAAACGGCTGATTTTCGACAAAAGAGATAACACCCCCCCATTACGTCATGCTTCAGAAATGTGGAAAATGGTCCGTTTTCAAATGTTTTATTTTTGAACGTCAGTTCACATTTGTAGGTGGATCATCAGTGTTAGAGCTAAAATTAGCATGTTTAAAGTGATTTTCATGCTTCCAGGGGCTCGGGAAGTGAAATAAATACCATTTGGAGGCATTTAATGTTCGAGCAAAAACGGCTGATTTTCGACAAAAGAGATAACACCCCCCCATTACGTCATGCTTCAGAAATGTGGAAAATGGTCCGTTTTCAAATGTTTTATTTTTGAACGTCAGTTCACATTTGTAGGTGGATCATCAGTGTTAGAGCTAAAATTAGCATGTTTAAAGTGATTTTCATGCTTCCAGGGGCTCGGGAAGTGAAATAAATACCATTTGGAGGCATTTAATGTTCGAGCAAAAACGGCTGATTTTCGACAAAAGAGATAACACCCCCCCATTACGTCATGCTTCAGAAATGTGGAAAATGGTCCGTTTTCAAATGTTTTATTTTTGAACGTCAGTTCACATTTGTAGGTGGATCATCAGTGTTAGAGCTAAAATTAGCATGTTTAAAGTGATTTTCATGCTTCCAGGGGCTCGGGAAGTTAATTAAATACCATTTGGAGGCATTTAATGTTCGAGCAAAAACGGCTGATTTTCGACAAAAGAGATAACACCCCCCCATTACGTCATGCTTCAGAAATGTGGAAAATGGTCCGTTTTCAAATGTTTTATTTTTGAACGTCAGTTCACATTTGTAGGTGGATCATCAGTGTTAGAGCTAAAATTAGCATGTTTAAAGTGATTTTCATGCTTCCAGGGGCTCGGGAAGTTAATTAAATACCATTTGGAGGCATTTAATGTTCGAGCAAAAACGGCTGATTTTCGACAAAAGAGATAACACCCCCCCATTACGTCATGCTTCAGAAATGTGGAAAATGGTCCGTTTTCAAATGTTTTATTTTTGAACGTCAGTTCACATTTGTAGGTGGATCATCAGTGTTAGAGCTAAAATTAGCATGTTTAAAGTGATTTTCATGCTTCCAGGGGCTCGGGAAGTTAATTAAATACCATTTGGAGGCATTTAATGTTAGAGCAAAAACGGCTGATTTTCGACAAAAGAGATAACACCCCCCCATTACGTCATGCTTCAGAAATGTGGAAAATGGTCCGTTTTCAAATGTTTTATTTTTGAACGTCAGTTCACATTTGTAGGTGGATCATCAGTGTTAGAGCTAAAATTAGCATGTTTAAAGTGATTTTCATGCTTCCAGGGGCTCGGGAAGTTAATTAAATACCATTTGGAGGCATTTAATGTTCTAGCAAAAACGGCTGATTTTCGACAAAAGAGATAACACCCCCCCATTACGTCATGCTTCAGAAATGTGGAAAATGGTCCGTTTTCAAATGTTTTATTTTTGAACGTCAGTTCACATTTGTAGGTGGATCATCAGTGTTAGAGCTAAAATTAGCATGTTTAAAGTGATTTTCATGCTTCCAGGGGCTCGGGAAGTGGAATAAATACCATTTGGAGGCATTTAATGTTCGAGCAAAAAAGGCTGATTTTCCACAAAAGAGATAACACCCCCCCATTACGTCATGCTTCAGAAATGTGGAAAATGGTCCGTTTTCAAATGTTTTATTTTTGAACGTCAGTTCACATTTGTAGGTGGATCATCAGTGTTAGAGCTAAAATTAGCATGTTTAAAGTGATTTTCATGCTTCCAGGGGCCCAAAACACAAGATTTATGGAATGGTTAAAAGTGCATGAAAATGGCCAATTTACTCACTCTGAGTTCTCAAAAAGGGTTTCTTCACCCCGGGAAGTTAATTAAATACCATTTGGAGGCATTTAATGTTCGAGCAAAAACGGCTGATTTTCGACAAAAGAGATAACACCCCCCCATTACGTCATGCTTCAGAAATGTGGAAAATGGTCCGTTTTCAAATGTTTTATTTTTGAACGTCAGTTCACATTTGTAGGTGGATCATCAGTGTTAGAGCTAAAATTAGCATGTTTAAAGTGATTTTCATGCTTCCAGGGGCCCAAAACACAAGATTTATGGAATGGTTAAAAGTGCATGAAAATGGCCAATTTACTCACTCTGAGTTCTCAAAAAGGGTTTCTTCACCCCGGGAAGTTAATTAAATACCATTTGGAGGCATTTAATGTTAGAGCAAAAACGGCTGATTTTCGACAAAAGAGATAACACCCCCCCATTACGTCATGCTTCAGAAATGTGGAAAATGGTCCGTTTTCAAATGTTTTATTTTTGAACGTCAGTTCACATTTGTAGGTGGATCATCAGTGTTAGAGCTAAAATTAGCATGTTTAAAGTGATTTTCATGCTTCCAGGGGCTCAGGAAGTGAAATAAATACCATTTGGAGGCATTTAATGTTCGAGCAAAAACGGCTGATTTTCGACAAAAGAGATAACACCCCCCCATTACGTCATGCTTCAGAAATGTGGAAAATGGTCCGTTTTCAAATGTTTTATTTTTGAACGTCAGTTCACATTTGTAGGTGGATCATCAGTGTTAGAGCTAAAATTAGCATGTTTAAAGTGATTTTCATGCTTCCAGGGGCTCGGGAAGTGAAATAAATACCATTTGGAGGCATTTAATGTTCGAGCAAAAACGGCTCATTTTCGACAAAAGAGATAACACCCCCCCATTACGTCATGCTTCAGAAATGTGGAAAATGGTCCGTTTTCAAATGTTTTATTTTTGAACGTCAGTTCACATTTGTAGGTGGATCATCAGTGTTAGAGCTAAAATTAGCATGTTTAAAGTGATTTTCATGCTTCCAGGGGCTCGGGAAGTGAAATAAATACCATTTGGAGGCATTTAATGTTCGAGCAAAAAAGGCTGATTTTCCAC
The DNA here is from genome assembly GCF_964263255.1 of Lissotriton vulgaris. NCBI lineage: Eukaryota > Metazoa > Chordata > Amphibia > Caudata > Salamandridae > Lissotriton > Lissotriton vulgaris. The sequence goes on along the minus strand of NW_028241181.1, from coordinate 152,134 downwards.
AAAAGAGATAACACCCCCCCATTACGTCATGCTTCAGAAATGTGGAAAATGGTCCGTTTTCAAATGTTTTATTTTTGAACGTCAGTTCACATTTGTAGGTGGATCATCAGTGTTAGAGCTAAAATTAGCATGTTTAAATTGATTTTCATGCTTCCAGGGGCTCGGGAAGTTAATTAAATACCATTTGGAGGCATTTAATGTTCGAGCAAAAACGGCTGATTTTCGACAAAAGAGATAACACCCCCCCATTACGTCATGCTTCAGAAATGTGGAAAATGGTCCGTTTTCAAATGTTTTATTTTTGAACGTCAGTTCACATTTGTAGGTGGATCATCAGTGTTAGAGCTAAAATTAGCATGTTTAAAGTGATTTTCATGCTTCCAGGGGCTCGGGAAGTTAATTAAATACCATTTGGAGGCATTTAATGTTCGAGCAAAAACGGCTGATTTTCGACAAAAGAGATAACACCCCCCCATTACGTCATGCTTCAGAAATGTGGAAAATGGTCCGTTTTCAAATGTTTTATTTTTGAACGTCAGTTCACATTTGTAGGTGGATCATCAGTGTTAGAGCTAAAATTAGCATGTTTAAAGTGATTTTCATGCTTCCAGGGGCTCGGGAAGTTAATTAAATACCATTTGGAGGCATTTAATGTTCGAGCAAAAACGGCTGATTTTCGACAAAAGAGATAACACCCCCCCATTACGTCATGCTTCAGAAATGTGGAAAATGGTCCGTTTTCAAATGTTTTATTTTTGAACGTCAGTTCACATTTGTAGGTGGATCATCAGTGTTAGAGCTAAAATTAGCATGTTTAAAGTGATTTTCATGCTTCCAGGGGCTCGGGAAGTGAAATAAATACCATTTGGAGGCATTTAATGTTCGAGCAAAAACGCCTGATTTTCGACAAAAGAGATAACACCCCCCCATTACGTCATGCTTCAGAAATGTGGAAAATGGTCCGTTTTCAAATGTTTTATTTTTGAACGTCAGTTCACATTTGTAGGTGGATCATCAGTGTTAGAGCTAAAATTAGCATGTTTAAAGTGATTTTCATGCTTCCAGGGGCTCGGGAAGTTAATTAAATACCATTTGGAGGCATTTAATGTTCGAGCAAAAACGGCTGATTTTCGACAAAAGAGATAACACCCCCCCATTACGTCATGCTTCAGAAATGTGGAAAATGGTCCGTTTTCAAATGTTTTATTTTTGAACGTCAGTTCACATTTGTAGGTGGATCATCAGTGTTACAGCTAAAATTAGCATGTTTAAAGTGATTTTCATGCTTCCAGGGGCCCAAAACACAAGATTTATGGAATGGTTAAAAGTGCATGAAAATGGCCAATTTACTCACTCTGAGTTCTCAAAAAGGGTTTCTTCACCCCGGGAAGTTAATTAAATACCATTTGGAGGCATTTAATGTTAGAGCAAAAACGGCTGATTTTCGACAAAAGAGATAACACCCCCCCATTACGTCATACTTCAGAAATGTGGAAAATGGTCCGTTTTCAAATGTTTTATTTTTGAACGTCAGTTCACATTTGTAGGTGGATCATCAGTGTTAGAGCTAAAATTAGCATGTTTAAAGTGATTTTCATGCTTCCAGGGGCTCGGGAAGTGAAATAAATACCATTTGGAGGCATTTAATGTTCGAGCAAAAACGGCTGATTTTCGACAAAAGAGATAACACCCCCCATTACGTCATGCTTCAGAAATGTGGAAAATGGTCAGTTTTCAAATGTTTTATTTTTGAACGTCAGTTCACATTTGTAGGTGGATCATCAGTGTTAGAGCTAAAATTAGCATGTTTAAAGTGATTTTCATGCTTCCAGGGGCTCGGGAAGTTAATTAAATACCATTTGGAGGCATTTAATGTTCGAGCAAAAACGGCTGATTTTCGACAAAAGAGATAACACCCCCCCATTACGTCATGCTTCAGAAATGTGGAAAATGGTCCGTTTTCAAATGTTTTATTTTTGAACGTCAGTTCACATTTGTAGGTGGATCATCAGTGTTACAGCTAAAATTAGCATGTTTAAAGTGATTTTCATGCTTCCAGGGGCTCGGGAAGTTAATTAAATACCATTTGGAGGCATTTAATGTTCGAGCAAAAACGGCTGATTTTCGACAAAAGAGATAACACCCCCCCATTACGTCATGCTTCAGAAATGTGGAAAATGGTCCGTTTTCAAATGTTTTATTTTTGAACGTCAGTTCACATTTGTAGGTGGATCATCAGTGTTAGAGCTAAAATTAGCATGTTTAAAGTGATTTTCATGCTTCCAGGGGCTCGGGAAGTTAATTAAATACCATTTGGAGGCATTTAATGTTAGAGCAAAAACGGCTGATTTTCGACAAAAGAGATAACACCCCCCCATTACGTCATGCTTCAGAAATGTGGAAAATGGTCCGTTTTCAAATGTTTTATTTTTGAACGTCAGTTCACATTTGTAGGTGGATCATCAGTGTTAGAGCTAAAATTAGCATGTTTAAAGTGATTTTCATGCTTCCAGGGGCTCGGGAAGTTAATTAAATACCATTTGGAGGCATTTAATGTTCGAGCAAAAACGGCTGATTTTCGACAAAAGAGATAACACCCCCCCATTACGTCATGCTTCAGAAATGTGGAAAATGGTCCATTTTCAAATGTTTTATTTTTGAACGTCAGTTCACATTTGTAGGTGGATCATCAGTGTTAGAGCTAAAATTAGCATGTTTAAAGTGATTTTCATGCTTCCAGGGGCTCGGGAAGTGAAATAAATACCATTTGGAGGCATTTAATGTTCGAGCAAAAAAGGCTGATTTTCCACAAAAGAGATAACACCCCCCCATTACGTCATGCTTCAGAAATGTGGAAAATGGTCCGTTTTCAAATGTTTTATTTTTGAACGTCAGTTCACATTTGTAGGTGGATCATCAGTGTTAGAGCTAAAATTAGCATGTTTAAAGTGATTTTCATGCTTCCAGGGGCCCAAAACACAAGATTTATGGAATGGTTAAAAGTGCATGAAAATGGCCAATTTACTCACTCTGAGTTCTCAAAAAGGGTTTCTTCACCCCGGGAAGTTAATTAAATACCATTTGGAGGCATTTAATGTTAGAGCAAAAATGGCTGATTTTCGACAAAAGAGATAACACCCCCCCATTACGTCATGCTTCAGAAATGTGGAAAATGGTCCGTTTTCAAATGTTTTATTTTTGAACGTCAGTTCACATTTGTAGGTGGATCATCAGTGTTAGAGCTAAAATTAGCATGTTTAAAGTGATTTTCATGCTTCCAGGGGCTCGGGAAGTGAAATAAATACCATTTGGAGGCATTTAATGTTCGAGCAAAAACGGCTGATTTTCGACAAAAGAGATAACACCCCCCCATTACGTCATGCTTCAGAAATGTGGAAAATGGTCCGTTTTCAAATGTTTTATTTTTGAACGTCAGTTCACATTTGTAGGTGGATCATCAGTGTTAGAGCTAAAATTAGCATGTTTAAAGTGATTTTCATGCTTCCAGGGGCTCAGGAAGTGAAATAAATACCATTTGGAGGCATTTAATGTTCGAGCAAAAACGGCTGATTTTCGACAAAAGAGATAACACCCCCCCATTACGTCATGCTTCAGAAATGTGGAAAATGGTCCGTTTTCAAATGTTTTATTTTTGAACGTCAGTTCACATTTGTAGGTGGATCATCAGTGTTAGAGCTAAAATTAGCATGTTTAAAGTGATTTTCATGCTTCCAGGGGCTCGGGAAGTGAAATAAATACCATTTGGAGGCATTTAATGTTCGAGCAAAAACGGCTCATTTTCGACAAAAGAGATAACACCCCCCATTACGTCATGCTTCAGAAATGTGGAAAATGGTCCGTTTTCAAATGTTTTATTTTTGAACGTCAGTTCACATTTGTAGGTGGATTATCAGTGTTAGAGCTAAAATTAGCATGTTTAAAGTGATTTTCATGCTTCCAGGGGCTCGGGAAGTGAAATAAATACCATTTGGAGGCATTTAATGTTCGAGCAAAAAAGGCTGATTTTCCACAAAAGAGATAACACCCCCCCATTACGTCATGCTTCAGAAATGTGGAAAATGGTCCGTTTTCAAATGTTTTATTTTTGAACGTCAGTTCACATTTGTTGGTGGATCATCAGTGTTAGAGCTAAAATTAGCATGTTTAAATTGATTTTCATGCTTCCAGGGGCTCGGGAAGTTAATTAAATACCATTTGGAGGCATTTAATGTTCGAGCAAAAACGGCTGATTTTCGACAAAAGAGATAACACCCCCCCATTACGTCATGCTTCAGAAATGTGGAAAATGGTCCGTTTTCAAATGTTTTATTTTTGAACGTCAGTTCACATTTGTAGGTGGATCATCAGTGTTAGAGCTAAAATTAGCATGTTTAAAGTGATTTTCATGCTTCCAGGGGCTCGGGAAGTTAATTAAATACCATTTGGAGGCATTTAATGTTCGAGCAAAAACGGCTGATTTTCGACAAAAGAGATAACACCCCCCCATTACGTCATGCTTCAGAAATGTGGAAAATGGTCCGTTTTCAAATGTTTTATTTTTGAACGTCAGTTCACATTTGTAGGTGGATCATCAGTGTTAGAGCTAAAATTAGCATGTTTAAAGTGATTTTCATGCTTCCAGGGGCTCGGGAAGTTAATTAAATACCATTTGGAGGCATTTAATGTTCGAGCAAAAACGGCTGATTTTCGACAAAAGAGATAACACCCCCCCATTACGTCATGCTTCAGAAATGTGGAAAATGGTCCGTTTTCAAATGTTTTATTTTTGAACGTCAGTTCACATTTGTAGGTGGATCATCAGTGTTAGAGCTAAAATTAGCATGTTTAAAGTGATTTTCATGCTTCCAGGGGCTCGGGAAGTGAAATAAATACCATTTGGAGGCATTTAATGTTCGAGCAAAAACGCCTGATTTTTGACAAAAGAGATAACACCCCCCCATTACGTCATGCTTCAGAAATGTGGAAAATGGTCCGTTTTCAAATGTTTTATTTTTGAACGTCAGTTCACATTTGTAGGTGGATCATCAGTGTTAGAGCTAAAATTAGCATGTTTAAAGTGATTTTCATGCTTCCAGGGGCTCGGGAAGTTAATTAAATACCATTTGGAGGCATTTAATGTTCGAGCAAAAACGGCTGATTTTCGACAAAAGAGATAACACCCCCCCATTACGTCATGCTTCAGAAATGTGGAAAATGGTCCGTTTTCAAATGTTTTATTTTTGAACGTCAGTTCACATTTGTAGGTGGATCATCAGTGTTACAGCTAAAATTAGCATGTTTAAAGTGATTTTCATGCTTCCAGGGGCCCAAAACACAAGATTTATGGAATGGTTAAAAGTGCATGAAAATGGCCAATTTACTCACTCTGAGTTCTCAAAAAGGGTTTCTTCACCCCGGGAAGTTAATTAAATACCATTTGGAGGCATTTAATGTTAGAGCAAAAACGGCTGATTTTCGACAAAAGAGATAACACCCCCCCATTACGTCATACTTCAGAAATGTGGAAAATGGTCCGTTTTCAAATGTTTTATTTTTGAACGTCAGTTCACATTTGTAGGTGGATCATCAGTGTTAGAGCTAAAATTAGCATGTTTAAAGTGATTTTCATGCTTCCAGGGGCTCGGGAAGTGAAATAAATACCATTTGGAGGCATTTAATGTTCGAGCAAAAACGGCTGATTTTCGACAAAAGAGATAACACCCCCCCATTACGTCATGCTTCAGAAATGTGGAAAATGGTCCGTTTTCAAATGTTTTATTTTTGAACGTCAGTTCACATTTGTAGGTGGATCATCAGTGTTACAGCTAAAATTAGCATGTTTAAAGTGATTTTCATGCTTCCAGGGGCCCAAAACACAAGATTTATGGAATGGTTAAAAGTGCATGAAAATGGCCAATTTACTCACTCTGAGTTCTCAAAAAGGGTTTCTTCACCCCGGGAAGTTAATTAAATACCATTTGGAGGCATTTAATGTTAGAGCAAAAACGGCTGATTTTCGACAAAAGAGATAACACCCCCCCATTACGTCATACTTCAGAAATGTGGAAAATGGTCCGTTTTCAAATGTTTTATTTTTGAACGTCAGTTCACATTTGTAGGTGGATCATCAGTGTTAGAGCTAAAATTAGCATGTTTAAAGTGATTTTCATGCTTCCAGGGGCTCGGGAAGTGAAATAAATACCATTTGGAGGCATTTAATGTTCGAGCAAAAACGGCTGATTTTCGACAAAAGAGATAACACCCCCCCATTACGTCATGCTTCAGAAATGTGGAAAATGGTCCGTTTTCAAATGTCTTATTTTTGAACGTCAGTTCACATTTGTAGGTGGATCATCAGTGTTAGAGCTAAAATTAGCATGTTTAAAGTGATTTTCATGCTTCCAGGGGCTCGGGAAGTGAAATAAATACCATTTGGAGGCATTTAATGTTCGAGCAAAAACGGCTGATTTTCGACAAAAGAGATAACACCCCCCCCCCCATTACGTCATGCTGCAGAAATGTGGAAAATGGTCCGTTTTCAAATGTTTTATTTTTGAACGTCTGTTCACATTTGTAGGTGGATCATCAGTGTTAGAGCTAAAATTAGCATGTTTAAAGTGATTTTCATGCTTCCAGGGGCTCGGGAAGTGAAATAAATACCATTTGGAGGCATTTAATGTTCGAGCAAAAACGGCTGATTTTCGACAAAAGAGATAACACCCCCCCATTACGTCATGCTTCAGAAATGTGGAAAATGGTCCGTTTTCAAATGTTTTATTTTTGAACGTCAGTTCACATTTGTAGGTGGATCATCAGTGTTGGAGCTAAAATTAGCATGTTTAAAGTGATTTTCATGCTTCCAGGGGCTCGGGAAGTGAAATAAATACCATTTGGAGGCATTTAATGTTCGTGCAAAAAAGGCTGATTTTCCACAAAAGAGATAACACCCCCCCATTACGTCATGCTTCAGAAATGTGGAAAATGGTCCGTTTTCAAATGTTTTATTTTTGAACGTCAGTTCACATTTGTAGGTGGATCATCAGTGTTAGAGCTAAAATTAGCATGTTTAAAGTGATTTTCATGCTTCCAGGGGCTCGGGAAGTTAATTAAATACCATTTGGAGGCATTTAATGTTCGAGCAAAAACGGCTGATTTTCGACAAAAGAGATAACACCCCCCCATTACGTCATGCTTCAGAAATGTGGAAAATGGTCCGTTTTCAAATGTTTTATTTTTGAACGTCAGTTCACATTTGTAGGTGGATCATCAGTGTTAGAGCTAAAATTAGCATGTTTAAAGTGATTTTCATGCTTCCAGGGGCTCGGGAAGTTAATTAAATACCATTTGGAGGCATTTAATGTTCGAGCAAAAACGGCTGATTTTCGACAAAAGAGATAACACCCCCCCATTACGTCATGCTTCAGAAATGTGGAAAATGGTCCGTTTTCAAATGTTTTATTTTTGAACGTCAGTTCACATTTGTAGGTGGATCATCAGTGTTAGAGCTAAAATTAGCATGTTTAAAGTGATTTTCATGCTTCCAGGGGCTCGGGAAGTTAATTAAATTCCATTTGGAGGCATTTAATGTTCGAGCAAAAACGGCTGATTTTCGACAAAAGAGATAACACCCCCCCATTACGTCATGCTTCAGAAATGTGGAAAATGGTCCGTTTTCAAATGTTTTATTTTTGAACGTCAGTTCACATTTGTAGGTGGATCATCAGTGTTAGAGCTAAAATTAGCATGTTTAAAGTGATTTTCATGCTTCCAGGGGCTCGGGAAGTTAATTAAATACGATTTGGAGGCATTTAATGTTCGAGCAAAAAAGGCTGATTTTCCACAAAAGAGATAACACCCCCCCATTACGTCATGCTTCAGAAATGTGGAAAATGGTCCGTTTTCAAATGTTTTATTTTTGAACGTCAGTTCACATTTGTAGGTGGATCATCAGTGTTAGAGCTAAAATTAGCATGTTTAAAGTGATTTTCATGCTTCCAGGGGCCCAAAACACAAGATTTATGGAATGGTTAAAAGTGCATGAAAATGGCCAATTTACTCACTCTGAGTTCTCAAAAAGGGTTTCTTCACCCCGGGAAGTTAATTAAATACCATTTGGAGGCATTTAATGTTAGAGCAAAAACGGCTGATTTTCGACAAAAGAGATAACACCCCCCCATTACGTCATGCTTCAGAAATGTGGAAAATGGTCCGTTTTCAAATGTTTTATTTTTGAACGTCAGTTCACATTTGTAGGTGGATCATCAGTGTTAGAGCTAAAATTAGCATGTTTAAAGTGATTTTCATGCTTCCAGGGGCTCGGGAAGTTAATTAAATACCATTTGGAGGCATTTAATGTTCGAGCAAAAACGGCTGATTTTCGACAAAAGAGATAACACCCCCCCATTACGTCATGCTTCAGAAATGTGGAAAATGGTCCGTTTTCAAATGTTTTATTTTTGAACGTCAGTTCACATTTGTAGGTGGATCATCAGTGTTAGAGCTAAAATTAGCATGTTTAAAGTGATTTTCATGCTTCCAGGGGCTCGGGAATTTAATTAAATTCCATTTGGAGGCATTTAATGTTCGAGCAAAAACGGCTGATTTTCGACAAAAGAGATAACACCCCCCCATTACGTCATGCTTAAGAAATGTGGAAAATGGTCCGTTTTCAAATGTTTTATTTTTGAACGTCAGTTCACATTTGTAGGTGGATCATCAGTGTTAGAGCTAAAATTAGCATGTTTAAAGTGATTTTCATGCTTCCAGGGGCTCGGGAAGTTAATTAAATACGATTTGGAGGCATTTAATGTTCGAGCAAAAAAGGCTGATTTTCCACAAAAGAGATAACACCCCCCCATTACGTCATGCTTCAGAAATGTGGAAAATGGTCCGTTTTCAAATGTTTTATTTTTGAACGTCAGTTCACATTTGTAGGTGGATCATCAGTGTTAGAGCTAAAATTAGCATGTTTAAAGTGATTTTCATGCTTCCAGGGGCCCAAAACACAAGATTTATGGAATGGTTAAAAGTGCATGAAAATGGCCAATTTACTCACTCTGAGTTCTCAAAAAGGGTTTCTTCACCCCGGGAAGTTAATTAAATACCATTTGGAGGCATTTAATGTTCGAGCAAAAACGGCTGATTTTCGACAAAAGAGATAACACCCCCCCATTACGTCATGCTTCAGAAATGTGGAAAATGGTCCGTTTTCAAATGTTTTATTTTTGAACGTCAGTTCACATTTGTAGGTGGATCATCAGTGTTAGAGCTAAAATTAGCATGTTTAAAGTGATTTTCATGCTTCCAGGGGCTCGGGAAGTGAAATAAATACCATTTGGAGGCATTTAATGTTCGAGCAAAAACGCCTGATTTTCGACAAAAGAGATAACACCCCCCCCATTACGTCATGCTTCAGAAATGTGGAAAATGGTCCGTTTTCAAATGTTTTATTTTTGAACGTCAGTTCACATTTGTAGGTGGATCATCAGTGTTAGAGCTAAAATTAGCATGTTTAAAGTGATTTTCATGCTTCCAGGGGCTCGGGAAGTGAAATAAATACCATTTGGAGGCATTTAATGTTCGAGCAAAAAAGGCTGATTTTCCACAAAAGAGATAACACCCCCCCATTACGTCATGCTTCAGAAATGTGGAAAATGGTCCGTTTTCAAATGTTTTATTTTTGAACGTCAGTTCACATTTGTAGGTGGATCATCAGTGTTAGAGCTAAAATTTGCATGTTTAAAGTGATTTTCATGCTTCCAGGGGCTCGGGAAGTTAATTAAATACCATTTGGAGGCATTTAATGTTCGAGCAAAAACGGCTGATTTTCGACAAAAGAGATAACACCCCCCCCATTACGTCATGCTTCAGAAATGTGGAAAATGGTCCGTTTTCAAATGTTTTATTTTTGAACGTCAGTTCACATTTGTAGGTGGATCATCAGTGTTAGAGCTAAAATTAGCATGTTTAAAGTGATTTTCATGCTTCCAGGGGCCCAAAACACAAGATTTATGGAATGGTTAAAAGTGCATGAAAATGGCCAATTTACTCACTCTGAGTTCTCAAAAAGGGTTTCTTCACCCCGGGAAGTTAATTAAATACCATTTGGAGGCATTTAATGTTAGAGCAAAAACGGCTGATTTTCGACAAAAGAGATAACACCCCCCCATTACGTCATACTTCAGAAATGTGGAAAATGGTCCGTTTTCAAATGTTTTATTTTTGAACGTCAGTTCACATTTGTAGGTGGATCATCAGTGTTAGAGCTAAAATTAGCATGTTTAAAGTGATTTTCATGCTTCCAGGGGCTCGGGAAGTGAAATAAATACCATTTGGAGGCATTTAATGTTCGAGCAAAAACGGCTGATTTTCGACAAAAGAGATAACACCCCCCCATTACGTCATGCTTCAGAAATGTGGAAAATGGTCCGTTTTCAAATGTTTTATTTTTGAACGTCAGTTCACATTTGTAGGTGGATCATCAGTGTTAGAGCTAAAATTAGCATGTTTAAAGTGATTTTCATGCTTCCAGGGGCTCAGGAAGTGAAATAAATACCATTTGGAGGCATTTAATGTTCGAGCAAAAACGGCTGATTTTCGACAAAAGAGATAACACCCCCCCATTACGTCATGCTTCAGAAATATGGAAAATGGTCCGTTTTCAAATGTTTTTTTTTTGAACGTCAGTTCACATTTGTAGGTGGATCATCAGTGTTAGAGCTAAAATTAGCATGTTTAAAGTGATTTTCATGCTTCCAGGGGCTCGGGAAGTGAAATAAATACCATTTGGAGGCATTTAATGTTCGAGCAAAAACGGCTGATTTTCGACAAAAGAGATACCACCCCCCCATTACGTCATGCTTCAGAAATGTGGAAAATGGTCCGTTTTCAAATGTTTTATTTTTGAACGTCAGTTCACATTTGTAGGTGGATCATCAGTGTTAGAGCTAAAATTAGCATGTTTAAAGTGATTTTCATGCTTCCAGGGGCTCGGGAAGTTAATTAAATACCATTTGGAGGCATTTAATGTTCGAGCAAAAACGGCTGATTTTCGACAAAAGAGATAACACCCCCCCATTACGTCATGCTTCAGAAATGTGGAAAATGGTCCGTTTTCAAATGCTTTATTTTTGAACGTCAGTTCACATTTGTAGGTGGATCATCAGTGTTAGAGCTAAAATTAGCATGTTTAAAGTGATTTTCATGCTTCCAGGGGCTCGGGAAGTTAATTAAATACCATTTGGAGGCATTTAATGTTCGAGCAAAAACGGCTGATTTTCGACAAAAGAGATAACACCCCCCCATTACGTCATGCTTCAGAAATGTGGAAAATGGTCCGTTTTCAAATGTTTTATTTTTGAACGTCAGTTCACATTTGTAGGTGGATCATCAGTGTTAGAGCTAAAATTAGCATGTTTAAAGTGATTTTCATGCTTCCAGGTGCTCGGGAAGTGAAATAAATACCATTTGGAGGCATTTAATGTTCGAGCAAAAACGCCTGATTTTCGACAAAAGAGATAACACCCCCCATTACGTCATGCTTCAGAAATGTGGAAAATGGTCCGTTTTCAAATGTTTTATTTTTGAACGTCAGTTCACATTTGTAGGTGGATCATCAGTGTTAGAGCTAAAATTAGCATGTTTAAAGTGATTTTCATGCTTCCAGGGGCTCGGGAAGTTAATTAAATACCATTTGGAGGCATTTAATGTTCGAGCAAAAACGGCTGATTTTCGACAAAAGAGATAACACCCCCCCATTACGTCATGCTTCAGAAATGTGGAAAATGGTCCGTTTTCAAATGTTTTATTTTTGAACGTCAGTTCACATTTGTAGGTGGATCATCAGTGTTACAGCTAAAATTAGCATGTTTAAAGTGATTTTCATGCTTCCAGGGGCCCAAAACACAAGATTTATGGAATGGTTAAAAGTGCATGAAAATGGCCAATTTACTCACTCTGAGTTCTCAAAAAGGGTTTCTTCACCCCGGGAAGTTAATTAAATACCATTTGGAGGCATTTAATGTTAGAGCAAAAACGGCTGATTTTCGACAAAAGAGATAACACCCCCCCATTACGTCATACTTCAGAAATGTGGAAAATGGTCCGTTTTCAAATGTTTTATTTTTGAAAGTCAGTTCACATTTGTAGGTGGATCATCAGTGTTAGAGCTAAAATTAGCATGTTTAAAGTGATTTTCATGCTTCCAGGGGCTCGGGAAGTTAATTAAATACCATTTGGAGGCATTTAATGTTCGAGCAAAAACGGCTGATTTTCGACAAAAGAGATAACACCCCCCCATTACGTCATGCTTCAGAAATGTGGAAAATGGTCCGTTTTCAAATGTTTTATTTTTGACCGTCAGTTCACATTTGTAGGTGGATCATCAGTGTTAGAGCTAAAATTAGCATGTTTAAAGTGATTTTCATGCTTCCAGGGGCTCGGGAAGTTAATTAAATACCATTTGGAGGCATTTAATGTTCGAGCAAAAACGGCTGATTTTCGACAAAAGAGATAACACCCCCCCATTACGTCATGCTTCAGAAATGTGGAAAATGGTCCGTTTTCAAATGTTTTATTTTTGAACGTCAGTTCACATTTGTAGGTGGATCATCAGTGTTAGAGCTAAAATTAGCATGTTTAAAGTGATTTTCATGCTTCCAGGGGCTCGGGAAGTGAAATAAATACCATTTGGAGGCATTTAATGTTCGAGCAAAAACGCCTGATTTTTGACAAAAGAGATAACACCCCCCCATTACGTCATGCTTCAGAAATGTGGAAAATGGTCCGTTTTCAAATGTTTTATTTTTGAACGTCAGTTCACATTTGTAGGTGGATCATCAGTGTTAGAGCTAAAATTAGCATGTTTAAAGTGATTTTCATGCTTCCAGGGGCTCGGGAAGTTAATTAAATACCATTTGGAGGCATTTAATGTTCGAGCAAAAACGGCTGATTTTCGACAAAAGAGATAACACCCCCCCATTACGTCATGCTTCAGAAATGTGGAAAATGGTCCGTTTTCAAATGTTTTATTTTTGAACGTCAGTTCACATTTGTAGGTGGATCATCAGTGTTACAGCTAAAATTAGCATGTTTAAAGTGATTTTCATGCTTCCAGGGGCCCAAAACACAAGATTTATGGAATGGTTAAAAGTGCATGAAAATGGCCAATTTACTCACTCTGAGTTCTCAAAAAGGGTTTCTTCACCCCGGGAAGTTAATTAAATACCATTTGGAGGCATTTAATGTTAGAGCAAAAACGGCTGATTTTCGACAAAAGAGATAACACCCCCCCATTACGTCATACTTCAGAAATGTGGAAAATGGTCCGTTTTCAAATGTTTTATTTTTGAACGTCAGTTCACATTTGTAGGTGGATCATCAGTGTTAGAGCTAAAATTAGCATGTTTAAAGTGATTTTCATGCTTCCAGGGGCTCGGGAAGTGAAATAAATACCATTTGGAGGCATTTAATGTTCGAGCAAAAACGGCTGATTTTCGACAAAAGAGATAACACCCCCCCATTACGTCATGCTTCAGAAATGTGGAAAATGGTCCGTTTTCAAATGTTTTATTTTTGAACGTCAGTTCACATTTGTAGGTGGATCATCAGTGTTACAGCTAAAATTAGCATGTTTAAAGTGATTTTCATGCTTCCAGGGGCCCAAAACACAAGATTTATGGAATGGTTAAAAGTGCATGAAAATGGCCAATTTACTCACTCTGAGTTCTCAAAAAGGGTTTCTTCACCCCGGGAAGTTAATTAAATACCATTTGGAGGCATTTAATGTTAGAGCAAAAACGGCTGATTTTCGACAAAAGAGATAACACCCCCCCATTACGTCATACTTCAGAAATGTGGAAAATGGTCCGTTTTCAAATGTTTTATTTTTGAACGTCAGTTCACATTTGTAGGTGGATCATCAGTGTTAGAGCTAAAATTAGCATGTTTAAAGTGATTTTCATGCTTCCAGGGGCTCGGGAAGTGAAATAAATACCATTTGGAGGCATTTAATGTTCGAGCAAAAACGGCTGATTTTCGACAAAAGAGATAACACCCCCCCATTACGTCATGCTTCAGAAATGTGGAAAATGGTCCGTTTTCAAATGTCTTATTTTTGAACGTCAGTTCACATTTGTAGGTGGATCATCAGTGTTAGAGCTAAAATTAGCATGTTTAAAGTGATTTTCATGCTTCCAGGGGCTCGGGAAGTGAAATAAATACCATTTGGAGGCATTTAATGTTCGAGCAAAAACGGCTGATTTTCGACAAAAGAGATAACACCCCCCCCCCCATTACGTCATGCTGCAGAAATGTGGAAAATGGTCCGTTTTCAAATGTTTTATTTTTGAACGTCTGTTCACATTTGTCGGTGGATCATCAGTGTTAGAGCTAAAATTAGCATGTTTAAAGTGATTTTCATGCTTCCAGGGGCTCGGGAAGTGAAATAAATACCATTTGGAGGCATTTAATGTTCGAGCAAAAACGGCTGATTTTCGACAAAAGAGATAACACCCCCCCATTACGTCATGCTTCAGAAATGTGGAAAATGGTCCGTTTTCAAATGTTTTATTTTTGAACGTCAGTTCACATTTGTAGGTGGATCATCAGTGTTGGAGCTAAAATTAGCATGTTTAAAGTGATTTTCATGCTTCCAGGGGCTCGGGAAGTGAAATAAATACCATTTGGAGGCATTTAATGTTCGAGCAAAAAAGGCTGATTTTCCACAAAAGAGATAACACCCCCCCATTACGTCATGCTTCAGAAATGTGGAAAATGGTCCGTTTTCAAATGTTTTATTTTTGAACGTCAGTTCACATTTGTAGGTGGATCATCAGTGTTAGAGCTAAAATTAGCATGTTTAAAGTGATTTTCATGCTTCCAGGGGCTCGGGAAGTTAATTAAATACCATTTGGAGGCATTTAATGTTCGAGCAAAAACGGCTGATTTTCGACAAAAGAGATAACACCCCCCCATTACGTCATGCTTCAGAAATGTGGAAAATGGTCCGTTTTCAAATGTTTTATTTTTGAACGTCAGTTCACATTTGTAGGTGGATCATCAGTGTTAGAGCTAAAATTAGCATGTTTAAAGTGATTTTCATGCTTCCAGGGGCTCGGGAAGTTAATTAAATACCATTTGGAGGCATTTAATGTTCGAGCAAAAACGGCTGATTTTCGACAAAAGAGATAACACCCCCCCATTACGTCATGCTTCAGAAATGTGGAAAATGGTCCGTTTTCAAATGTTTTATTTTTGAACGTCAGTTCACATTTGTAGGTGGATCATCAGTGTTACAGCTAAAATTAGCATGTTTAAAGTGATTTTCATGCTTCCAGGGGCCCAAAACACAAGATTTATGGAATGGTTAAAAGTGCATGAAAATGGCCAATTTACTCACTCTGAGTTCTCAAAAAGGGTTTCTTCACCCCGGGAAGTTAATTAAATACCATTTGGAGGCATTTAATGTTAGAGCAAAAACGGCTGATTTTCGACAAAAGAGATAACACCCCCCCATTACGTCATACTTCAGAAATGTGGAAAATGGTCCGTTTTCAAATGTTTTATTTTTGAAAGTCAGTTCACATTTGTAGGTGGATCATCAGTGTTAGAGCTAAAATTAGCATGTTTAAAGTGATTTTCATGCTTCCAGGGGCTCGGGAAGTTAATTAAATACCATTTGGAGGCATTTAATGTTCGAGCAAAAACGGCTGATTTTCGACAAAAGAGATAACACCCCCCCATTACGTCATGCTTCAGAAATGTGGAAAATGGTCCGTTTTCAAATGTTTTATTTTTGAACGTCAGTTCACATTTGTAGGTGGATCATCAGTGTTAGAGCTAAAATTAGCATGTTTAAAGTGATTTTCATGCTTCCAGGGGCTCGGGAAGTTAATTAAATACCATTTGGAGGCATTTAATGTTCGAGCAAAAACGGCTGATTTTCGACAAAAGAGATAACACCCCCCCATTACGTCATGCTTCAGAAATGTGGAAAATGGTCCGTTTTCAAATGTTTTATTTTTGAACGTCAGTTCACATTTGTAGGTGGATCATCAGTGTTAGAGCTAAAATTAGCATGTTTAAAGTGATTTTCATGCTTCCAGGGGCTCGGGAAGTTAATTAAATACCATTTGGAGGCATTTAATGTTCGAGCAAAAACGGCTGATTTTCGACAAAAGAGATAACACCCCCCCATTACGTCATGCTTCAGAAATGTGGAAAATGGTCCGTTTTCAAATGTTTTATTTTTGAACGTCAGTTCACATTTGTAGGTGGATCATCAGTGTTAGAGCTAAAATTAGCATGTTTAAAGTGATTTTCATGCTTCCAGGGGCTCGGGAAGTTAATTAAATTCCATTTGGAGGCATTTAATGTTCGAGCAAAAACGGCTGATTTTCGACAAAAGAGATAACACCCCCCCATTACGTCATGCTTCAGAAATGTGGAAAATGGTCCGTTTTCAAATGTTTTATTTTTGAACGTCAGTTCACATTTGTAGGTGGATCATCAGTGTTAGAGCTAAAATTAGCATGTTTAAAGTGATTTTCATGCTTCCAGGGGCTCGGGAAGTTAATTAAATACGATTTGGAGGCATTTAATGTTCGAGCAAAAAAGGCTGATTTTCCACAAAAGAGATAACACCCCCCCATTACGTCATGCTTCAGAAATGTGGAAAATGGTCCGTTTTCAAATGTTTTATTTTTGAACGTCAGTTCACATTTGTAGGTGGATCATCAGTGTTAGAGCTAAAATTAGCATGTTTAAAGTGATTTTCATGCTTCCAGGGGCCCAAAACACAAGATTTATGGAATGGTTAAAAGTGCATGAAAATGGCCAATTTACTCACTCTGAGTTCTCAAAAAGGGTTTCTTCACCCCGGGAAGTTAATTAAATACCATTTGGAGGCATTTAATGTTAGAGCAAAAACGGCTGATTTTCGACAAAAGAGATAACACCCCCCCATTACGTCATGCTTCAGAAATGTGGAAAATGGTCCGTTTTCAAATGTTTTATTTTTGAACGTCAGTTCACATTTGTAGGTGGATCATCAGTGTTAGAGCTAAAATTAGCATGTTTAAAGTGATTTTCATGCTTCCAGGGGCTCGGGAAGTTAATTAAATACCATTTGGAGGCATTTAATGTTCGAGCAAAAACGGCTGATTTTCGACAAAAGAGATAACACCCCCCCATTACGTCATGCTTCAGAAATGTGGAAAATGGTCCGTTTTCAAATGTTTTATTTTTGAACGTCAGTTCACATTTGTAGGTGGATCATCAGTGTTAGAGCTAAAATTAGCATGTTTAAAGTGATTTTCATGCTTCCAGGGGCTCGGGAATTTAATTAAATTCCATTTGGAGGCATTTAATGTTCGAGCAAAAACGGCTGATTTTCGACAAAAGAGATAACACCCCCCCATTACGTCATGCTTAAGAAATGTGGAAAATGGTCCGTTTTCAAATGTTTTATTTTTGAACGTCAGTTCACATTTGTAGGTGGATCATCAGTGTTAGAGCTAAAATTAGCATGTTTAAAGTGATTTTCATGCTTCCAGGGGCTCGGGAAGTTAATTAAATACGATTTGGAGGCATTTAATGTTCGAGCAAAAAAGGCTGATTTTCCACAAAAGAGATAACACCCCCCCATTACGTCATGCTTCAGAAATGTGGAAAATGGTCCGTTTTCAAATGTTTTATTTTTGAACGTCAGTTCACATTTGTAGGTGGATCATCAGTGTTAGAGCTAAAATTAGCATGTTTAAAGTGATTTTCATGCTTCCAGGGGCCCAAAACACAAGATTTATGGAATGGTTAAAAGTGCATGAAAATGGCCAATTTACTCACTCTGAGTTCTCAAAAAGGGTTTCTTCACCCCGGGAAGTTAATTAAATACCATTTGGAGGCATTTAATGTTCGAGCAAAAACGGCTGATTTTCGACAAAAGAGATAACACCCCCCCATTACGTCATGCTTCAGAAATGTGGAAAATGGTCCGTTTTCAAATGTTTTATTTTTGAACGTCAGTTCACATTTGTAGGTGGATCATCAGTGTTAGAGCTAAAATTAGCATGTTTAAAGTGATTTTCATGCTTCCAGGGGCTCGGGAAGTGAAATAAATACCATTTGGAGGCATTTAATGTTCGAGCAAAAACGCCTGATTTTCGACAAAAGAGATAACACCCCCCCCATTACGTCATGCTTCAGAAATGTGGAAAATGGTCCGTTTTCAAATGTTTTATTTTTGAACGTCAGTTCACATTTGTAGGTGGATCATCAGTGTTAGAGCTAAAATTAGCATGTTTAAAGTGATTTTCATGCTTCCAGGGGCTCGGGAAGTGAAATAAATACCATTTGGAGGCATTTAATGTTCGAGCAAAAAAGGCTGATTTTCCACAAAAGAGATAACACCCCCCCATTACGTCATGCTTCAGAAATGTGGAAAATGGTCCGTTTTCAAATGTTTTATTTTTGAACGTCAGTTCACATTTGTAGGTGGATCATCAGTGTTAGAGCTAAAATTTGCATGTTTAAAGTGATTTTCATGCTTCCAGGGGCTCGGGAAGTTAATTAAATACCATTTGGAGGCATTTAATGTTCGAGCAAAAACGGCTGATTTTCGACAAAAGAGATAACACCCCCCCCATTACGTCATGCTTCAGAAATGTGGAAAATGGTCCGTTTTCAAATGTTTTATTTTTGAACGTCAGTTCACATTTGTAGGTGGATCATCAGTGTTAGAGCTAAAATTAGCATGTTTAAAGTGATTTTCATGCTTCCAGGGGCCCAAAACACAAGATTTATGGAATGGTTAAAAGTGCATGAAAATGGCCAATTTACTCACTCTGAGTTCTCAAAAAGGGTTTCTTCACCCCGGGAAGTTAATTAAATACCATTTGGAGGCATTTAATGTTAGAGCAAAAACGGCTGATTTTCGACAAAAGAGATAACACCCCCCCATTACGTCATACTTCAGAAATGTGGAAAATGGTCCGTTTTCAAATGTTTTATTTTTGAACGTCAGTTCACATTTGTAGGTGGATCATCAGTGTTAGAGCTAAAATTAGCATGTTTAAAGTGATTTTCATGCTTCCAGGGGCTCGGGAAGTGAAATAAATACCATTTGGAGGCATTTAATGTTCGAGCAAAAACGGCTGATTTTCGACAAAAGAGATAACACCCCCCCATTACGTCATGCTTCAGAAATGTGGAAAATGGTCCGTTTTCAAATGTTTTATTTTTGAACGTCAGTTCACATTTGTAGGTGGATCATCAGTGTTAGAGCTAAAATTAGCATGTTTAAAGTGATTTTCATGCTTCCAGGGGCTCAGGAAGTGAAATAAATACCATTTGGAGGCATTTAATGTTCGAGCAAAAACGGCTGATTTTCGACAAAAGAGATAACACCCCCCCATTACGTCATGCTTCAGAAATATGGAAAATGGTCCGTTTTCAAATGTTTTTTTTTTGAACGTCAGTTCACATTTGTAGGTGGATCATCAGTGTTAGAGCTAAAATTAGCATGTTTAAAGTGATTTTCATGCTTCCAGGGGCTCGGGAAGTGAAATAAATACCATTTGGAGGCATTTAATGTTCGAGCAAAAACGGCTGATTTTCGACAAAAGAGATACCACCCCCCCATTACGTCATGCTTCAGAAATGTGGAAAATGGTCCGTTTTCAAATGTTTTATTTTTGAACGTCAGTTCACATTTGTAGGTGGATCATCAGTGTTAGAGCTAAAATTAGCATGTTTAAAGTGATTTTCATGCTTCCAGGGGCTCGGGAAGTTAATTAAATACCATTTGGAGGCATTTAATGTTCGAGCAAAAACGGCTGATTTTCGACAAAAGAGATAACACCCCCCCATTACGTCATGCTTCAGAAATGTGGAAAATGGTCCGTTTTCAAATGCTTTATTTTTGAACGTCAGTTCACATTTGTAGGTGGATCATCAGTGTTAGAGCTAAAATTAGCATGTTTAAAGTGATTTTCATGCTTCCAGGGGCTCGGGAAGTTAATTAAATACCATTTGGAGGCATTTAATGTTCGAGCAAAAACGGCTGATTTTCGACAAAAGAGATAACACCCCCCCATTACGTCATGCTTCAGAAATGTGGAAAATGGTCCGTTTTCAAATGTTTTATTTTTGAACGTCAGTTCACATTTGTAGGTGGATCATCAGTGTTACAGCTAAAATTAGCATGTTTAAAGTGATTTTCATGCTTCCAGGTGCTCGGGAAGTGAAATAAATACCATTTGGAGGCATTTAATGTTCGAGCAAAAACGCCTGATTTTCGACAAAAGAGATAACACCCCCCATTACGTCATGCTTCAGAAATGTGGAAAATGGTCCATTTTCAAATGTTTTATTTTTGAACGTCAGTTCACATTTGTAGGTGGATCATCAGTGTTAGAGCTAAAATTAGCATGTTTAAAGTGATTTTCATGCTTCCAGGGGCTCGGGAAGTTAATTAAATACCATTTGGAGGCATTTAATGTTCGAGCAAAAACGGCTGATTTTCGACAAAAGAGATAACACCCCCCCATTACGTCATGCTTCAGAAATGTGGAAAATGGTCCGTTTTCAAATGTTTTATTTTTGAACGTCAGTTCACATTTGTAGGTGGATCATCAGTGTTACAGCTAAAATTAGCATGTTTAAAGTGATTTTCATGCTTCCAGGGGCCCAAAACACAAGATTTATGGAATGGTTAAAAGTGCATGAAAATGGCCAATTTACTCACTCTGAGTTCTCAAAAAGGGTTTCTTCACCCCGGGAAGTTAATTAAATACCATTTGGAGGCATTTAATGTTAGAGCAAAAACGGCTGATTTTCGACAAAAGAGATAACACCCCCCCATTACGTCATACTTCAGAAATGTGGAAAATGGTCCGTTTTCAAATGTTTTATTTTTGAAAGTCAGTTCACATTTGTAGGTGGATCATCAGTGTTAGAGCTAAAATTAGCATGTTTAAAGTGATTTTCATGCTTCCAGGGGCTCGGGAAGTGAAATAAATACCATTTGGAGGCATTTAATGTTCGAGCAAAAACGGCTGATTTTCGACAAAAGAGATAACACCCCCCCATTACGTCATGCTTCAGAAATGTGGAAAATGGTCCGTTTTCAAATGTTTTATTTTTGAACGTCAGTTCACATTTGTAGGTGGATCATCAGTGTTAGAGCTAAAATTTGCATGTTTAAAGTGATTTTCATGCTTCCAGGGGCTCGGGAAGTTAATTAAATACCATTTGGAGGCATTTAATGTTCGAGCAAAAACGGCTGATTTTCGACAAAAGAGATAACACCCCCCTATTACGTCATGCTTCAGAAATGTGGAAAATGGTCCGTTTTCAAATGTTTTATTTTTGAACGTCAGTTCACATTTGTAGGTGGATCATCAGTGTTAGAGCTAAAATTAGCATGTTTAAAGTGATTTTCATGCTTCCAGGGGCTCGGGAAGTGAAATAAATACCATTTGGAGGCATTTAATGTTCGAGCAAAAACGGCTGATTTTCGACAAAAGAGATAACACCCCCCCATTACGTCATGCTTCAGAAATGTGGAAAATGGTCAGTTTTCAAATGTTTTATTTTTGAACGTCAGTTCACATTTGTAGGTGGATCATCAGTGTTAGAGCTAAAATTAGCATGTTTAAAGTGATTTTCATGCTTCCAGGGGCTCGGGAAGTTAATTAAATACCATTTGGAGGCATTTAATGTTCGAGCAAAAACGGCTGATTTTCGACAAAAGAGATAACACCCCCCCATTACGTCATGCTTCAGAAATGTGGAAAATGGTCCGTTTTCAAATGTTTTATTTTTGAACGTCAGTTCACATTTGTAGGTGGATCATCAGTGTTACAGCTAAAATTAGCATGTTTAAAGTGATTTTCATGCTTCCAGGGGCCCAAAACACAAGATTTATGGAATGGTTAAAAGTGCATGAAAATGGCCAATTTACTCACTCTGAGTTCTCAAAAAGGGTTTCTTCACCCCGGGAAGTTAATTAAATACCATTTGGAGGCATTTAATGTTAGAGCAAAAACGGCTGATTTTCGACAAAAGAGATAACACCCCCCCATTACGTCATACTTCAGAAATGTGGAAAATGGTCCGTTTTCAAATGTTTTATTTTTGAACGTCAGTTCACATTTGTAGGTGGATCATCAGTGTTAGAGCTAAAATTAGCATGTTTAAAGTGATTTTCATGCTTCCAGGGGCTCGGGAAGTGAAATAAATACCATTTGGAGGCATTTAATGTTCGAGCAAAAACGGCTGATTTTCGACAAAAGAGATAACACCCCCCCATTACGTCATGCTTCAGAAATGTGGAAAATGGTCCGTTTTCAAATGTTTTATTTTTGAACGTCAGTTCACATTTGTAGGTGGATCATCAGTGTTAGAGCTAAAATTAGCATGTTTAAAGTGATTTTCATGCTTCCAGGGGCTCGGGAAGTGAAATAAATACCATTTGGAGGCATTTAATGTTCGAGCAAAAACGGCTGATTTTCGACAAAAGAGATAACACCCCCCCATTACGTCATGCTTCAGAAATGTGGAAAATGGTCCGTTTTCAAATGTTTTATTTTTGAACGTCTGTTCACATTTGTAGGTGGATCATCAGTGTTAGAGCTAAAATTAGCATGTTTAAAGTGATTTTCATGCTTCCAGGGGCTCGGGAAGTGAAATAAATACCATTTGAAGGCATTTAATGTTCGAGCAAAAACGGCTGATTTTCGACAAAAGAGATAACACCCCCCCATTACGTCATGCTTCAGAAATGTGGAAAATGGTCCGTTTTCAAATGTTTTATTTTTGAACGTCAGTTCACATTTGTAGGTGGATCATCAGTGTTGGAGCTAAAATTAGCATGTTTAAAGTGATTTTCATGCTTCCAGGGGCTCGGGAAGTGAAATAAATACCATTTGGAGGCATTTAATGTTCGAGCAAAAAAGGCTGATTTTCCACAAAAGAGATAACACCCCCCCATTACGTCATGCTTCAGAAATGTGGAAAATGGTCCGTTTTCAAATGTTTTATTTTTGAACGTCAGTTCACATTTGTAGGTGGATCATCAGTGTTAGAGCTAAAATTAGCATGTTTAAAGTGATTTTCATGCTTCCAGGGGCTCGGGAAGTTAATTAAATACCATTTGGAGGCATTTAATGTTCGAGCAAAAACGGCTGATTTTCGACAAAAGAGATAACACCCCCCCATTACGTCATGCTTCAGAAATGTGGAAAATGGTCCGTTTTCAAATGTTTTATTTTTGAACGTCAGTTCACATTTGTAGGTGGATCATCAGTGTTAGAGCTAAAATTAGCATGTTTAAAGTGATTTTCATGCTTCCAGGGGCTCGGGAAGTTAATTAAATACCATTTGGAGGCATTTAATGTTCGAGCAAAAACGGCTGATTTTCGACAAAAGAGATAACACCCCCCCATTACGTCATGCTTCAGAAATGTGGAAAATGGTCCGTTTTCAAATGTTTTATTTTTGAACGTCAGTTCACATTTGTAGGTGGATCATCAGTGTTAGAGCTAAAATTAGCATGTTTAAAGTGATTTTCATGCTTCCAGGGGCTCGGGAAGTTAATTAAATTCCATTTGGAGGCATTTAATGTTCGAGCAAAAACGGCTGATTTTCGACAAAAGAGATAACACCCCCCCATTACGTCATGCTTCAGAAATGTGGAAAATGGTCCGTTTTCAAATGTTTTATTTTTGAACGTCAGTTCACATTTGTAGGTGGATCATCAGTGTTAGAGCTAAAATTAGCATGTTTAAAGTGATTTTCATGCTTCCAGGGGCTCGGGAAGTTAATTAAATACGATTTGGAGGCATTTAATGTTCGAGCAAAAAAGGCTGATTTTCCACAAAAGAGATAACACCCCCCCATTACGTCATGCTTCAGAAATGTGGAAAATGGTCAGTTTTCAAATGTTTTATTTTTGAACGTCAGTTCACATTTGTAGGTGGATCATCAGTGTTAGAGCTAAAATTAGCATGTTTAAAGTGATTTTCATGCTTCCAGGGGCTCGGGAAGTTAATTAAATACCATTTGGAGGCATTTAATGTTCGAGCAAAAACGGCTGATTTTCGACAAAAGAGATAACACCCCCCCATTACGTCATGCTTCAGAAATGTGGAAAATGGTCCGTTTTCAAATGTTTTATTTTTGAACGTCAGTTCACATTTGTAGGTGGATCATCAGTGTTAGAGCTAAAATTAGCATGTTTAAAGTGATTTTCATGCTTCCAGGTGCTCGGGAAGTGAAATAAATACCATTTGGAGGCATTTAATGTTCGAGCAAAAACGCCTGATTTTCGACAAAAGAGATAACACCCCCCATTACGTCATGCTTCAGAAATGTGGAAAATGGTCCGTTTTCAAATGTTTTATTTTTGAACGTCAGTTCACATTTGTAGGTGGATCATCAGTGTTAGAGCTAAAATTAGCATGTTTAAAGTGATTTTCATGCTTCCAGGGGCTCGGGAAGTTAATTAAATACCATTTGGAGGCATTTAATGTTCGAGCAAAAACGGCTGATTTTCGACAAAAGAGATAACACCCCCCCATTACGTCATGCTTCAGAAATGTGGAAAATGGTCCGTTTTCAAATGTTTTATTTTTGAACGTCAGTTCACATTTGTAGGTGGATCATCAGTGTTACAGCTAAAATTAGCATGTTTAAAGTGATTTTCATGCTTCCAGGGGCCCAAAACACAAGATTTATGGAATGGTTAAAAGTGCATGAAAATGGCCAATTTACTCACTCTGAGTTCTCAAAAAGGGTTTCTTCACCCCGGGAAGTTAATTAAATACCATTTGGAGGCATTTAATGTTAGAGCAAAAACGGCTGATTTTCGACAAAAGAGATAACACCCCCCCATTACGTCATACTTCAGAAATGTGGAAAATGGTCCGTTTTCAAATGTTTTATTTTTGAAAGTCAGTTCACATTTGTAGGTGGATCATCAGTGTTAGAGCTAAAATTAGCATGTTTAAAGTGATTTTCATGCTTCCAGGGGCTCGGGAAGTGAAATAAATACCATTTGGAGGCATTTAATGTTCGAGCAAAAACGGCTGATTTTCGACAAAAGAGATAACACCCCCCCATTACGTCATGCTTCAGAAATGTGGAAAATGGTCCGTTTTCAAATGTTTTATTTTTGAACGTCAGTTCACATTTGTAGGTGGATCATCAGTGTTAGAGCTAAAATTTGCATGTTTAAAGTGATTTTCATGCTTCCAGGGGCTCGGGAAGTTAATTAAATACCATTTGGAGGCATTTAATGTTCGAGCAAAAACGGCTGATTTTCGACAAAAGAGATAACACCCCCCTATTACGTCATGCTTCAGAAATGTGGAAAATGGTCCGTTTTCAAATGTTTTATTTTTGAACGTCAGTTCACATTTGTAGGTGGATCATCAGTGTTAGAGCTAAAATTAGCATGTTTAAAGTGATTTTCATGCTTCCAGGGGCTCGGGAAGTGAAATAAATACCATTTGGAGGCATTTAATGTTCGAGCAAAAACGGCTGATTTTCGACAAAAGAGATAACACCCCCCCATTACGTCATGCTTCAGAAATGTGGAAAATGGTCAGTTTTCAAATGTTTTATTTTTGAACGTCAGTTCACATTTGTAGGTGGATCATCAGTGTTAGAGCTAAAATTAGCATGTTTAAAGTGATTTTCATGCTTCCAGGGGCTCGGGAAGTTAATTAAATACCATTTGGAGGCATTTAATGTTCGAGCAAAAACGGCTGATTTTCGACAAAAGAGATAACACCCCCCCATTACGTCATGCTTCAGAAATGTGGAAAATGGTCCGTTTTCAAATGTTTTATTTTTGAACGTCAGTTCACATTTGTAGGTGGATCATCAGTGTTACAGCTAAAATTAGCATGTTTAAAGTGATTTTCATGCTTCCAGGGGCCCAAAACACAAGATTTATGGAATGGTTAAAAGTGCATGAAAATGGCCAATTTACTCACTCTGAGTTCTCAAAAAGGGTTTCTTCACCCCGGGAAGTTAATTAAATACCATTTGGAGGCATTTAATGTTAGAGCAAAAACGGCTGATTTTCGACAAAAGAGATAACACCCCCCCATTACGTCATACTTCAGAAATGTGGAAAATGGTCCGTTTTCAAATGTTTTATTTTTGAACGTCAGTTCACATTTGTAGGTGGATCATCAGTGTTAGAGCTAAAATTAGCATGTTTAAAGTGATTTTCATGCTTCCAGGGGCTCGGGAAGTGAAATAAATACCATTTGGAGGCATTTAATGTTCGAGCAAAAACGGCTGATTTTCGACAAAAGA
The DNA here is from genome assembly GCF_964263255.1 of Lissotriton vulgaris. Lineage (NCBI taxonomy): Eukaryota > Metazoa > Chordata > Amphibia > Caudata > Salamandridae > Lissotriton > Lissotriton vulgaris. The sequence continues at coordinate 125,812 of NW_028241181.1, read as the reverse complement.
GATAACACCCCCCCATTACGTCATGCTTCAGAAATGTGGAAAATGGTCCGTTTTCAAATGTTTTATTTTTGAACGTCAGTTCACATTTGTAGGTGGATCATCAGTGTTAGAGCTAAAATTAGCATGTTTAAAGTGATTTTCATGCTTCCAGGGGCTCGGGAAGTGAAATAAATACCATTTGGAGGCATTTAATGTTCGAGCAAAAACGGCTGATTTTCGACAAAAGAGATAACACCCCCCCATTACGTCATGCTTCAGAAATGTGGAAAATGGTCCGTTTTCAAATGTTTTATTTTTGAACGTCTGTTCACATTTGTAGGTGGATCATCAGTGTTAGAGCTAAAATTAGCATGTTTAAAGTGATTTTCATGCTTCCAGGGGCTCGGGAAGTGAAATAAATACCATTTGAAGGCATTTAATGTTCGAGCAAAAACGGCTGATTTTCGACAAAAGAGATAACACCCCCCCATTACGTCATGCTTCAGAAATGTGGAAAATGGTCCGTTTTCAAATGTTTTATTTTTGAACGTCAGTTCACATTTGTAGGTGGATCATCAGTGTTGGAGCTAAAATTAGCATGTTTAAAGTGATTTTCATGCTTCCAGGGGCTCGGGAAGTGAAATAAATACCATTTGGAGGCATTTAATGTTCGAGCAAAAAAGGCTGATTTTCCACAAAAGAGATAACACCCCCCCATTACGTCATGCTTCAGAAATGTGGAAAATGGTCCGTTTTCAAATGTTTTATTTTTGAACGTCAGTTCACATTTGTAGGTGGATCATCAGTGTTAGAGCTAAAATTAGCATGTTTAAAGTGATTTTCATGCTTCCAGGGGCTCGGGAAGTTAATTAAATACCATTTGGAGGCATTTAATGTTCGAGCAAAAACGGCTGATTTTCGACAAAAGAGATAACACCCCCCCATTACGTCATGCTTCAGAAATGTGGAAAATGGTCCGTTTTCAAATGTTTTATTTTTGAACGTCAGTTCACATTTGTAGGTGGATCATCAGTGTTAGAGCTAAAATTAGCATGTTTAAAGTGATTTTCATGCTTCCAGGGGCTCGGGAAGTTAATTAAATACCATTTGGAGGCATTTAATGTTCGAGCAAAAACGGCTGATTTTCGACAAAAGAGATAACACCCCCCCATTACGTCATGCTTCAGAAATGTGGAAAATGGTCCGTTTTCAAATGTTTTATTTTTGAACGTCAGTTCACATTTGTAGGTGGATCATCAGTGTTAGAGCTAAAATTAGCATGTTTAAAGTGATTTTCATGCTTCCAGGGGCTCGGGAAGTTAATTAAATTCCATTTGGAGGCATTTAATGTTCGAGCAAAAACGGCTGATTTTCGACAAAAGAGATAACACCCCCCCATTACGTCATGCTTCAGAAATGTGGAAAATGGTCCGTTTTCAAATGTTTTATTTTTGAACGTCAGTTCACATTTGTAGGTGGATCATCAGTGTTAGAGCTAAAATTAGCATGTTTAAAGTGATTTTCATGCTTCCAGGGGCTCGGGAAGTTAATTAAATACGATTTGGAGGCATTTAATGTTCGAGCAAAAAAGGCTGATTTTCCACAAAAGAGATAACACCCCCCCATTACGTCATGCTTCAGAAATGTGGAAAATGGTCAGTTTTCAAATGTTTTATTTTTGAACGTCAGTTCACATTTGTAGGTGGATCATCAGTGTTAGAGCTAAAATTAGCATGTTTAAAGTGATTTTCATGCTTCCAGGGGCCCAAAACACAAGATTTATGGAATGGTTAAAAGTGCATGAAAATGGCCAATTTACTCACTCTGAGTTCTCAAAAAGGGTTTCTTCACCCCGGGAAGTTAATTAAATACCATTTGGAGGCATTTAATGTTAGAGCAAAAACGGCTGATTTTCGACAAAAGAGATAACACCCCCCCATTACGTCATGCTTCAGAAATGTGGAAAATGGTCCGTTTTCAAATGTTTTATTTTTGAACGTCAGTTCACATTTGTAGGTGGATCATCAGTGTTAGAGCTAAAATTAGCATGTTTAAAGTGATTTTCATGCTTCCAGGGGCTCGGGAAGTTAATTAAATACCATTTGGAGGCATTTAATGTTCGAGCAAAAACGGCTGATTTTCGACAAAAGAGATAACACCCCCCCATTACGTCATGCTTCAGAAATGTGGAAAATGGTCCGTTTTCAAATGTTTTATTTTTGAACGTCAGTTCACATTTGTAGGTGGATCATCAGTGTTAGAGCTAAAATTAGCATGTTTAAAGTGATTTTCATGCTTCCAGGGGCTCGGGAATTTAATTAAATTCCATTTGGAGGCATTTAATGTTCGAGCAAAAACGGCTGATTTTCGACAAAAGAGATAACACCCCCCCATTACGTCATGCTTCAGAAATGTGGAAAATGGTCCGTTTTCAAATGTTTTATTTTTGAACGTCAGTTCACATTTGTAGGTGGATCATCAGTGTTAGAGCTAAAATTAGCATGTTTAAAGTGATTTTCATGCTTCCAGGGGCTCGGGAAGTTAATTAAATACGATTTGGAGGCATTTAATGTTCGAGCAAAAAAGGCTGATTTTCCACAAAAGAGATAACACCCCCCCATTACGTCATGCTTCAGAAATGTGGAAAATGGTCCGTTTTCAAATGTTTTATTTTTGAACGTCAGTTCACATTTGTAGGTGGATCATCAGTTTTAGAGCTAAAATTAGCATGTTTAAAGTGATTTTCATGCTTCCAGGGGCCCAAAACACAAGATTTATGGAATGGTTAAAAGTGCATGAAAATGGCCAATTTACTCACTCTGAGTTCTCAAAAAGGGTTTCTTCACCCCGGGAAGTTAATTAAATACCATTTGGAGGCATTTAATGTTAGAGCAAAAACGGCTGATTTTCGACAAAAGAGATAACACCCCCCCATTACGTCATGCTTCAGAAATGTGGAAAATGGTCCGTTTTCAAATGTTTTATTTTTGAACGTCAGTTCACATTTGTAGGTGGATCATCAGTGTTAGAGCTAAAATTAGCATGTTTAAAGTGATTTTCATGCTTCCAGGGGCTCAGGAAGTTAATTAAATACCATTTGGAGGCATTTAATGTTCGAGCAAAAACGGCTGATTTTCGACAAAAGAGATAACACCCCCCCATTACGTCATGCTTCAGAAATGTGGAAAATGGTCCGTTTTCAAATGTTTTATTTTTGAACGTCAGTTCACATTTGTAGGTGGATCATCAGTGTTAGAGCTAAAATTAGCATGTTTAAAGTGATTTTCATGCTTCCAGGGGCTCGGGAAGTGAAATAAATACCATTTGGAGGCATTTAATGTTCGAGCAAAAACGCCTGATTTTCGACAAAAGAGATAACACCCCCCCCATTACGTCATGCTTCAGAAATGTGGAAAATGGTCCGTTTTCAAATGTTTTATTTTTGAACGTCAGTTCACATTTGTAGGTGGATCATCAGTGTTAGAGCTAAAATTAGCATGTTTAAAGTGATTTTCATGCTTCCAGGGGCTCGGGAAGTGAAATAAATACAATTTGGAGGCATTTAATGTTCGAGCAAAAAAGGCTGATTTTCCACAAAAGAGATAACACCCCCCCATTACGTCATGCTTCAGAAATGTGGAAAATGGTCAGTTTTCAAATGTTTTATTTTTGAACGTCAGTTCACATTTGTAGGTGGATCATCAGTGTTAGAGCTAAAATTTGCATGTTTAAAGTGATTTTCATGCTTCCAGGGGCTCGGGAAGTTAATTAAATACCATTTGGAGGCATTTAATGTTCGAGCAAAAACGGCTGATTTTCGACAAAAGAGATAACACCCCCCCATTACGTCATGCTTCAGAAATGTGGAAAATGGTCCGTTTTCAAATGTTTTATTTTTGAGCGTCAGTTCACATTTGTAGGTGGATCATCAGTGTTAGAGCTAAAATTAGCATGTTTAAAGTGATTTTCATGCTTCCAGGGGCCCAAAACACAAGATTTATGGAATGGTTAAAAGTGCATGAAAATGGCCAATTTACTCACTCTGAGTTCTCAAAAAGGGTTTCTTCACCCCGGGAAGTTAATTAAATACCATTTGGAGGCATTTAATGTTAGAGCAAAAACGGCTGATTTTCGACAAAAGAGATAACACCCCCCCATTACGTCATACTTCAGAAATGTGGAAAATGGTCCGTTTTCAAATGTTTTATTTTTGAACGTCAGTTCACATTTGTAGGTGGATCATCAGTGTTAGAGCTAAAATTAGCATGTTTAAAGTGATTTTCATGCTTCCAGGGGCTCGGGAAGTGAAATAAATACCATTTGGAGGCATTTAATGTTCGAGCAAAAACGGCTGATTTTCGACAAAAGAGATAACACCCCCCCATTACGTCATGCTTCAGAAATGTGGAAAATGGTCCGTTTTCAAATGTTTTATTTTTGAACGTCAGTTCACATTTGTAGGTGGATCATCAGTGTTAGAGCTAAAATTAGCATGTTTAAAGTGATTTTCATGCTTCCAGGGGCTCAGGAAGTGAAATAAATACCATTTGGAGGCATTTAATGTTCGAGCAAAAACGGCTGATTTTCGACAAAAGAGATAACACCCCCCCATTACGTCATGCTTCAGAAATGTGGAAAATGGTCCGTTTTCAAATGTTTTATTTTTGAACGTCAGTTCACATTTGTAGGTGGATCATCAGTGTTAGAGCTAAAATTAGCATGTTTAAAGTGATTTTCATGCTTCCAGGGGCTCGGGAAGTGAAATAAATACCATTTGGAGGCATTTAATGTTCGAGCAAAAACGGCTGATTTTCGACAAAAGAGATAACACCCCCCCATTACGTCATGCTTCAGAAATGTGGAAAATGGTCCGTTTTCAAATGTTTTATTTTTGAACGTCAGTTCACATTTGTAGGTGGATCATCAGTGTTAGAGCTAAAATTAGCATGTTTAAAGTGATTTTCATGCTTCCAGGGGCTCGGGAAGTGAAATAAATACCATTTGGAGGCATTTAATGTTCGAGCAAAAAAGGCTGATTTTCCACAAAAGAGATAACACCCCCCCATTACGTCATGCTTCAGAAATGTGGAAAATGGTCCGTTTTCAAATGTTTTATTTTTGAACGTCAGTTCACATTTGTTGGTGGATCATCAGTGTTAGAGCTAAAATTAGCATGTTTAAATTGATTTTCATGCTTCCAGGGGCTCGGGAAGTTAATTAAATACCATTTGGAGGCATTTAATGTTCGAGCAAAAACGGCTGATTTTCGACAAAAGAGATAACACCCCCCCATTACGTCATGCTTCAGAAATGTGGAAAATGGTCCGTTTTCAAATGTTTTATTTTTGAACGTCAGTTCACATTTGTAGGTGGATCATCAGTGTTAGAGCTAAAATTAGCATGTTTAAAGTGATTTTCATGCTTCCAGGGGCTCGGGAAGTTAATTAAATACCATTTGGAGGCATTTAATGTTCGAGCAAAAACGGCTGATTTTCGACAAAAGAGATAACACCCCCCCATTACGTCATGCTTCAGAAATGTGGAAAATGGTCCGTTTTCAAATGTTTTATTTTTGAACGTCAGTTCACATTTGTAGGTGGATCATCAGTGTTAGAGCTAAAATTAGCATGTTTAAAGTGATTTTCATGCTTCCAGGGGCTCGGGAAGTTAATTAAATACCATTTGGAGGCATTTAATGTTCGAGCAAAAACGGCTGATTTTCGACAAAAGAGATAACACCCCCCCATTACGTCATGCTTCAGAAATGTGGAAAATGGTCCGTTTTCAAATGTTTTATTTTTGAACGTCAGTTCACATTTGTAGGTGGATCATCAGTGTTAGAGCTAAAATTAGCATGTTTAAAGTGATTTTCATGCTTCCAGGGGCTCGGGAAGTGAAATAAATACCATTTGGAGGCATTTAATGTTCGAGCAAAAACGCCTGATTTTTGACAAAAGAGATAACACCCCCCCATTACGTCATGCTTCAGAAATGTGGAAAATGGTCCGTTTTCAAATGTTTTATTTTTGAACGTCAGTTCACATTTGTAGGTGGATCATCAGTGTTAGAGCTAAAATTAGCATGTTTAAAGTGATTTTCATGCTTCCAGGGGCTCGGGAAGTTAATTAAATACCATTTGGAGGCATTTAATGTTCGAGCAAAAACGGCTGATTTTCGACAAAAGAGATAACACCCCCCCATTACGTCATGCTTCAGAAATGTGGAAAATGGTCCGTTTTCAAATGTTTTATTTTTGAACGTCAGTTCACATTTGTAGGTGGATCATCAGTGTTACAGCTAAAATTAGCATGTTTAAAGTGATTTTCATGCTTCCAGGGGCCCAAAACACAAGATTTATGGAATGGTTAAAAGTGCATGAAAATGGCCAATTTACTCACTCTGAGTTCTCAAAAAGGGTTTCTTCACCCCGGGAAGTTAATTAAATACCATTTGGAGGCATTTAATGTTAGAGCAAAAACGGCTGATTTTCGACAAAAGAGATAACACCCCCCCATTACGTCATACTTCAGAAATGTGGAAAATGGTCCGTTTTCAAATGTTTTATTTTTGAACGTCAGTTCACATTTGTAGGTGGATCATCAGTGTTAGAGCTAAAATTAGCATGTTTAAAGTGATTTTCATGCTTCCAGGGGCTCGGGAAGTGAAATAAATACCATTTGGAGGCATTTAATGTTCGAGCAAAAACGGCTGATTTTCGACAAAAGAGATAACACCCCCCCATTACGTCATGCTTCAGAAATGTGGAAAATGGTCCGTTTTCAAATGTTTTATTTTTGAACGTCAGTTCACATTTGTAGGTGGATCATCAGTGTTACAGCTAAAATTAGCATGTTTAAAGTGATTTTCATGCTTCCAGGGGCCCAAAACACAAGATTTATGGAATGGTTAAAAGTGCATGAAAATGGCCAATTTACTCACTCTGAGTTCTCAAAAAGGGTTTCTTCACCCCGGGAAGTTAATTAAATACCATTTGGAGGCATTTAATGTTAGAGCAAAAACGGCTGATTTTCGACAAAAGAGATAACACCCCCCCATTACGTCATACTTCAGAAATGTGGAAAATGGTCCGTTTTCAAATGTTTTATTTTTGAACGTCAGTTCACATTTGTAGGTGGATCATCAGTGTTAGAGCTAAAATTAGCATGTTTAAAGTGATTTTCATGCTTCCAGGGGCTCGGGAAGTGAAATAAATACCATTTGGAGGCATTTAATGTTCGAGCAAAAACGGCTGATTTTCGACAAAAGAGATAACACCCCCCCATTACGTCATGCTTCAGAAATGTGGAAAATGGTCCGTTTTCAAATGTCTTATTTTTGAACGTCAGTTCACATTTGTAGGTGGATCATCAGTGTTAGAGCTAAAATTAGCATGTTTAAAGTGATTTTCATGCTTCCAGGGGCTCGGGAAGTGAAATAAATACCATTTGGAGGCATTTAATGTTCGAGCAAAAACGGCTGATTTTCGACAAAAGAGATAACACCCCCCCCCCCCATTACGTCATGCTGCAGAAATGTGGAAAATGGTCCGTTTTCAAATGTTTTATTTTTGAACGTCTGTTCACATTTGTAGGTGGATCATCAGTGTTAGAGCTAAAATTAGCATGTTTAAAGTGATTTTCATGCTTCCAGGGGCTCGGGAAGTGAAATAAATACCATTTGGAGGCATTTAATGTTCGAGCAAAAACGGCTGATTTTCGACAAAAGAGATAACACCCCCCCATTACGTCATGCTTCAGAAATGTGGAAAATGGTCCGTTTTCAAATGTTTTATTTTTGAACGTCAGTTCACATTTGTAGGTGGATCATCAGTGTTGGAGCTAAAATTAGCATGTTTAAAGTGATTTTCATGCTTCCAGGGGCTCGGGAAGTGAAATAAATACCATTTGGAGGCATTTAATGTTCGAGCAAAAAAGGCTGATTTTCCACAAAAGAGATAACACCCCCCCATTACGTCATGCTTCAGAAATGTGGAAAATGGTCTGTTTTCAAATGTTTTATTTTTGAACGTCAGTTCACATTTGTAGGTGGATCATCAGTGTTAGAGCTAAAATTAGCATGTTTAAAGTGATTTTCATGCTTCCAGGGGCTCGGGAAGTTAATTAAATACCATTTGGAGGCATTTAATGTTCGAGCAAAAACGGCTGATTTTCGACAAAAGAGATAACACCCCCCCATTACGTCATGCTTCAGAAATGTGGAAAATGGTCCGTTTTCAAATGTTTTATTTTTGAACGTCAGTTCACATTTGTAGGTGGATCATCAGTGTTAGAGCTAAAATTAGCATGTTTAAAGTGATTTTCATGCTTCCAGGGGCTCGGGAAGTTAATTAAATACCATTTGGAGGCATTTAATGTTCGAGCAAAAACGGCTGATTTTCGACAAAAGAGATAACACCCCCCCATTACGTCATGCTTCAGAAATGTGGAAAATGGTCCGTTTTCAAATGTTTTATTTTTGAACGTCAGTTCACATTTGTAGGTGGATCATCAGTGTTAGAGCTAAAATTAGCATGTTTAAAGTGATTTTCATGCTTCCAGGGGCTCGGGAAGTTAATTAAATTCCATTTGGAGGCATTTAATGTTCGAGCAAAAACGGCTGATTTTCGACAAAAGAGATAACACCCCCCCATTACGTCATGCTTCAGAAATGTGGAAAATGGTCCGTTTTCAAATGTTTTATTTTTGAACGTCAGTTCACATTTGTAGGTGGATCATCAGTGTTAGAGCTAAAATTAGCATGTTTAAAGTGATTTTCATGCTTCCAGGGGCTCGGGAAGTTAATTAAATACGATTTGGAGGCATTTAATGTTCGAGCAAAAAAGGCTGATTTTCCACAAAAGAGATAACACCCCCCCATTACGTCATGCTTCAGAAATGTGGAAAATGGTCCGTTTTCAAATGTTTTATTTTTGAACGTCAGTTCACATTTGTAGGTGGATCATCAGTGTTAGAGCTAAAATTAGCATGTTTAAAGTGATTTTCATGCTTCCAGGGGCCCAAAACACAAGATTTATGGAATGGTTAAAAGTGCATGAAAATGGCCAATTTACTCACTCTGAGTTCTCAAAAAGGGTTTCTTCACCCCGGGAAGTTAATTAAATACCATTTGGAGGCATTTAATGTTAGAGCAAAAACGGCTGATTTTCGACAAAAGAGATAACACCCCCCCATTACGTCATGCTTCAGAAATGTGGAAAATGGTCCGTTTTCAAATGTTTTATTTTTGAACGTCAGTTCACATTTGTAGGTGGATCATCAGTGTTAGAGCTAAAATTAGCATGTTTAAAGTGATTTTCATGCTTCCAGGGGCTCGGGAAGTTAATTAAATACCATTTGGAGGCATTTAATGTTCGAGCAAAAACGGCTGATTTTCGACAAAAGAGATAACACCCCCCCATTACGTCATGCTTCAGAAATGTGGAAAATGGTCCGTTTTCAAATGTTTTATTTTTGAACGTCAGTTCACATTTGTAGGTGGATCATCAGTGTTAGAGCTAAAATTAGCATGTTTAAAGTGATTTTCATGCTTCCAGGGGCTCGGGAATTTAATTAAATTCCATTTGGAGGCATTTAATGTTCGAGCAAAAACGGCTGATTTTCGACAAAAGAGATAACACCCCCCCATTACGTCATGCTTAAGAAATGTGGAAAATGGTCCGTTTTCAAATGTTTTATTTTTGAACGTCAGTTCACATTTGTAGGTGGATCATCAGTGTTAGAGCTAAAATTAGCATGTTTAAAGTGATTTTCATGCTTCCAGGGGCTCGGGAAGTTAATTAAATACGATTTGGAGGCATTTAATGTTCGAGCAAAAAAGGCTGATTTTCCACAAAAGAGATAACACCCCCCCATTACGTCATGCTTCAGAAATGTGGAAAATGGTCCGTTTTCAAATGTTTTATTTTTGAACGTCAGTTCACATTTGTAGGTGGATCATCAGTGTTAGAGCTAAAATTAGCATGTTTAAAGTGATTTTCATGCTTCCAGGGGCCCAAAACACAAGATTTATGGAATGGTTAAAAGTGCATGAAAATGGCCAATTTACTCACTCTGAGTTCTCAAAAAGGGTTTCTTCACCCCGGGAAGTTAATTAAATACCATTTGGAGGCATTTAATGTTCGAGCAAAAACGGCTGATTTTCGACAAAAGAGATAACACCCCCCCATTACGTCATGCTTCAGAAATGTGGAAAATGGTCCGTTTTCAAATGTTTTATTTTTGAACGTCAGTTCACATTTGTAGGTGGATCATCAGTGTTAGAGCTAAAATTAGCATGTTTAAAGTGATTTTCATGCTTCCAGGGGCTCGGGAAGTGAAATAAATACCATTTGGAGGCATTTAATGTTCGAGCAAAAACGCCTGATTTTCGACAAAAGAGATAACACCCCCCCCATTACGTCATGCTTCAGAAATGTGGAAAATGGTCCGTTTTCAAATGTTTTATTTTTGAACGTCAGTTCACATTTGTAGGTGGATCATCAGTGTTAGAGCTAAAATTAGCATGTTTAAAGTGATTTTCATGCTTCCAGGGGCTCGGGAAGTGAAATAAATACCATTTGGAGGCATTTAATGTTCGAGCAAAAAAGGCTGATTTTCCACAAAAGAGATAACACCCCCCCATTACGTCATGCTTCAGAAATGTGGAAAATGGTCCGTTTTCAAATGTTTTATTTTTGAACGTCAGTTCACATTTGTAGGTGGATCATCAGTGTTAGAGCTAAAATTTGCATGTTTAAAGTGATTTTCATGCTTCCAGGGGCTCGGGAAGTTAATTAAATACCATTTGGAGGCATTTAATGTTCGAGCAAAAACGGCTGATTTTCGACAAAAGAGATAACACCCCCCCATTACGTCATGCTTCAGAAATGTGGAAAATGGTCCGTTTTCAAATGTTTTATTTTTGAACGTCAGTTCACATTTGTAGGTGGATCATCAGTGTTAGAGCTAAAATTAGCATGTTTAAAGTGATTTTCATGCTTCCAGGGGCCCAAAACACAAGATTTATGGAATGGTTAAAAGTGCATGAAAATGGCCAATTTACTCACTCTGAGTTCTCAAAAAGGGTTTCTTCACCCCGGGAAGTTAATTAAATACCATTTGGAGGCATTTAATGTTAGAGCAAAAACGGCTGATTTTCGACAAAAGAGATAACACCCCCCCATTACGTCATACTTCAGAAATGTGGAAAATGGTCCGTTTTCAAATGTTTTATTTTTGAACGTCAGTTCACATTTGTAGGTGGATCATCAGTGTTAGAGCTAAAATTAGCATGTTTAAAGTGATTTTCATGCTTCCAGGGGCTCGGGAAGTGAAATAAATACCATTTGGAGGCATTTAATGTTCGAGCAAAAACGGCTGATTTTCGACAAAAGAGATAACACCCCCCCATTACGTCATGCTTCAGAAATGTGGAAAATGGTCCGTTTTCAAATGTTTTATTTTTGAACGTCAGTTCACATTTGTAGGTGGATCATCAGTGTTAGAGCTAAAATTAGCATGTTTAAAGTGATTTTCATGCTTCCAGGGGCTCAGGAAGTGAAATAAATACCATTTGGAGGCATTTAATGTTCGAGCAAAAACGGCTGATTTTCGACAAAAGAGATAACACCCCCCCATTACGTCATGCTTCAGAAATATGGAAAATGGTCCGTTTTCAAATGTTTTTTTTTTGAACGTCAGTTCACATTTGTAGGTGGATCATCAGTGTTAGAGCTAAAATTAGCATGTTTAAAGTGATTTTCATGCTTCCAGGGGCTCGGGAAGTGAAATAAATACCATTTGGAGGCATTTAATGTTCGAGCAAAAACGGCTGATTTTCGACAAAAGAGATACCACCCCCCCATTACGTCATGCTTCAGAAATGTGGAAAATGGTCCGTTTTCAAATGTTTTATTTTTGAACGTCAGTTCACATTTGTAGGTGGATCATCAGTGTTAGAGCTAAAATTAGCATGTTTAAAGTGATTTTCATGCTTCCAGGGGCTCGGGAAGTTAATTAAATACCATTTGGAGGCATTTAATGTTCGAGCAAAAACGGCTGATTTTCGACAAAAGAGATAACACCCCCCCATTACGTCATGCTTCAGAAATGTGGAAAATGGTCCGTTTTCAAATGCTTTATTTTTGAACGTCAGTTCACATTTGTAGGTGGATCATCAGTGTTAGAGCTAAAATTAGCATGTTTAAAGTGATTTTCATGCTTCCAGGGGCTCGGGAAGTTAATTAAATACCATTTGGAGGCATTTAATGTTCGAGCAAAAACGGCTGATTTTCGACAAAAGAGATAACACCCCCCCATTACGTCATGCTTCAGAAATGTGGAAAATGGTCCGTTTTCAAATGTTTTATTTTTGAACGTCAGTTCACATTTGTAGGTGGATCATCAGTGTTAGAGCTAAAATTAGCATGTTTAAAGTGATTTTCATGCTTCCAGGTGCTCGGGAAGTGAAATAAATACCATTTGGAGGCATTTAATGTTCGAGCAAAAACGCCTGATTTTCGACAAAAGAGATAACACCCCCCATTACGTCATGCTTCAGAAATGTGGAAAATGGTCCGTTTTCAAATGTTTTATTTTTGAACGTCAGTTCACATTTGTAGGTGGATCATCAGTGTTAGAGCTAAAATTAGCATGTTTAAAGTGATTTTCATGCTTCCAGGGGCTCGGGAAGTTAATTAAATACCATTTGGAGGCATTTAATGTTCGAGCAAAAACGGCTGATTTTCGACAAAAGAGATAACACCCCCCCATTACGTCATGCTTCAGAAATGTGGAAAATGGTCCGTTTTCAAATGTTTTATTTTTGAACGTCAGTTCACATTTGTAGGTGGATCATCAGTGTTACAGCTAAAATTAGCATGTTTAAAGTGATTTTCATGCTTCCAGGGGCCCAAAACACAAGATTTATGGAATGGTTAAAAGTGCATGAAAATGGCCAATTTACTCACTCTGAGTTCTCAAAAAGGGTTTCTTCACCCCGGGAAGTTAATTAAATACCATTTGGAGGCATTTAATGTTAGAGCAAAAACGGCTGATTTTCGACAAAAGAGATAACACCCCCCCATTACGTCATACTTCAGAAATGTGGAAAATGGTCCGTTTTCAAATGTTTTATTTTTGAAAGTCAGTTCACATTTGTAGGTGGATCATCAGTGTTAGAGCTAAAATTAGCATGTTTAAAGTGATTTTCATGCTTCCAGGGGCTCGGGAAGTGAAATAAATACCATTTGGAGGCATTTAATGTTCGAGCAAAAACGGCTGATTTTCGACAAAAGAGATAACACCCCCCCATTACGTCATGCTTCAGAAATGTGGAAAATGGTCCGTTTTCAAATGTTTTATTTTTGAACGTCAGTTCACATTTGTAGGTGGATCATCAGTGTTAGAGCTAAAATTTGCATGTTTAAAGTGATTTTCATGCTTCCAGGGGCTCGGGAAGTTAATTAAATACCATTTGGAGGCATTTAATGTTCGAGCAAAAACGGCTGATTTTCGACAAAAGAGATAACACCCCCCTATTACGTCATGCTTCAGAAATGTGGAAAATGGTCCGTTTTCAAATGTTTTATTTTTGAACGTCAGTTCACATTTGTAGGTGGATCATCAGTGTTAGAGCTAAAATTAGCATGTTTAAAGTGATTTTCATGCTTCCAGGGGCTCGGGAAGTGAAATAAATACCATTTGGAGGCATTTAATGTTCGAGCAAAAACGGCTGATTTTCGACAAAAGAGATAACACCCCCCCATTACGTCATGCTTCAGAAATGTGGAAAATGGTCAGTTTTCAAATGTTTTATTTTTGAACGTCAGTTCACATTTGTAGGTGGATCATCAGTGTTAGAGCTAAAATTAGCATGTTTAAAGTGATTTTCATGCTTCCAGGGGCTCGGGAAGTTAATTAAATACCATTTGGAGGCATTTAATGTTCGAGCAAAAACGGCTGATTTTCGACAAAAGAGATAACACCCCCCCATTACGTCATGCTTCAGAAATGTGGAAAATGGTCCGTTTTCAAATGTTTTATTTTTGAACGTCAGTTCACATTTGTAGGTGGATCATCAGTGTTACAGCTAAAATTAGCATGTTTAAAGTGATTTTCATGCTTCCAGGGGCCCAAAACACAAGATTTATGGAATGGTTAAAAGTGCATGAAAATGGCCAATTTACTCACTCTGAGTTCTCAAAAAGGGTTTCTTCACCCCGGGAAGTTAATTAAATACCATTTGGAGGCATTTAATGTTAGAGCAAAAACGGCTGATTTTCGACAAAAGAGATAACACCCCCCCATTACGTCATACTTCAGAAATGTGGAAAATGGTCCGTTTTCAAATGTTTTATTTTTGAACGTCAGTTCACATTTGTAGGTGGATCATCAGTGTTAGAGCTAAAATTAGCATGTTTAAAGTGATTTTCATGCTTCCAGGGGCTCGGGAAGTGAAATAAATACCATTTGGAGGCATTTAATGTTCGAGCAAAAACGGCTGATTTTCGACAAAAGAGATAACACCCCCCCATTACGTCATGCTTCAGAAATGTGGAAAATGGTCCGTTTTCAAATGTTTTATTTTTGAACGTCAGTTCACATTTGTAGGTGGATCATCAGTGTTAGAGCTAAAATTAGCATGTTTAAAGTGATTTTCATGCTTCCAGGGGCTCGGGAAGTGAAAAAAATACCATTTGGAGGCATTTAATGTTCGAGCAAAAACGGCTGATTTTCGACAAAAGAGATAACACCCCCCCATTACGTCATGCTTCAGAAATGTGGAAAATGGTCCGTTTTCAAATGTTTTATTTTTGAACGTCTGTTCACATTTGTAGGTGGATCATCAGTGTTAGAGCTAAAATTAGCATGTTTAAAGTGATTTTCATGCTTCCAGGGGCTCGGGAAGTGAAATAAATACCATTTGAAGGCATTTAATGTTCGAGCAAAAACGGCTGATTTTCGACAAAAGAGATAACACCCCCCCATTACGTCATGCTTCAGAAATGTGGAAAATGGTCCGTTTTCAAATGTTTTATTTTTGAACGTCAGTTCACATTTGTAGGTGGATCATCAGTGTTGGAGCTAAAATTAGCATGTTTAAAGTGATTTTCATGCTTCCAGGGGCTCGGGAAGTGAAATGAATACCATTTGGAGGCATTTAATGTTCGAGCAAAAAAGGCTGATTTTCCACAAAAGAGATAACACCCCCCCATTACGTCATGCTTCAGAAATGTGGAAAATGGTCCGTTTTCAAATGTTTTATTTTTGAACGTCAGTTCACATTTGTAGGTGGATCATCAGTGTTAGAGCTAAAATTAGCATGTTTAAAGTGATTTTCATGCTTCCAGGGGCTCGGGAAGTTAATTAAATACCATTTGGAGGCATTTAATGTTCGAGCAAAAACGGCTGATTTTCGACAAAAGAGATAACACCCCCCCATTACGTCATGCTTCAGAAATGTGGAAAATGGTCCGTTTTCAAATGTTTTATTTTTGATCGTCAGTTCACATTTGTAGGTGGATCATCAGTGTTAGAGCTAAAATTAGCATGTTTAAAGTGATTTTCATGCTTCCAGGGGCTCGGGAAGTTAATTAAATACCATTTGGAGGCATTTAATGTTCGAGCAAAAACGGCTGATTTTCGACAAAAGAGATAACACCCCCCCATTACGTCATGCTTCAGAAATGTGGAAAATGGTCCGTTTTCAAATGTTTTATTTTTGAACGTCAGTTCACATTTGTAGGTGGATCATCAGTGTTAGAGCTAAAATTAGCATGTTTAAAGTGATTTTCATGCTTCCAGGGGCTCGGGAAGTTAATTAAATTCCATTTGGAGGCATTTAATGTTCGAGCAAAAACGGCTGATTTTCGACAAAAGAGATAACACCCCCCCATTACGTCATGCTTCAGAAATGTGGAAAATGGTCCGTTTTCAAATGTTTTATTTTTGAACGTCAGTTCACATTTGTAGGTGGATCATCAGTGTTAGAGCTAAAATTAGCATGTTTAAAGTGATTTTCATGCTTCCAGGGGCTCGGGAAGTTAATTAAATACGATTTGGAGGCATTTAATGTTCGAGCAAAAAAGGCTGATTTTCCACAAAAGAGATAACACCCCCCCATTACGTCATGCTTCAGAAATGTGGAAAATGGTCAGTTTTCAAATGTTTTATTTTTGAACGTCAGTTCACATTTGTAGGTGGATCATCAGTGTTAGAGCTAAAATTAGCATGTTTAAAGTGATTTTCATGCTTCCAGGGGCCCAAAACACAAGATTTATGGAATGGTTAAAAGTGCATGAAAATGGCCAATTTACTCACTCTGAGTTCTCAAAAAGGGTTTCTTCACCCCGGGAAGTTAATTAAATACCATTTGGAGGCATTTAATGTTAGAGCAAAAACGGCTGATTTTCGACAAAAGAGATAACACCCCCCCATTACGTCATGCTTCAGAAATGTGGAAAATGGTCCGTTTTCAAATGTTTTATTTTTGAACGTCAGTTCACATTTGTAGGTGGATCATCAGTGTTAGAGCTAAAATTAGCATGTTTAAAGTGATTTTCATGCTTCCAGGGGCTCGGGAAGTTAATTAAATACCATTTGGAGGCATTTAATGTTCGAGCAAAAACGGCTGATTTTCGACAAAAGAGATAACACCCCCCCATTACGTCATGCTTCAGAAATGTGGAAAATGGTCCGTTTTCAAATGTTTTATTTTTGAACGTCAGTTCACATTTGTAGGTGGATCATCAGTGTTAGAGCTAAAATTAGCATGTTTAAAGTGATTTTCATGCTTCCAGGGGCTCGGGAATTTAATTAAATTCCATTTGGAGGCATTTAATGTTCGAGCAAAAACGGCTGATTTTCGACAAAAGAGATAACACCCCCCCATTACGTCATGCTTCAGAAATGTGGAAAATGGTCCGTTTTCAAATGTTTTATTTTTGAACGTCAGTTCACATTTGTAGGTGGATCATCAGTGTTAGAGCTAAAATTAGCATGTTTAAAGTGATTTTCATGCTTCCAGGGGCTCGGGAAGTTAATTAAATACGATTTGGAGGCATTTAATGTTCGAGCAAAAAAGGCTGATTTTCCACAAAAGAGATAACACCCCCCCATTACGTCATGCTTCAGAAATGTGGAAAATGGTCCGTTTTCAAATGTTTTATTTTTGAACGTCAGTTCACATTTGTAGGTGGATCATCAGTTTTAGAGCTAAAATTAGCATGTTTAAAGTGATTTTCATGCTTCCAGGGGCCCAAAACACAAGATTTATGGAATGGTTAAAAGTGCATGAAAATGGCCAATTTACTCACTCTGAGTTCTCAAAAAGGGTTTCTTCACCCCGGGAAGTTAATTAAATACCATTTGGAGGCATTTAATGTTAGAGCAAAAACGGCTGATTTTCGACAAAAGAGATAACACCCCCCCATTACGTCATGCTTCAGAAATGTGGAAAATGGTCCGTTTTCAAATGTTTTATTTTTGAACGTCAGTTCACATTTGTAGGTGGATCATCAGTGTTAGAGCTAAAATTAGCATGTTTAAAGTGATTTTCATGCTTCCAGGGGCTCAGGAAGTTAATTAAATACCATTTGGAGGCATTTAATGTTCGAGCAAAAACGGCTGATTTTCGACAAAAGAGATAACACCCCCCCATTACGTCATGCTTCAGAAATGTGGAAAATGGTCCGTTTTCAAATGTTTTATTTTTGAACGTCAGTTCACATTTGTAGGTGGATCATCAGTGTTAGAGCTAAAATTAGCATGTTTAAAGTGATTTTCATGCTTCCAGGGGCTCGGGAAGTGAAATAAATACCATTTGGAGGCATTTAATGTTCGAGCAAAAACGCCTGATTTTCGACAAAAGAGATAACACCCCCCCCATTACGTCATGCTTCAGAAATGTGGAAAATGGTCCGTTTTCAAATGTTTTATTTTTGAACGTCAGTTCACATTTGTAGGTGGATCATCAGTGTTAGAGCTAAAATTAGCATGTTTAAAGTGATTTTCATGCTTCCAGGGGCTCGGGAAGTGAAATAAATACAATTTGGAGGCATTTAATGTTCGAGCAAAAAAGGCTGATTTTCCACAAAAGAGATAACACCCCCCCATTACGTCATGCTTCAGAAATGTGGAAAATGGTCAGTTTTCAAATGTTTTATTTTTGAACGTCAGTTCACATTTGTAGGTGGATCATCAGTGTTAGAGCTAAAATTTGCATGTTTAAAGTGATTTTCATGCTTCCAGGGGCTCGGGAAGTTAATTAAATACCATTTGGAGGCATTTAATGTTCGAGCAAAAACGGCTGATTTTCGACAAAAGAGATAACACCCCCCCATTACGTCATGCTTCAGAAATGTGGAAAATGGTCCGTTTTCAAATGTTTTATTTTTGAACGTCAGTTCACATTTGTAGGTGGATCATCAGTGTTAGAGCTAAAATTAGCATGTTTAAAGTGATTTTCATGCTTCCAGGGGCCCAAAACACAAGATTTATGGAATGGTTAAAAGTGCATGAAAATGGCCAATTTACTCACTCTGAGTTCTCAAAAAGGGTTTCTTCACCCCGGGAAGTTAATTAAATACCATTTGGAGGCATTTAATGTTAGAGCAAAAACGGCTGATTTTCGACAAAAGAGATAACACCCCCCCATTACGTCATACTTCAGAAATGTGGAAAATGGTCCGTTTTCAAATGTTTTATTTTTGAACGTCAGTTCACATTTGTAGGTGGATCATCAGTGTTAGAGCTAAAATTAGCATGTTTAAAGTGATTTTCATGCTTCCAGGGGCTCGGGAAGTGAAATAAATACCATTTGGAGGCATTTAATGTTCGAGCAAAAACGGCTGATTTTCGACAAAAGAGATAACACCCCCCCATTACGTCATGCTTCAGAAATGTGGAAAATGGTCCGTTTTCAAATGTTTTATTTTTGAACGTCAGTTCACATTTGTAGGTGGATCATCAGTGTTAGAGCTAAAATTAGCATGTTTAAAGTGATTTTCATGCTTCCAGGGGCTCAGGAAGTGAAATAAATACCATTTGGAGGCATTTAATGTTCGAGCAAAAACGGCTGATTTTCGACAAAAGAGATAACACCCCCCCATTACGTCATGCTTCAGAAATGTGGAAAATGGTCCGTTTTCAAATGTTTTATTTTTGAACGTCAGTTCACATTTGTAGGTGGATCATCAGTGTTAGAGCTAAAATTAGCATGTTTAAAGTGATTTTCATGCTTCCAGGGGCTCGGGAAGTGAAATAAATACCATTTGGAGGCATTTAATGTTCGAGCAAAAACGGCTGATTTTCGACAAAAGAGATAACACCCCCCCATTACGTCATGCTTCAGAAATGTGGAAAATGGTCCGTTTTCAAATGTTTTATTTTTGAACGTCAGTTCACATTTGTAGGTGGATCATCAGTGTTAGAGCTAAAATTAGCATGTTTAAAGTGATTTTCATGCTTCCAGGGGCTCGGGAAGTGAAATAAATACCATTTGGAGGCATTTAATGTTCGAGCAAAAAAGGCTGATTTTCCACAAAAGAGATAACACCCCCCCATTACGTCATGCTTCAGAAATGTGGAAAATGGTCCGTTTTCAAATGTTTTATTTTTGAACGTCAGTTCACATTTGTAGGTGGATCATCAGTGTTAGAGCTAAAATTAGCATGTTTAAATTGATTTTCATGCTTCCAGGGGCTCGGGAAGTTAATTAAATACCATTTGGAGGCATTTAATGTTCGAGCAAAAACGGCTGATTTTCGACAAAAGAGATAACACCCCCCCATTATATCATGCTTCAGAAATGTGGAAAATGGTCCGTTTTCAAATGTTTTATTTTTGAACGTCAGTTCACATTTGTAGGTGGATCATCAGTGTTAGAGCTAAAATTAGCATGTTTAAAGTGATTTTCATGCTTCCAGGGGCTCGGGAAGTTAATTAAATACCATTTGGAGGCATTTAATGTTCGAGCAAAAACGGCTGATTTTCGACAAAAGAGATAACACCCCCCCATTACGTCATGCTTCAGAAATGTGGAAAATGGTCCGTTTTCAAATGTTTTATTTTTGAACGTCAGTTCACATTTGTAGGTGGATCATCAGTGTTAGAGCTAAAATTAGCATGTTTAAAGTGATTTTCATGCTTCCAGGGGCTCGGGAAGTTAATTAAATACCATTTGGAGGCATTTAATGTTCGAGCAAAAACGGCTGATTTTCGACAAAAGAGATAACACCCCCCCATTACGTCATGCTTCAGAAATGTGGAAAATGGTCCGTTTTCAAATGTTTTATTTTTGAACGTCAGTTCACATTTGTAGGTGGATCATCAGTGTTAGAGCTAAAATTAGCATGTTTAAAGTGATTTTCATGCTTCCAGGGGCTCGGGAAGTGAAATAAATACCATTTGGAGGCATTTAATGTTCGAGCAAAAACGCCTGATTTTCGACAAAAGAGATAACACCCCCCCATTACGTCATGCTTCAGAAATGTGGAAAATGGTCCGTTTTCAAATGTTTTATTTTTGAACGTCAGTTCACATTTGTAGGTGGATCATCAGTGTTAGAGCTAAAATTAGCATGTTTAAAGTGATTTTCATGCTTCCAGGGGCTCGGGAAGTTAATTAAATACCATTTGGAGGCATTTAATGTTCGAGCAAAAACGGCTGATTTTCGACAAAAGAGATAACACCCCCCCATTACGTCATGCTTCAGAAATGTGGAAAATGGTCCGTTTTCAAATGTTTTATTTTTGAACGTCAGTTCACATTTGTAGGTGGATCATCAGTGTTACAGCTAAAATTAGCATGTTTAAAGTGATTTTCATGCTTCCAGGGGCCCAAAACACAAGATTTATGGAATGGTTAAAAGTGCATGAAAATGGCCAATTTACTCACTCTGAGTTCTCAAAAAGGGTTTCTTCACCCCGGGAAGTTAATTAAATACCATTTGGAGGCATTTAATGTTAGAGCAAAAACGGCTGATTTTCGACAAAAGAGATAACACCCCCCCATTACGTCATACTTCAGAAATGTGGAAAATGGTCCGTTTTCAAATGTTTTATTTTTGAAAGTCAGTTCACATTTGTAGGTGGATCATCAGTGTTAGAGCTAAAATTAGCATGTTTAAAGTGATTTTCATGCTTCCAGGGGCTCGGGAAGTGAAATAAATACCATTTGGAGGCATTTAATGTTCGAGCAAAAACGGCTGATTTTCGACAAAAGAGATAACACCCCCCCATTACGTCATGCTTCAGAAATGTGGAAAATGGTCCGTTTTCAAATGTTTTATTTTTGAACGTCAGTTCACATTTGTAGGTGGATCATCAGTGTTAGAGCTAAAATTAGCATGTTTAAAGTGATTTTCATGCTTCCAGGGGCTCGGGAAGTTAATTAAATACCATTTGGAGGCATTTAATGTTCGAGCAAAAACGGCTGATTTTCGACAAAAGAGATAACACCCCCCTATTACGTCATGCTTCAGAAATGTGGAAAATGGTCCGTTTTCAAATGTTTTATTTTTGAACGTCAGTTCACATTTGTAGGTGGATCATCAGTGTTACAGCTAAAATTAGCATGTTTAAAGTGATTTTCATGCTTCCAGGGGCCCAAAACACAAGATTTATGGAATGGTTAAAAGTGCATGAAAATGGCCAATTTACTCACTCTGAGTTCTCAAAAAGGGTTTCTTCACCCCGGGAAGTTAATTAAATACCATTTGGAGGCATTTAATGTTAGAGCAAAAACGGCTGATTTTCGACAAAAGAGATAACACCCCCCCATTACGTCATACTTCAGAAATGTGGAAAATGGTCCGTTTTCAAATGTTTTATTTTTGAACGTCAGTTCACATTTGTAGGTGGATCATCAGTGTTAGAGCTAAAATTAGCATGTTTAAAGTGATTTTCATGCTTCCAGGGGCTCGGGAAGTGAAATAAATACCATTTGGAGGCATTTAATGTTCGAGCAAAAACAGCTGATTTTCGACAAAAGAGATAACACCCCCCCATTACGTCATGCTTCAGAAATGTGGAAAATGGTCCGTTTTCAAATGTTTTATTTTTGAACGTCAGTTCACATTTGTAGGTGGATCATCAGTGTTAGAGCTAAAATTAGCATGTTTAAAGTGATTTTCATGCTTCCAGGGGCTCGGGAAGTTAATTAAATACCATTTGGAGGCATTTAATGTTCGAGCAAAAACGGCTGATTTTCGACAAAAGAGATAACACCCCCCCATTACGTCATGCTTCAGAAATGTGGAAAATGGTCCGTTTTCAAATGTTTTATTTTTGAACGTCAGTTCACATTTGTAGGTGGATCATCAGTGTTACAGCTAAAATTAGCATGTTTAAAGTGATTTTCATGCTTCCAGGGGCCCAAAACACAAGATTTATGGAATGGTTAAAAGTGCATGAAAATGGCCAATTTACTCACTCTGAGTTCTCAAAAAGGGTTTCTTCACCCCGGGAAGTTAATTAAATACCATTTGGAGGCATTTAATGTTAGAGCAAAAACGGCTGATTTTCGACAAAAGAGATAACACCCCCCCATTACGTCATACTTCAGAAATGTGGAAAATGGTCCGTTTTCAAATGTTTTATTTTTGAACGTCAGTTCACATTTGTAGGTGGATCATCAGTGTTAGAGCTAAAATTAGCATGTTTAAAGTGATTTTCATGCTTCCAGGGGCTCGGGAAGTGAAATAAATACCATTTGGAGGCATTTAATGTTTGAGCAAAAACGGCTGATTTTCGACAAAAGAGATAACACCCCCCCATTACGTCATGCTTCAGAAATGTGGAAAATGGTCCGTTTTCAAATGTTTTATTTTTGAACGTCAGTTCACATTTGTAGGTGGATCATCAGTGTTAGAGCTAAAATTAGCATGTTTAAAGTGATTTTCATGCTTCCAGGGGCTCGGGAAGTGAAATAAATACCATTTGGAGGCATTTAATGTTCGAGCAAAAACGGCTGATTTTCGACAAAAGAGATAACACCCCCCCCCATTACGTCATGCTGCAGAAATGTGGAAAATGGTCCGTTTTCAAATGTTTTATTTTTGAACGTCTGTTCACATTTGTAGGTGGATCATCAGTGTTAGAGCTAAAATTAGCATGTTTAAAGTGATTTTCATGCTTCCAGGGGCTCGGGAAGTGAAATAAATACCATTTGAAGGCATTTAATGTTCGAGCAAAAACGGCTGATTTTCGACAAAAGAGATAACACCCCCCCATTACGTCATGCTTCAGAAATGTGGAAAATGGTCCGTTTTCAAATGTTTTATTTTTGAACGTCAGTTCACATTTGTAGGTGGATCATCAGTGTTGGAGCTAAAATTAGCATGTTTAAAGTGATTTTCATGCTTCCAGGGGCTCGGGAAGTGAAATAAATACCATTTGGAGGCATTTAATGTTCGAGCAAAAAAGGCTGATTTTCCACAAAAGAGATAACACCCCCCCATTACGTCATGCTTCAGAAATGTGGAAAATGGTCCGTTTTCAAATGTTTTATTTTTGAACGTCAGTTCACATTTGTAGGTGGATCATCAGTGTTAGAGCTAAAAATAGCATGTTTAAAGTGATTTTCATGCTTCCAGGGGCTCGGGAAGTTAATTAAATACCATTTGGAGGCATTTAATGTTCGAGCAAAAACGGCTGATTTTCGACAAAAGAGATAACACCCCCCCATTACGTCATGCTTCAGATATGTGGAAAATGGTCCGTTTTCAAATGTTTTATTTTTGAACGTCAGTTCACATTTGTAGGTGGATCATCAGTGTTAGAGCTAAAATTAGCATGTTTAAAGTGATTTTCATGCTTCCAGGGGCTCGGGAAGTTAATTAAATACCATTTGGAGGCATTTAATGTTCGAGCAAAAACGGCTGATTTTCGACAAAAGAGATAACACCCCCCCATTACGTCATGCTTCAGAAATGTGGAAAATGGTCCGTTTTCAAATGTTTTATTTTTGAACGTCAGTTCACATTTGTAGGTGGATCATCAGTGTTAGAGCTAAAATTAGCATGTTTAAAGTGATTTTCATGCTTCCAGGGGCTCGGGAAGTTAATTAAATTCCATTTGGAGGCATTTAATGTTCGAGCAAAAACGGCTGATTTTCGACAAAAGAGATAACACCCCCCCATTACGTCATGCTTCAGAAATGTGGAAAATGGTCCGTTTTCAAATGTTTTATTTTTGAACGTCAGTTCACATTTGTAGGTGGATCATCAGTGTTAGAGCTAAAATTAGCATGTTTAAAGTGATTTTCATGCTTCCAGGGGCTCGGGAAGTTAATTAAATACGATTTGGAGGCATTTAATGTTCGAGCAAAAAAGGCTGATTTTCCACAAAAGAGATAACACCCCCCCATTACGTCATGCTTCAGAAATGTGGAAAATGGTCCGTTTTCAAATGTTTTATTTTTGAACGTCAGTTCACATTTGTAGGTGGATCATCAGTGTTAGAGCTAAAATTAGCATGTTTAAAGTGATTTTCATGCTTCCAGGGGCTCGGGAAGTTAATTAAATACCATTTGGAGGCATTTAATGTTCGAGCAAAAACGGCTGATTTTCGACAAAAGAGATAACACCCCCCTATTACGTCATGCTTCAGAAATGTGGAAAATGGTCCGTTTTCAAATGTTTTATTTTTGAACGTCAGTTCACATTTGTAGGTGGATCATCAGTGTTACAGCTAAAATTAGCATGTTTAAAGTGATTTTCATGCTTCCAGGGGCCCAAAACACAAGATTTATGGAATGGTTAAAAGTGCATGAAAATGGCCAATTTACTCACTCTGAGTTCTCAAAAAGGGTTTCTTCACCCCGGGAAGTTAATTAAATACCATTTGGAGGCATTTAATGTTAGAGCAAAAACGGCTGATTTTCGACAAAAGAGATAACACCCCCCCATTACGTCATACTTCAGAAATGTGGAAAATGGTCCGTTTTCAAATGTTTTATTTTTGAACGTCAGTTCACATTTGTAGGTGGATCATCAGTGTTAGAGCTAAAATTAGCATGTTTAAAGTGATTTTCATGCTTCCAGGGGCTCGGGAAGTGAAATAAATACCATTTGGAGGCATTTAATGTTCGAGCAAAAACGGCTGATTTTCGACAAAAGAGATAACACCCCCCCATTACGTCATGCTTCAGAAATGTGGAAAATGGTCCGTTTTCAAATGTTTTATTTTTGAACGTCAGTTCACATTTGTAGGTGGATCATCAGTGTTAGAGCTAAAATTAGCATGTTTAAAGTGATTTTCATGCTTCCAGGGGCTCGGGAAGTTAATTAAATACCATTTGGAGGCATTTAATGTTCGAGCAAAAACGGCTGATTTTCGACAAAAGAGATAACACCCCCCCATTACGTCATGCTTCAGAAATGTGGAAAATGGTCCGTTTTCAAATGTTTTATTTTTGAACGTCAGTTCACATTTGTAGGTGGATCATCAGTGTTAGAGCTAAAATTAGCATGTTTAAAGTGATTTTCATGCTTCCAGGGGCTCGGGAAGTTAATTAAATTCCATTTGGAGGCATTTAATGTTCGAGCAAAAACGGCTGATTTTCGACAAAAGAGATAACACCCCCCCATTACGTCATGCTTCAGAAATGTGGAAAATGGTCCGTTTTCAAATGTTTTATTTTTGAACGTCAGTTCACATTTGTAGGTGGATCATCAGTGTTAGAGCTAAAATTAGCATGTTTAAAGTGATTTTCATGCTTCCAGGGGCTCGGGAAGTTAATTAAATACGATTTGGAGGCATTTAATGTTCGAGCAAAAAAGGCTGATTTTCCACAAAAGAGATAACACCCCCCCATTACGTCATGCTTCAGAAATGTGGAAAATGGTCCGTTTTCAAATGTTTTATTTTTGAACGTCAGTTCACATTTGTAGGTGGATCATCAGTGTTAGAGCTAAAATTAGCATGTTTAAAGTGATTTTCATGCTTCCAGGGGCTCGGGAAGTTAATTAAATACCATTTGGAGGCATTTAATGTTCGAGCAAAAACGGCTGATTTTCGACAAAAGAGATAACACCCCCCTATTACGTCATGCTTCAGAAATGTGGAAAATGGTCCGTTTTCAAATGTTTTATTTTTGAACGTCAGTTCACATTTGTAGGTGGATCATCAGTGTTACAGCTAAAATTAGCATGTTTAAAGTGATTTTCATGCTTCCAGGGGCCCAAAACACAAGATTTATGGAATGGTTAAAAGTGCATGAAAATGGCCAATTTACTCACTCTGAGTTCTCAAAAAGGGTTTCTTCACCCCGGGAAGTTAATTAAATACCATTTGGAGGCATTTAATGTTAGAGCAAAAACGGCTGATTTTCGACAAAAGAGATAACACCCCCCCATTACGTCATACTTCAGAAATGTGGAAAATGGTCCGTTTTCAAATGTTTTATTTTTGAACGTCAGTTCACATTTGTAGGTGGATCATCAGTGTTAGAGCTAAAATTAGCATGTTTAAAGTGATTTTCATGCTTCCAGGGGCTCGGGAAGTGAAATAAATACCATTTGGAGGCATTTAATGTTCGAGCAAAAACGGCTGATTTTCGACAAAAGAGATAACACCCCCCCATTACGTCATGCTTCAGAAATGTGGAAAATGGTCCGTTTTCAAATGTTTTATTTTTGAACGTCAGTTCACATTTGTAGGTGGATCATCAGTGTTAGAGCTAAAATTAGCATGTTTAAAGTGATTTTCATGCTTCCAGGGGCTCGGGAAGTTAATTAAATACCATTTGGAGGCATTTAATGTTCGAGCAAAAACGGCTGATTTTCGACAAAAGAGATAACACCCCCCCATTACGTCATGCTTCAGAAATGTGGAAAATGGTCCGTTTTCAAATGTTTTATTTTTGAACGTCAGTTCACATTTGTAGGTGGATCATCAGTGTTACAGCTAAAATTAGCATGTTTAAAGTGATTTTCATGCTTCCAGGGGCCCAAAACACAAGATTTATGGAATGGTTAAAAGTGCATGAAAATGGCCAATTTACTCACTCTGAGTTCTCAAAAAGGGTTTCTTCACCCCGGGAAGTTAATTAAATACCATTTGGAGGCATTTAATGTTAGAGCAAAAACGGCTGATTTTCGACAAAAGAGATAACACCCCCCCATTACGTCATACTTCAGAAATGTGGAAAATGGTCCGTTTTCAAATGTTTTATTTTTGAACGTCAGTTCACATTTGTAGGTGGATCATCAGTGTTAGAGCTAAAATTAGCATGTTTAAAGTGATTTTCATGCTTCCAGGGGCTCGGGAAGTGAAATAAATACCATTTGGAGGCATTTAATGTTTGAGCAAAAACGGCTGATTTTCGACAAAAGAGATAACACCCCCCCATTACGTCATGCTTCAGAAATGTGGAAAATGGTCCGTTTTCAAATGTTTTATTTTTGAACGTCAGTTCACATTTGTAGGTGGATCATCAGTGTTAGAGCTAAAATTAGCATGTTTAAAGTGATTTTCATGCTTCCAGGGGCTCGGGAAGTGAAATAAATACCATTTGGAGGCATTTAATGTTCGAGCAAAAACGGCTGATTTTCGACAAAAGAGATAACACCCCCCCCCCATTACGTCATGCTGCAGAAATGTGGAAAATGGTCCGTTTTCAAATGTTTTATTTTTGAACGTCTGTTCACATTTGTAGGTGGATCATCAGTGTTAGAGCTAAAATTAGCATGTTTAAAGTGATTTTCATGCTTCCAGGGGCTCGGGAAGTGAAATAAATACCATTTGGAGGCATTTAATGTTCGAGCAAAAACGGCTGATTTTCGACAAAAGAGATAACACCCCCCCCCCATTACGTCATGCTGCAGAAATGTGGAAAATGGTCCGTTTTCAAATGTTTTATTTTTGAACGTCTGTTCACATTTGTAGGTGGATCATCAGTGTTAGAGCTAAAAATAGCATGTTTAAAGTGATTTTCATGCTTCCAGGGGCTCGGGAAGTTAATTAAATACCATTTGGAGGCATTTAATGTTCGAGCAAAAACGGCTGATTTTCGACAAAAGAGATAACACCCCCCCATTACGTCATGCTTCAGATATGTGGAAAATGGTCCGTTTTCAAATGTTTTATTTTTGAACGTCAGTTCACATTTGTAGGTGGATCATCAGTGTTAGAGCTAAAATTAGCATGTTTAAAGTGATTTTCATGCTTCCAGGGGCTCGGGAAGTTAATTAAATACCATTTGGAGGCATTTAATGTTCGAGCAAAAACGGCTGATTTTCGACAAAAGAGATAACACCCCCCCATTACGTCATGCTTCAGAAATGTGGAAAATGGTCCGTTTTCAAATGTTTTATTTTTGAACGTCAGTTCACATTTGTAGGTGGATCATCAGTGTTAGAGCTAAAATTAGCATGTTTAAAGTGATTTTCATGCTTCCAGGGGCTCGGGAAGTTAATTAAATTCCATTTGGAGGCATTTAATGTTCGAGCAAAAACGGCTGATTTTCGACAAAAGAGATAACACCCCCCCATTACGTCATGCTTCAGAAATGTGGAAAATGGTCCGTTTTCAAATGTTTTATTTTTGAACGTCAGTTCACATTTGTAGGTGGATCATCAGTGTTAGAGCTAAAATTAGCATGTTTAAAGTGATTTTCATGCTTCCAGGGGCTCGGGAAGTTAATTAAATACGATTTGGAGGCATTTAATGTTCGAGCAAAAAAGGCTGATTTTCCACAAAAGAGATAACACCCCCCCATTACGTCATGCTTCAGAAATGTGGAAAATGGTCCGTTTTCAAATGTTTTATTTTTGAACGTCAGTTCACATTTGTAGGTGGATCATCAGTGTTAGAGCTAAAATTAGCATGTTTAAAGTGATTTTCATGCTTCCAGGGGCTCGGGAAGTTAATTAAATACCATTTGGAGGCATTTAATGTTCGAGCAAAAACGGCTGATTTTCGACAAAAGAGATAACACCCCCCTATTACGTCATGCTTCAGAAATGTGGAAAATGGTCCGTTTTCAAATGTTTTATTTTTGAACGTCAGTTCACATTTGTAGGTGGATCATCAGTGTTACAGCTAAAATTAGCATGTTTAAAGTGATTTTCATGCTTCCAGGGGCCCAAAACACAAGATTTATGGAATGGTTAAAAGTGCATGAAAATGGCCAATTTACTCACTCTGAGTTCTCAAAAAGGGTTTCTTCACCCCGGGAAGTTAATTAAATACCATTTGGAGGCATTTAATGTTAGAGCAAAAACGGCTGATTTTCGACAAAAGAGATAACACCCCCCCATTACGTCATACTTCAGAAATGTGGAAAATGGTCCGTTTTCAAATGTTTTATTTTTGAACGTCAGTTCACATTTGTAGGTGGATCATCAGTGTTAGAGCTAAAATTAGCATGTTTAAAGTGATTTTCATGCTTCCAGGGGCTCGGGAAGTGAAATAAATACCATTTGGAGGCATTTAATGTTCGAGCAAAAACGGCTGATTTTCGCCAAAAGAGATAACACCCCCCCATTACGTCATGCTTCAGAAATGTGGAAAATGGTCCGTTTTCAAATGTTTTATTTTTGAACGTCAGTTCACATTTGTAGGTGGATCATCAGTGTTAGAGCTAAAATTAGCATGTTTAAAGTGATTTTCATGCTTCCAGGGGCCCAAAACACAAGATTTATGGAATGGTTAAAAGTGCATGAAAATGGCCAATTTACTCACTCTGAGTTCTCAAAAAGGGTTTCTTCACCCCGGGAAGTTAATTAAATACCATTTGGAGGCATTTAATGTTCGAGCAAAAACGGCTGATTTTCGACAAAAGAGATAACACCCCCCCATTACGTCATGCTTCAGAAATGTGGAAAATGGTCCGTTTTCAAATGTTTTATTTTTGAACGTAAGTTCACATTTGTAGGTGGATCATCAGTGTTAGAGCTAAAATTAGCATGTTTAAAGTGATTTTCATGCTTCCAGGGGCTCGGGAAGTGAAATAAATACCATTTGGAGGCATTTAATGTTCGAGCAAAAACGACTGATTTTCGACAAAAGAGATAACACCCCCCCATTACGTCATGCTTCAGAAATGTGGAAAATGGTCTGTTTTCAAATGTTTTATTTTTGAACGTCAGTTCACATTTGTAGGTGGATCATCAGTGTTAGAGCTAAAATTAGCATGTTTAAAGTGATTTTCATGCTTCCAGGGGCTCGGGAAGTTAATTAAATACCATTTGGAGGCATTTAATGTTCGAGCAAAAACGGCTGATTTTCGACAAAAGAGATAACACCCCCCCATTACGTCATGCTTCAGAAATGTGGAAAATGGTCCGTTTTCAAATGTTTTATTTTTGAACGTCAGTTCACATTTGTAGGTGGATCATCAGTGTTACAGCTAAAATTAGCATGTTTAAAGTGATTTTCATGCTTCCAGGGGCCCAAAACACAAGATTTATGGAATGGTTAAAAGTGCATGAAAATGGCCAATTTACTCACTCTGAGTTCTCAAAAAGGGTTTCTTCACCCCGGGAAGTTAATTAAATACCATTTGGAGGCATTTAATGTTAGAGCAAAAACGGCTGATTTTCGACAAAAGAGATAACACCCCCCCATTACGTCATACTTCAGAAATGTGGAAAATGGTCCGTTTTCAAATGTTTTATTTTTGAAAGTCAGTTCACATTTGTAGGTGGATCATCAGTGTTAGAGCTAAAATTAGCATGTTTAAAGTGATTTTCATGCTTCCAGGGGCTCGGGAAGTGAAATAAATACCATTTGGAGGCATTTAATGTTCGAGCAAAAACGGCTGATTTTCGACAAAAGAGATAACACCCCCCCCATTACGTCATGCTTCAGAAATGTGGAAAATGGTCCGTTTTCAAATGTTTTATTTTTGAACGTCAGTTCACATTTGTAGGTGGATCATCAGTGTTAGAGCTAAAATTAGCATGTTTAAAGTGATTTTCATGCTTCCAGGGGCTCGGGAAGTTAATTAAATACCATTTGGAGGCATTTAATGTTCGAGCAAAAACGGCTGATTTTCGACAAAAGAGATAACACCCCCCTATTACGTCATGCTTCAGAAATGTGGAAAATGGTCCGTTTTCAAATGTTTTATTTTTGAACGTCAGTTCACATTTGTAGGTGGATCATCAGTGTTACAGCTAAAATTAGCATGTTTAAAGTGATTTTCATGCTTCCAGGGGCCCAAAACACAAGATTTATGGAATGGTTAAAAGTGCATGAAAATGGCCAATTTACTCACTCTGAGTTCTCAAAAAGGGTTTCTTCACCCCGGGAAGTTAATTAAATACCATTTGGAGGCATTTAATGTTAGAGCAAAAACGGCTGATTTTCGACAAAAGAGATAACACCCCCCCATTACGTCATACTTCAGAAATGTGGAAAATGGTCCGTTTTCAAATGTTTTATTTTTGAACGTCAGTTCACATTTGTAGGTGGATCATCAGTGTTAGAGCTAAAATTAGCATGTTTAAAGTGATTTTCATGCTTCCAGGGGCTCGGGAAGTGAAATAAATACCATTTGGAGGCATTTAATGTTCGAGCAAAAACGGCTGATTTTCGACAAAAGAGATAACACCCCCCCCATTACGTCATGCTTCAGAAATGTGGAAAATGGTCCGTTTTCAAATGTTTTATTTTTGAACGTCAGTTCACATTTGTAGGTGGATCATCAGTGTTAGAGCTAAAATTAGCATGTTTAAAGTGATTTTCATGCTTCCAGGGGCTCGGGAAGTGAAATAAATACCATTTGGAGGCATTTAATGTTCGAGCAAAAACGGCTGATTTTCGACAAAAGAGATAACACCCCCCCATTACGTCATGCTTCAGAAATGTGGAAAATGGTCCGATTTCAAATGTTTTATTTTTGAACGTCTGTTCACATTTGTAGGTGGATCATCAGTGTTAGAGCTAAAATTAGCATGTTTAAAGTGATTTTCATGCTTCCAGGGGCTCGGGAAGTGAAATAAATACCATTTGGAGGCATTTGATGTTCGAGCAAAAACGGCTGATTTTCGACAAAAGAGATAACAACCCCCCATTACGTCATGCTTCAGAAATGTGGAAAATGGTCCGTTTTCAAATGTTTTATTTTTGAACGTCAGTTCACATTTGTAGGTGGATCATCAGTGTTGGAGCTAAAATTAGCATGTTTAAAGTGATTTTCATGCTTCCAGGGGCTCGGGAAGTGAAATAAATACCATTTGGAGGCATTTAATGTTCGAGCAAAAAAGGCTGATTTTCCACAAAAGAGATAACACCCCCCCATTACGTCATGCTTCAGAAATGTGGAAAATGGTCCGTTTTCAAATGTTTTATTTTTGAACGTCAGTTCACATTTGTAGGTGGATCATCAGTGTTAGAGCTAAAATTAGCATGTTTAAAGTGATTTTCATGCTTCCAGGGGCTCGGGAAGTTAATTAAATACCATTTGGAGGCATTTAATGTTCGAGCAAAAACGGCTGATTTTCGACAAAAGAGATAACACCCCCCCATTACGTCATGCTTCAGAAATGTGGAAAATGGTCCGTTTTCAAATGTTTTATTTTTGAACGTTAGTTCACATTTGTAGGTGGATCATCAGTGTTAGAGCTAAAATTAGCATGTTTAAAGTGATTTTCATGCTTCCAGGGGCTCGGGAAGTTAATTAAATACCATTTGGAGGCATTTAATGTTCGAGCAAAAACGGCTGATTTTCGACAAAAGAGATAACACCCCCCCATTACGTCATGCTTCAGAAATGTGGAAAATGGTCCGTTTTCAAATGTTTTATTTTTGAACGTCAGTTCACATTTGTAGGTGGATCATCAGTGTTAGAGCTAAAATTAGCATGTTTAAAGTGATTTTCATGCTTCCAGGGGCTCGGGAAGTTAATTAAATTCCATTTGGAGGCATTTAATGTTCGAGCAAAAACGGCTGATTTTCGACAAAAGAGATAACACCCCCCCATTACGTCATGCTTCAGAAATGTGGAAAATGGTCCGTTTTCAAATGTTTTATTTTTGAACGTCAGTTCACATTTGTAGGTGGATCATCAGTGTTAGAGCAAAAATTAGCATGTTTAAAGTGATTTTCATGCTTCCAGGGGCTCGGGAAGTAAAATAAATACCATTTGGAGGCATTTAATGTTCGAGCAAAAACGCCTGATTTTCGACAAAAGAGATAACACCCCCCCATTACGTCATGCTTCAGAAATGTGGAAAATGGTCAGTTTTCAAATGTTTTATTTTTGAACGTCAGTTCACATTTGTAGGTGGATCATCAGTGTTAGAGCTAAAATTAGCATGTTTAAAGTGATTTTCATGCTTCCAGGGGCTCGGGAAGTGAAATAAATACCATTTGGAGGCATTTAATGTTCGAGCAAAAAAGGCTGATTTTCCACAAAAGAGATAACCCCCCCCATTACGTCATGCTTCAGAAATGTGGAAAATGGTCCGTTTTCAAATGTTTTATTTTTGAACGTCAGTTCACATTTGTAGGTGGATCATCAGTGTTAGAGCTAAAATTAGCATGTTTAAAGTGATTTTCATGCTTCCAGGGGCCCAAAACACAAGATTTATGGAATGGTTAAAAGTGCATGAAAATGGCCAATTTACTCACTCTGAGTTCTCAAAAAGGGTTTCTTCACCCCGGGAAGTTAATTAAATACCATTTGGAGGCATTTAATGTTAGAGCAAAAACGGCTGATTTTCGACAAAAGAGATAACACCCCCCCATTACGTCATACTTCAGAAATGTGGAAAATGGTCCGTTTTCAAATGTTTTATTTTTGAACGTCAGTTCACATTTGTAGGTGGATCATCAGTGTTAGAGCTAAAATTAGCATGTTTAAAGTGATTTTCATGCTTCCAGGGGCTCGGGAAGTGAAATAAATACCATTTGGAGGCATTTAATGTTCGAGCAAAAACGGCTGATTTTCGACAAAAGAGATAACACCCCCCCATTACGTCATGCTTCAGAAATGTGGAAAATGGTCCGTTTTCAAATGTTTTATTTTTGAACGTCAGTTCACATTTGTAGGTGGATCATCAGTGTTAGAGCTAAAATTAGCATGTTTAAAGTGATTTTCATGCTTCCAGGGGCTCGGGAAGTTAATTAAATACCATTTGGAGGCATTTAATGTTCGAGCAAAAACGGCTGATTTTCGACAAAAGAGATAACACCCCCCCATTACGTCATGCTTCAGAAATGTGGAAAATGGTCCGTTTTCAAATGTTTTATTTTTGAACGTCAGTTCACATTTGTAGGTGGATCATCAGTGTTACAGCTAAAATTAGCATGTTTAAAGTGATTTTCATGCTTCCAGGGGCCCAAAACACAAGATTTATGGAATGGTTAAAAGTGCATGAAAATGGCCAATTTACTCACTCTGAGTTCTCAAAAAGGGTTTCTTCACCCCGGGAAGTTAATTAAATACCATTTGGAGGCATTTAATGTTAGAGCAAAAACGGCTGATTTTCGACAAAAGAGATAACACCCCCCCATTACGTCATACTTCAGAAATGTGGAAAATGGTCCGTTTTCAAATGTTTTATTTTTGAACGTCAGTTCACATTTGTAGGTGGATCATCAGTGTTAGAGCTAAAATTAGCATGTTTAAAGTGATTTTCATGCTTCCAGGGGCTCGGGAAGTGAAATAAATACCATTTGGAGGCATTTAATGTTTGAGCAAAAACGGCTGATTTTCGACAAAAGAGATAACACCCCCCCATTACGTCATGCTTCAGAAATGTGGAAAATGGTCCGTTTTCAAATGTTTTATTTTTGAACGTCAGTTCACATTTGTAGGTGGATCATCAGTGTTAGAGCTAAAATTAGCATGTTTAAAGTGATTTTCATGCTTCCAGGGGCTCGGGAAGTGAAATAAATACCATTTGGAGGCATTTAATGTTCGAGCAAAAACGGCTGATTTTCGACAAAAGAGATAACACCCCCCCCCCATTACGTCATGCTGCAGAAATGTGGAAAATGGTCCGGTTTCAAATGTTTTATTTTTGAACGTCTGTTCACATTTGTAGGTGGATCATCAGTGTTAGAGCTAAAATTAGCATGTTTAAAGTGATTTTCATGCTTCCAGGGGCTCGGGAAGTGAAATAAATACCATTTGGAGGCATTTAATGTTCGAGCAAAAACGGCTGATTTTCGACAAAAGAGATAACACCCCCCCCCCATTACGTCATGCTGCAGAAATGTGGAAAATGGTCCGTTTTCAAATGTTTTATTTTTGAACGTCTGTTCACATTTGTAGGTGGATCATCAGTGTTAGAGCTAAAAATAGCATGTTTAAAGTGATTTTCATGCTTCCAGGGGCTCGGGAAGTTAATTAAATACCATTTGGAGGCATTTAATGTTCGAGCAAAAACGGCTGATTTTCGACAAAAGAGATAACACCCCCCCATTACGTCATGCTTCAGATATGTGGAAAATGGTCCGTTTTCAAATGTTTTATTTTTGAACGTCAGTTCACATTTGTAGGTGGATCATCAGTGTTAGAGCTAAAATTAGCATGTTTAAAGTGATTTTCATGCTTCCAGGGGCTCGGGAAGTTAATTAAATACCATTTGGAGGCATTTAATGTTCGAGCAAAAACGGCTGATTTTCGACAAAAGAGATAACACCCCCCCATTACGTCATGCTTCAGAAATGTGGAAAATGGTCCGTTTTCAAATGTTTTATTTTTGAACGTCAGTTCACATTTGTAGGTGGATCATCAGTGTTAGAGCTAAAATTAGCATGTTTAAAGTGATTTTCATGCTTCCAGGGGCTCGGGAAGTTAATTAAATTCCATTTGGAGGCATTTAATGTTCGAGCAAAAACGGCTGATTTTCGACAAAAGAGATAACACCCCCCCATTACGTCATGCTTCAGAAATGTGGAAAATGGTCCGTTTTCAAATGTTTTATTTTTGAACGTCAGTTCACATTTGTAGGTGGATCATCAGTGTTAGAGCTAAAATTAGCATGTTTAAAGTGATTTTCATGCTTCCAGGGGCTCGGGAAGTTAATTAAATACGATTTGGAGGCATTTAATGTTCGAGCAAAAAAGGCTGATTTTCCACAAAAGAGATAACACCCCCCCATTACGTCATGCTTCAGAAATGTGGAAAATGGTCCGTTTTCAAATGTTTTATTTTTGAACGTCAGTTCACATTTGTAGGTGGATCATCAGTGTTAGAGCTAAAATTAGCATGTTTAAAGTGATTTTCATGCTTCCAGGGGCTCGGGAAGTTAATTAAATACCATTTGGAGGCATTTAATGTTCGAGCAAAAACGGCTGATTTTCGACAAAAGAGATAACACCCCCCTATTACGTCATGCTTCAGAAATGTGGAAAATGGTCCGTTTTCAAATGTTTTATTTTTGAACGTCAGTTCACATTTGTAGGTGGATCATCAGTGTTACAGCTAAAATTAGCATGTTTAAAGTGATTTTCATGCTTCCAGGGGCCCAAAACACAAGATTTATGGAATGGTTAAAAGTGCATGAAAATGGCCAATTTACTCACTCTGAGTTCTCAAAAAGGGTTTCTTCACCCCGGGAAGTTAATTAAATACCATTTGGAGGCATTTAATGTTAGAGCAAAAACGGCTGATTTTCGACAAAAGAGATAACACCCCCCCATTACGTCATACTTCAGAAATGTGGAAAATGGTCCGTTTTCAAATGTTTTATTTTTGAACGTCAGTTCACATTTGTAGGTGGATCATCAGTGTTAGAGCTAAAAGTAGCATGTCTAAAGTGATTTTCATGCTTCCAGGGGCTCGGGAAGTGAAATAAATACCATTTGGAGGCATTTAATGTTCGAGCAAAAACGGCTGATTTTCGACAAAAGAGATAACACCCCCCCATTACGTCATGCTTCAGAAATGTGGAAAATGGTCCGTTTTCAAATGTTTTATTTTTGAACGTCAGTTCACATTTGTAGGTGGATCATCAGTGTTAGAGCTAAAATTAGCATGTTTAAAGTGATTTTCATGCTTCCAGGGGCTCGGGAAGTGAAATAAATACCATTTGGAGGCATTTAATGTTCGAGCAAAAACGGCTGATTTTCGACAAAAGAGATAACACCCCCCCATTACGTCATGCTTCAGAAATGTGGAAAATGGTCCGTTTTCAAATGTTTTATTTTTGAACGTCAGTTCACATTTGTAGGTGGATCATCAGTGTTAGAGCTAAAATTAGCATGTTTAAAGTGATTTTCATGCTTCCAGGGGCTCGGGAAGTGAAATAAATACCATTTGGAGGCATTTAATGTTCGAGCAAAAACGGCTGATTTTCGACAAAAGAGATAACACCCCCCCATTACGTCATGCTTCAGAAATGTGGAAAATGGTCCGTTTTCAAATGTTTTATTTTTGAACGTCAGTTCACATTTGTAGGTGGATCATCAGTGTTAGAGCTAAAATTAGCATGTTTAAAGTGATTTTCATGCTTCCAGGGGCTCGGGAAGTTAATTAAATACCATTTGGAGGCATTTAATGTTCGAGCAAAAACGGCTGATTTTCGACAAAAGAGATAACACCCCCCCATTACGTCATGCTTCAGAAATGTGGAAAATGGTCCGTTTTCAAATGTTTTATTTTTGAACGTCAGTTCACATTTGTAGGTGGATCATCAGTGTTAGAGCTAAAATTAGCATGTTTAAAGTGATTTTCATGCTTCCAGGGGCTCGGGAAGTTAATTAAATACCATTTGGAGGCATTTAATGTTCGAGCAAAAACGGCTGATTTTCGACAAAAGAGATAACACCCCCCCATTACGTCATGCTTCAGAAATGTGGAAAATGGTCCGTTTTCAAATGTTTTATTTTTGAACGTCAGTTCACATTTGTAGGTGGATCATCAGTGTTAGAGCTAAAATTAGCATGTTTAAAGTGATTTTCATGCTTCCAGGGGCTCGGGAAGTTAATTAAATACCATTTGGAGGCATTTAATGTTAGAGCAAAAACGGCTGATTTTCGACAAAAGAGATAACACCCCCCCATTACGTCATGCTTCAGAAATGTGGAAAATGGTCCGTTTTCAAATGTTTTATTTTTGAACGTCAGTTCACATTTGTAGGTGGATCATCAGTGTTAGAGCTAAAATTAGCATGTTTAAAGTGATTTTCATGCTTCCAGGGGCTCGGGAAGTTAATTAAATACCATTTGGAGGCATTTAATGTTCGAGCAAAAACGGCTGATTTTCGACAAAAGAGATAACACCCCCCCATTACGTCATGCTTCAGAAATGTGGAAAATGGTCCGTTTTCAAATGTTTTATTTTTGAACGTCAGTTCACATTTGTAGGTGGATCATCAGTGTTAGAGCTAAAATTAGCATGTTTAAAGTGATTTTCATGCTTCCAGGGGCTCGGGAAGTGAAATGAATACCATTTGGAGGCATTTAATGTTCGAGCAAAAAAGGCTGATTTTCCACAAAAGAGATAACCCCCCCCATTACGTCATGCTTCAGAAATGTGGAAAATGGTCCGTTTTCAAATGTTTTATTTTTGAACGTCAGTTCACATTTGTAGGTGGATCATCAGTGTTAGAGCTAAAATTAGCATGTTTAAGGTGATTTTCATGCTTCCAGGGGCTCGGGAAGTTAATTAAATACCATTTGGAGGCATTTAATGTTCGAGCAAAAACGGCTGATTTTCGACAAAAGAGATAACACCCCCCCATTACGTCATGCTTCAGAAATGTGGAAAATGGTCCGTTTTCAAATGTTTTATTTTTGAACGTCAGTTCACATTTGTAGGTGGATCATCAGTGTTAGAGCTAAAATTAGCATGTTTAAAGTGATTTTCATGCTTCCAGGGGCCCAAAACACAAGATTTATGGAATGGTTAAAAGTGCATGAAAATGGCCAATTTACTCACTCTGAGTTCTCAAAAAGGGTTTCTTCACCCCGGGAAGTTAATTAAATACCATTTGGAGGCATTTAATGTTAGAGCAAAAACGGCTGATTTTCGACAAAAGAGATAACACCCCCCCATTACGTCATGCTTCAGAAATGTGGAAAATGGTCCGTTTTCAAATGTTTTATTTTTGAACGTCAGTTCACATTTGTAGGTGGATCATCAGTGTTAGAGCTAAAATTAGCATGTTTAAAGTGATTTTCATGCTTCCAGGGGCTCGGGAAGTGAAATAAATACCATTTGGAGGCATTTAATGTTCGAGCAAAAACGGCTGATTTTCGACAAAAGAGATAACACCCCCCCATTACGTCATGCTTCAGAAATGTGGAAAATGGTCCGTTTTCAAATGTTTTATTTTTGAACGTCAGTTCACATTTGTAGGTGGATCATCAGTGTTAGAGCTAAAATTAGCATGTTTAAAGTGATTTTCATGCTTCCAGGGGCTCGGGAAGTGAAATAAATACCATTTGGAGGCATTTAATGTTCGAGCAAAAATGGCTGATTTTCGACAAAAGAGATAACACCCCCCCATTACGTCATGCTTCAGAAATGTGGAAAATGGTCCGTTTTCAAATGTTTTATTTTTGAACGTCAGTTCACATTTGTAGGTGGATCATCAGTGTTAGAGCTAAAATTAGCATGTTTAAAGTGATTTTCATGCTTCCAGGGGCTCGGGAAGTTAATTAAATACCATTTGGAGGCATTTAATGTTCGAGCAAAAACGGCTGATTTTCGACAAAAGAGATAACACCCCCCCATTACGTCATGCTTCAGAAATGTGGAAAATGGTCCGTTTTCAAATGTTTTATTTTTGAACGTCAGTTCACATTTGTAGGTGGATCATCAGTGTTAGAGCTAAAATTAGCATGTTTAAAGTGATTTTCATGCTTCCAGGGGCTCGGGAAGTTAATTAAATACCATTTGGAGGCATTTAATGTTCGAGCAAAAACGGCTGATTTTCGACAAAAGAGATAACACCCCCCCATTACGTCATGCTTCAGAAATGTGGAAAATGGTCCGTTTTCAAATGTTTTATTTTTGAACGTCAGTTCACATTTGTAGGTGGATCATCAGTGTTAGAGCTAAAATTAGCATGTTTAAAGTGATTTTCATGCTTCCAGGGGCTCGGGAAGTTAATTAAATACCATTTGGAGGCATTTAATGTTAGAGCAAAAACGGCTGATTTTCGACAAAAGAGATAACACCCCCCATTACGTCATGCTTCAGAAATGTGGAAAATGGTCCGTTTTCAAATGTTTTATTTTTGAACGTCAGTTCACATTTGTAGGTGGATCATCAGTGTTAGAGCTAAAATTAGCATGTTTAAAGTGATTTTCATGCTTCCAGGGGCTCGGGAAGTTAATTAAATACCATTTGGAGGCATTTAATGTTCGAGCAAAAACGGCTGATTTTCGACAAAAGAGATAACACCCCCCCATTACGTCATGCTTCAGAAATGTGGAAAATGGTCCGTTTTCAAATGTTTTATTTTTGAACGTCAGTTCACATTTGTAGGTGGATCATCAGTGTTAGAGCTAAAATTAGCATGTTTAAAGTGATTTTCATGCTTCCAGGGGCCCAAAACACAAGATTTATGGAATGGTTAAAAGTGCATGAAAATGGCCAATTTACTCACTCTGAGTTCTCAAAAAGGGTTTCTTCACCCCGGGAAGTTAATTAAATACCATTTGGAGGAATTTAATGTTCGAGCAAAAACGGCTGATTTTCGACAAAAGAGATAACACCCCCCCATTACGTCATGCTTCAGAAATGTGGAAAATGGTCCGTTTTCAAATGTTTTATTTTTGAACGTCAGTTCACATTTGTAGGTGGATCATCAGTGTTAGAGCTAAAATTAGCATGTTTAAAGTGATTTTCATGCTTCCAGGGGCCCAAAATACAAGATTTATGGAATGGTTAAAAGTGCATGAAAATGGCCAATTTACTCACTCTGAGTTCTCAAAAAGGGTTTCTTCACCCCGGGAAGTTAATTAAATACCATTTGGAGGCATTTAATGTTAGAGCAAAAACGGCTGATTTTCGACAAAAGAGATAACACCCCCCCATTACGTCATGCTTCAGAAATGTGGAAAATGGTCCGTTTTCAAATGTTTCATTTTTGAACGTCAGTTCACATTTGTAGGTGGATCATCAGTGTTAGACCTAAAATTAGCATGTTTAAAGTGATTTTCATGCTTCCAGGGGCCCAAAACACAAGATTTATGGAATGGTTAAAAGTGCATGAAAATGGCCAATTTACTCACTCTGAGTTCTCAAAAAGGGTTTCTTCACCCCGGGAAGTTAATTAAATACCATTTGTAGGCATTTAATGTTAGAGCAAAAACGGCTGATTTTCGACAAAAGAGATAACACCCCCCCCATTACGTCATGCTTCAGAAATGTGGAAAATGGTCCGTTTTCAAATGTTTTATTTTTGAACGTCAGTTCACATTTGTAGGTGGATCATCAGTGTTAGAGCTAAAATTAGCATGTTTAAAGTGATTTTCATGCATCCAGGGGCCCAAAACACAAGATTTATGGAATGGTTAAAAGTGCATGAAAATGGCCAATTTACTCACTCTGAGTTCTCAAAAAGGGTTTCTTCACCCCGGGAAGTTAATTAAATACCATTTGGAGGCATTTAATGTTAGAGCAAAAATGGCTGATTTTTGACAAAAGAGATAACACCCCCCCATTACGTCATGCTTCAGAAATGTGGAAAATGGTCCGTTTTCAAATGTTTTATTTTTGAACGTCAGTTCACATTTGTAGGTGGATCATCAGTGTTAGAGCTAAAATTAGCATGTTTAAAGTGATTTTCATGCTTCCAGGGGCTCGGGAAGTGAAATAAATACCATTTGGAGGCATTTAATGTTCGAGCAAAAACGGCTGATTTTCGACAAAAGAGATAACACCCCCCCATTACGTCATGCTTCAGAAATGTGGAAAATGGTCCGTTTTCAAATGTTTTATTTTTGAACGTCAGTTCACATTTGTAGGTGGATCATCAGTGTTGGAGCTAAAAGTAGCATGTCTAAAGTGATTTTCATGCTTCCAGGGGCTCGGGAAGTGAAATACATACCATTTGGAGGCATTTAATGTTCGAGCAAAAACAGCTGATTTTCCACAAAAGAGATAACACCCCCCCATTACGTCATGCTTCAGAAATGTGGAAAATGGTCCGTTTTCAAATGTTTTATTTTTGAACGTCAGTTCACATTTGTAGGTGGATCATCAGTGTTAGAGCTAAAATTAGCATGTTTAAAGTGATTTTCATGCTTCCAGGGGCTCGGGAAATGAAATAAATACCATTTGGAGGCATTTAATGTTCGAGCAAAAACGGCTGATTTTCGACAAAAGAGATAACACCCCCCCATTACGTCATGCTTCAGAAATGTGGAAAATGGTCCGTTTTCAAATGTTTTATTTTTGAACGTCAGTTCACATTTGTAGGTGGATCATCAGTGTTAGAGCTAAAATTAGCATGTTTAAAGTGATTTTCATGCTTCCAGGGGCTCGGGAAGTGAAATAAATACCATTTGGAGGCATTTAATGTTCGAGCAAAAACGGCTGATTTTCGACAAAAGAGATAACACCCCCCCATTACGTCATGCTTCAGAAATGTGGAAAATGGTCCGTTTTCAAATGTTTTATTTTTGAACGTCAGTTCACATTTGTAGGTGGATCATCAGTGTTAGAGCTAAAATTAGCATGTTTAAAGTGATTTTCATGCTTCCAGGGGCTCGGGAAGTTAATTAAATACCATTTGGAGGCATTTAATGTTCGAGCAAAAACGGCTGATTTTCGACAAAAGAGATAACACCCCCCCATTACGTCATGCTTCAGAAATGTGGAAAATGGTCCGTTTTCAAATGTTTTATTTTTGAACGTCAGTTCACATTTGTAGGTGGATCATCAGTGTTAGAGCTAAAATTAGCATGTTTAAAGTGATTTTCATGCTTCCAGGGGCTCGGGAAGTTAATTAAATACCATTTGGAGGCATTTAATGTTCGAGCAAAAACGGCTGATTTTCGACAAAAGAGATAACACCCCCCCATTACGTCATGCTTCAGAAATGTGGAAAATGGTCCGTTTTCAAATGTTTTATTTTTGAACGTCAGTTCACATTTGTAGGTGGATCATCAGTGTTAGAGCTAAAATTAGCATGTTTAAAGTGATTTTCATGCTTCCAGGGGCTCGGGAAGTTAATTAAATACCATTTGGAGGCATTTAATGTTCGAGCAAAAACGGCTGATTTTCGACAAAAGAGATAACACCCCCCCATTACGTCATGCTTCAGAAATGTGGAAAATGGTCCGTTTTCAAATGTTTTATTTTTGAACGTCAGTTCACATTTGTAGGTGGATCATCAGTGTTAGAGCTAAAATTAGCATGTTTAAAGTGATTTTCATGCTTCCAGGGGCTCGGGAAGTTAATTAAATACCATTTGGAGGCATTTAATGTTCGAGCAAAAACGGCTGATTTTCGACAAAAGAGATAACACCCCCCCATTACGTCATGCTTCAGAAATGTGGAAAATGGTCCGTTTTCAAATGTTTTATTTTTGAACGTCAGTTCACATTTGTAGGTGGAT
Source organism: Lissotriton vulgaris (assembly GCF_964263255.1). NCBI lineage: Eukaryota > Metazoa > Chordata > Amphibia > Caudata > Salamandridae > Lissotriton > Lissotriton vulgaris. Next base: position 82,363 of record NW_028241181.1, on the reverse strand, counting down.
CATCAGTGTTAGAGCTAAAATTAGCATGTTTAAAGTGATTTTCATGCTTCCAGGGGCTCGGGAAGTGAAATAAATACCATTTGGAGGCATTTAATGTTCGAGCAAAAAAGGCTGATTTTCCACAAAAGAGATAACACCCCCCCATTACGTCATGCTTCAGAAATGTGGAAAATGGTCCGTTTTCAAATGTTTTATTTTTGAACGTCAGTTCACATTTGTAGGTGGATCATCAGTGTTAGAGCTAAAATTAGCATGTTTAAAGTGATTTTCATGCTTCCAGGGGCCCAAAACACAAGATTTATGGAATGGTTAAAAGTGCATGAAAATGGCCAATTTACTCACTCTGAGTTCTCAAAAAGGGTTTCTTCACCCCGGGAAGTTAATTAAATACCATTTGGAGGCATTTAATGTTAGAGCAAAAACGGCTGATTTTCGACAAAAGAGATAACACCCCCCCATTACGTCATGCTTCAGAAATGTGGAAAATGGTCCGTTTTCAAATGTTTTATTTTTGAACGTCAGTTCACATTTGTAGGTGGATCATCAGTGTTAGAGCTAAAATTAGCATGTTTAAAGTGATTTTCATGCTTCCAGGGGCTCAGGAAGTTAATTAAATACCATTTGGAGGCATTTAATGTTCGAGCAAAAACGGCTGATTTTCGACAAAAGAGATAACACCCCCCCATTACGTCATGCTTCAGAAATGTGGAAAATGGTCCGTTTTCAAATGTTTTATTTTTGAACGTCAGTTCACATTTGTAGGTGGATCATCAGTGTTAGAGCTAAAATTAGCATGTTTAAAGTGATTTTCATGCTTCCAGGGGCTCGGGAAGTGAAATAAATACCATTTGGAGGCATTTAATGTTCGAGCAAAAAAGGCTGATTTTCCACAAAAGAGATAACACCCCCCCATTACGTCATGCTTCAGAAATGTGGAAAATGGTCAGTTTTCAAATGTTTTATTTTTGAACGTCAGTTCACATTTGTAGGTGGATCATCAGTGTTAGAGCTAAAATTTGCATGTTTAAAGTGATTTTCATGCTTCCAGGGGCTCGGGAAGTTAATTAAATACCATTTGGAGGCATTTAATGTTCGAGCAAAAACGGCTGATTTTCGACAAAAGAGATAACACCCCCCCCATTACGTCATGCTTCAGAAATGTGGAAAATGGTCCGTTTTCAAATGTTTTATTTTTGAACGTCAGTTCACATTTGTAGGTGGATCATCAGTGTTAGAGCTAAAATTAGCATGTTTAAAGTGATTTTCATGCTTCCAGGGGCCCAAAACACAAGATTTATGGAATGGTTAAAAGTGCATGAAAATGGCCAATTTACTCACTCTGAGTTCTCAAAAAGGGTTTCTTCACCCCGGGAAGTTAATTAAATACCATTTGGAGGCATTTAATGTTAGAGCAAAAACGGCTGATTTTCGACAAAAGAGATAACACCCCCCCATTACGTCATACTTCAGAAATGTGGAAAATGGTCCGTTTTCAAATGTTTTATTTTTGAACGTCAGTTCACATTTGTAGGTGGATCATCAGTGTTAGAGCTAAAATTAGCATGTTTAAAGTGATTTTCATGCTTCCAGGGGCTCGGGAAGTGAAATAAATACCATTTGGAGGCATTTAATGTTCGAGCAAAAACGGCTGATTTTCGACAAAAGAGATAACACCCCCCCATTACGTCATGCTTCAGAAATGTGGAAAATGGTCCGTTTTCAAATGTTTTATTTTTGAACGTCAGTTCACATTTGTAGGTGGATCATCAGTGTTAGAGCTAAAATTAGCATGTTTAAAGTGATTTTCATGCTTCCAGGGGCTCAGGAAGTGAAATAAATACCATTTGGAGGCATTTAATGTTCGAGCAAAAACGGCTGATTTTCGACAAAAGAGATAACACCCCCCCATTACGTCATGCTTCAGAAATGTGGAAAATGGTCCGTTTTCAAATGTTTTATTTTTGAACGTCAGTTCACATTTGTAGGTGGATCATCAGTGTTAGAGCTAAAATTAGCATGTTTAAAGTGATTTTCATGCTTCCAGGGGCTCGGGAAGTGAAATAAATACCATTTGGAGGCATTTAATGTTCGAGCAAAAACGGCTCATTTTCGACAAAAGAGATAACACCCCCCATTACGTCATGCTTCAGAAATGTGGAAAATGGTCCGTTTTCAAATGTTTTATTTTTGAACGTCAGTTCACATTTGTAGGTGGATTATCAGTGTTAGAGCTAAAATTAGCATGTTTAAAGTGATTTTCATGCTTCCAGGGGCTCGGGAAGTGAAATAAATACCATTTGGAGGCATTTAATGTTCGAGCAAAAAAGGCTGATTTTCCACAAAAGAGATAACACCCCCCCATTACGTCATGCTTCAGAAATGTGGAAAATGGTCCGTTTTCAAATGTTTTATTTTTGAACGTCAGTTCACATTTGTAGGTGGATCATCAGTGTTAGAGCTAAAATTAGCATGTTTAAATTGATTTTCATGCTTCCAGGGGCTCGGGAAGTTAATTAAATACCATTTGGAGGCATTTAATGTTCGAGCAAAAACGGCTGATTTTCGACAAAAGAGATAACACCCCCCCATTACGTCATGCTTCAGAAATGTGGAAAATGGTCCGTTTTCAAATGTTTCATTTTTGAACGTCAGTTCACATTTGTAGGTGGATCATCAGTGTTAGACCTAAAATTAGCATGTTTAAAGTGATTTTCATGCTTCCAGGGGCCCAAAACACAAGATTTATGGAATGGTTAAAAGTGCATGAAAATGGCCAATTTACTCACTCTGAGTTCTCAAAAAGGGTTTCTTCACCCCGGGAAGTTAATTAAATACCATTTGTAGGCATTTAATGTTAGAGCAAAAACGGCTGATTTTCGACAAAAGAGATAACACCCCCCCCATTACGTCATGCTTCAGAAATGTGGAAAATGGTCCGTTTTCAAATGTTTTATTTTTGAACGTCAGTTCACATTTGTAGGTGGATCATCAGTGTTAGAGCTAAAATTAGCATGTTTAAAGTGATTTTCATGCTTCCAGGGGCCCAAAACACAAGATTTATGGAATGGTTAAAAGTGCATGAAAATGGCCAATTTACTCACTCTGAGTTCTCAAAAAGGGTTTCTTCACCCCGGGAAGTTAATTAAATACCATTTGGAGGCATTTAATGTTAGAGCAAAAATGGCTGATTTTTGACAAAAGAGATAACACCCCCCCATTACGTCATGCTTCAGAAATGTGGAAAATGGTCCGTTTTCAAATGTTTTATTTTTGAACGTCAGTTCACATTTGTAGGTGGATCATCAGTGTTAGAGCTAAAATTAGCAGGTTTAAAGTGATTTTCATGCTTCCAGGGGCTCGGGAAGTGAAATAAATACCATTTGGAGGCATTTAATGTTCGAGCAAAAACGGCTGATTTTCGACAAAAGAGATAACACCCCCCCATTACGTCATGCTTCAGAAATGTGGAAAATGGTCCGTTTTCAAATGTTTTATTTTTGAACGTCAGTTCACATTTGTAGGTGGATCATCAGTGTTGGAGCTAAAAGTAGCATGTCTAAAGTGATTTTCATGCTTCCAGGGGCTCGGGAAGTGAAATACATACCATTTGGAGGCATTTAATGTTCGAGCAAAAACAGCTGATTTTCCACAAAAGAGATAACACCCCCCCATTACGTCATGCTTCAGAAATGTGGAAAATGGTCCGTTTTCAAATGTTTTATTTTTGAACGTCAGTTCACATTTGTAGGTGGATCATCAGTGTTAGAGCTAAAATTAGCATGTTTAAAGTGATTTTCATGCTTCCAGGGGCTCGGGAAATGAAATAAATACCATTTGGAGGCATTTAATGTTCGAGCAAAAACGGCTGATTTTCGACAAAAGAGATAACACCCCCCCATTACGTCATGCTTCAGAAATGTGGAAAATGGTCCGTTTTCAAATGTTTTATTTTTGAACGTCAGTTCACATTTGTAGGTGGATCATCAGTGTTAGAGCTAAAATTAGCATGTTTAAAGTGATTTTCATGCTTCCAGGGGCTCGGGAAGTGAAATAAATACCATTTGGAGGCATTTAATGTTCGAGCAAAAACGGCTGATTTTCGACAAAAGAGATAACACCCCCCCATTACGTCATGCTTCAGAAATGTGGAAAATGGTCCGTTTTCAAATGTTTTATTTTTGAACGTCAGTTCACATTTGTAGGTGGATCATCAGTGTTAGAGCTAAAATTAGCATGTTTAAAGTGATTTTCATGCTTCCAGGGGCTCGGGAAGTTAATTAAATACCATTTGGAGGCATTTAATGTTCGAGCAAAAACGGCTGATTTTCGACAAAAGAGATAACACCCCCCCATTACGTCATGCTTCAGAAATGTGGAAAATGGTCCGTTTTCAAATGTTTTATTTTTGAACGTCAGTTCACATTTGTAGGTGGATCATCAGTGTTAGAGCTAAAATTAGCATGTTTAAAGTGATTTTCATGCTTCCAGGGGCTCGGGAAGTTAATTAAATACCATTTGGAGGCATTTAATGTTCGAGCAAAAACGGCTGATTTTCGACAAAAGAGATAACACCCCCCCATTACGTCATGCTTCAGAAATGTGGAAAATGGTCCGTTTTCAAATGTTTTATTTTTGAACGTCAGTTCACATTTGTAGGTGGATCATCAGTGTTAGAGCTAAAATTAGCATGTTTAAAGTGATTTTCATGCTTCCAGGGGCTCGGGAAGTTAATTAAATACCATTTGGAGGCATTTAATGTTCGAGCAAAAACGGCTGATTTTCGACAAAAGAGATAACACCCCCCCATTACGTCATGCTTCAGAAATGTGGAAAATGGTCCGTTTTCAAATGTTTTATTTTTGAACGTCAGTTCACATTTGTAGGTGGATCATCAGTGTTAGAGCTAAAATTAGCATGTTTAAAGTGATTTTCATGCTTCCAGGGGCTCGGGAAGTTAATTAAATACCATTTGGAGGCATTTAATGTTCGAGCAAAAACGGCTGATTTTCGACAAAAGAGATAACACCCCCCCATTACGTCATGCTTCAGAAATGTGGAAAATGGTCCGTTTTCAAATGTTTTATTTTTGAACGTCAGTTCACATTTGTAGGTGGATCATCAGTGTTAGAGCTAAAATTAGCATGTTTAAAGTGATTTTCATGCTTCCAGGGGCTCGGGAAGTGAAATAAATACCATATGGAGGCATTTAATGTTCGAGCAAAAAAGGCTGATTTTCCACAAAAGAGATAACACCCCCCCATTACGTCATGCTTCAGAAATGTGGAAAATGGTCCGTTTTCAAATGTTTTATTTTTGAACGTCAGTTCACATTTGTAGGTGGATCATCAGTGTTAGAGCTAAAATTAGCATGTTTAAAGTGATTTTCATGCTTCCAGGGGCTCAGGAAGTTAATTAAATACCATTTGGAGGCATTTAATGTTCGAGCAAAAACGGCTGATTTTCGACAAAAGAGATAACACCCCCCCATTACGTCATGCTTCAGAAATGTGGAAAATGGTCCGTTTTCAAATGTTTTATTTTTGAACGTCAGTTCACATTTGTAGGTGGATCATCAGTGTTAGAGCTAAAATTAGCATGTTTAAAGTGATTTTCATGCTTCCAGGGGCTCGGGAAGTGAAATAAATACCATTTGGAGGCATTTAATGTTCGAGCAAAAAAGGCTGATTTTCCACAAAAGAGATAACACCCCCCCATTACGTCATGCTTCAGAAATGTGGAAAATGGTCAGTTTTCAAATGTTTTATTTTTGAACGTCAGTTCACATTTGTAGGTGGATCATCAGTGTTAGAGCTAAAATTTGCATGTTTAAAGTGATTTTCATGCTTCCAGGGGCTCGGGAAGTTAATTAAATACCATTTGGAGGCATTTAATGTTCGAGCAAAAACGGCTGATTTTCGACAAAAGAGATAACACCCCCCCCATTACGTCATGCTTCAGAAATGTGGAAAATGGTCCGTTTTCAAATGTTTTATTTTTGAACGTCAGTTCACATTTGTAGGTGGATCATCAGTGTTAGAGCTAAAATTAGCATGTTTAAAGTGATTTTCATGCTTCCAGGGGCCCAAAACACAAGATTTATGGAATGGTTAAAAGTGCATGAAAATGGCCAATTTACTCACTCTGAGTTCTCAAAAAGGGTTTCTTCACCCCGGGAAGTTAATTAAATACCATTTGGAGGCATTTAATGTTAGAGCAAAAACGGCTGATTTTCGACAAAAGAGATAACACCCCCCCATTACGTCATACTTCAGAAATGTGGAAAATGGTCCGTTTTCAAATGTTTTATTTTTGAACGTCAGTTCACATTTGTAGGTGGATCATCAGTGTTAGAGCTAAAATTAGCATGTTTAAAGTGATTTTCATGCTTCCAGGGGCTCGGGAAGTGAAATAAATACCATTTGGAGGCATTTAATGTTCGAGCAAAAACGGCTGATTTTCGACAAAAGAGATAACACCCCCCCATTACGTCATGCTTCAGAAATGTGGAAAATGGTCCGTTTTCAAATGTTTTTTTTTTGAACGTCAGTTCACATTTGTAGGTGGATCATCAGTGTTAGAGCTAAAATTAGCATGTTTAAAGTGATTTTCATGCTTCCAGGGGCTCAGGAAGTGAAATAAATACCATTTGGAGGCATTTAATGTTCGAGCAAAAACGGCTGATTTTCGACAAAAGAGATAACACCCCCCCATTACGTCATGCTTCAGAAATGTGGAAAATGGTCCGTTTTCAAATGTTTTATTTTTGAACGTCAGTTCACATTTGTAGGTGGATCATCAGTGTTAGAGCTAAAATTAGCATGTTTAAAGTGATTTTCATGCTTCCAGGGGCTCGGGAAGTGAAATAAATACCATTTGGAGGCATTTAATGTTCGAGCAAAAACGGCTCATTTTCGACAAAAGAGATAACACCCCCCATTACGTCATGCTTCAGAAATGTGGAAAATGGTCCGTTTTCAAATGTTTTATTTTTGAACGTCAGTTCACATTTGTAGGTGGATTATCAGTGTTAGAGCTAAAATTAGCATGTTTAAAGTGATTTTCATGCTTCCAGGGGCTCGGGAAGTGAAATAAATACCATTTGGAGGCATTTAATGTTCGAGCAAAAAAGGCTGATTTTCCACAAAAGAGATAACACCCCCCCATTACGTCATGCTTCAGAAATGTGGAAAATGGTCCGTTTTCAAATGTTTTATTTTTGAACGTCAGTTCACATTTGTAGGTGGATCATCAGTGTTAGAGCTAAAATTAGCATGTTTAAATTGATTTTCATGCTTCCAGGGGCTCGGGAAGTTAATTAAATACCATTTGGAGGCATTTAATGTTCGAGCAAAAACGGCTGATTTTCGACAAAAGAGATAACACCCCCCCATTACGTCATGCTTCAGAAATGTGGAAAATGGTCCGTTTTCAAATGTTTTATTTTTGAACGTCAGTTCACATTTGTAGGTGGATCATCAGTGTTAGAGCTAAAATTAGCATGTTTAAAGTGATTTTCATGCTTCCAGGGGCTCGGGAAGTTAATTAAATACCATTTGGAGGCATTTAATGTTCGAGCAAAAACGGCTGATTTTCGACAAAAGAGATAACACCCCCCCATTACGTCATGCTTCAGAAATGTGGAAAATGGTCCGTTTTCAAATGTTTTATTTTTGAACGTCAGTTCACATTTGTAGGTGGATCATCAGTGTTAGAGCTAAAATTAGCATGTTTAAAGTGATTTTCATGCTTCCAGGGGCTCGGGAAGTTAATTAAATACCATTTGGAGGCATTTAATGTTCGAGCAAAAACGGCTGATTTTCGACAAAAGAGATAACACCCCCCCATTACGTCATGCTTCAGAAATGTGGAAAATGGTCCGTTTTCAAATGTTTTATTTTTGAACGTCAGTTCACATTTGTAGGTGGATCATCAGTGTTAGAGCTAAAATTAGCATGTTTAAAGTGATTTTCATGCTTCCAGGGGCTCGGGAAGTGAAATAAATACCATTTGGAGGCATTTAATGTTCGAGCAAAAACGCCTGATTTTCGACAAAAGAGATAACACCCCCCCATTACGTCATGCTTCAGAAATGTGGAAAATGGTCCGTTTTCAAATGTTTTATTTTTGAACGTCAGTTCACATTTGTAGGTGGATCATCAGTGTTAGAGCTAAAATTAGCATGTTTAAAGTGATTTTCATGCTTCCAGGGGCTCGGGAAGTTAATTAAATACCATTTGGAGGCATTTAATGTTCGAGCAAAAACGGCTGATTTTCGACAAAAGAGATAACACCCCCCCATTACGTCATGCTTCAGAAATGTGGAAAATGGTCCGTTTTCAAATGTTTTATTTTTGAACGTCAGTTCACATTTGTAGGTGGATCATCAGTGTTACAGCTAAAATTAGCATGTTTAAAGTGATTTTCATGCTTCCAGGGGCCCAAAACACAAGATTTATGGAATGGTTAAAAGTGCATGAAAATGGCCAATTTACTCACTCTGAGTTCTCAAAAAGGGTTTCTTCACCCCGGGAAGTTAATTAAATACCATTTGGAGGCATTTAATGTTAGAGCAAAAACGGCTGATTTTCGACAAAAGAGATAACACCCCCCCATTACGTCATACTTCAGAAATGTGGAAAATGGTCCGTTTTCAAATGTTTTATTTTTGAACGTCAGTTCACATTTGTAGGTGGATCATCAGTGTTAGAGCTAAAATTAGCATGTTTAAAGTGATTTTCATGCTTCCAGGGGCTCGGGAAGTTAATTAAATACCATTTGGAGGCATTTAATGTTCGAGCAAAAACGGCTGATTTTCGACAAAAGAGATAACACCCCCCCATTACGTCATGCTTCAGAAATGTGGAAAATGGTCCGTTTTCAAATGTTTTATTTTTGAACGTCAGTTCACATTTGTAGGTGGATCATCAGTGTTAGAGCTAAAATTAGCATGTTTAAAGTGATTTTCATGCTTCCAGGGGCTCGGGAAGTTAATTAAATACCATTTGGAGGCATTTAATGTTAGAGCAAAAACGGCTGATTTTCGACAAAAGAGATAACACCCCCCATTACGTCATGCTTCAGAAATGTGGAAAATGGTCCGTTTTCAAATGTTTTATTTTTGAACGTCAGTTCACATTTGTAGGTGGATCATCAGTGTTAGAGCTAAAATTAGCATGTTTAAAGTGATTTTCATGCTTCCAGGGGCTCGGGAAGTTAATTAAATACCATTTGGAGGCATTTAATGTTCGAGCAAAAACGGCTGATTTTCGACAAAAGAGATAACACCCCCCCATTACGTCATGCTTCAGAAATGTGGAAAATGGTCCGTTTTCAAATGTTTTATTTTTGAACGTCAGTTCACATTTGTAGGTGGATCATCAGTGTTACAGCTAAAATTAGCATGTTTAAAGTGATTTTCATGCTTCCAGGGGCCCAAAACACAAGATTTATGGAATGGTTAAAAGTGCATGAAAATGGCCAATTTACTCACTCTGAGTTCTCAAAAAGGGTTTCTTCACCCCGGGAAGTTAATTAAATACCATTTGGAGGCATTTAATGTTAGAGCAAAAACGGCTGATTTTCGACAAAAGAGATAACACCCCCCCATTACGTCATACTTCAGAAATGTGGAAAATGGTCCGTTTTCAAATGTTTTATTTTTGAACGTCAGTTCACATTTGTAGGTGGATCATCAGTGTTAGAGCTAAAATTAGCATGTTTAAAGTGATTTTCATGCTTCCAGGGGCTCGGGAAGTGAAATAAATACCATTTGGAGGCATTTAATGTTCGAGCAAAAACGGCTGATTTTCGACAAAAGAGATAACACCCCCCCATTACGTCATGCTTCAGAAATGTGGAAAATGGTCCGTTTTCAAATGTTTTATTTTTGAACGTCAGTTCACATTTGTAGGTGGATCATCAGTGTTAGAGCTAAAATTAGCATGTTTAAAGTGATTTTCATGCTTCCAGGGGCTCGGGAAGTGAAATAAATACCATTTGGAGGCATTTAATGTTCGAGCAAAAACGGCTGATTTTCGACAAAAGAGATAACACCCCCCCCCCATTACGTCATGCTGCAGAAATGTGGAAAATGGTCCGTTTTCAAATGTTTTATTTTTGAACGTCTGTTCACATTTGTAGGTGGATCATCAGTGTTAGAGCTAAAATTAGCATGTTTAAAGTGATTTTCATGCTTCCAGGGGCTCGGGAAGTGAAATAAATACCATTTGGAGGCATTTAATGTTCGAGCAAAAACGGCTGATTTTCGACAAAAGAGATAACACCCCCCCATTACGTCATGCTTCAGAAATGTGGAAAATGGTCCGTTTTCAAATGTTTTATTTTTGAACGTCAGTTCACATTTGTAGGTGGATCATCAGTGTTGGAGCTAAAATTAGCATGTTTAAAGTGATTTTCATGCTTCCAGGGGCTCGGGAAGTGAAATAAATACCATTTGGAGGCATTTAATGTTCGAGCAAAAAAGGCTGATTTTCCACAAAAGAGATAACACCCCCCCATTACGTCATGCTTCAGAAATGTGGAAAATGGTCCGTTTTCAAATGTTTTATTTTTGAACGTCAGTTCACATTTGTAGGTGGATCATCAGTGTTAGAGCTAAAATTAGCATGTTTAAAGTGATTTTCATGCTTCCAGGGGCTCGGGAAGTTAATTAAATACCATTTGGAGGCATTTAATGTTCGAGCAAAAACGGCTGATTTTCGACAAAAGAGATAACACCCCCCCATTACGTCATGCTTCAGAAATGTGGAAAATGGTCCGTTTTCAAATGTTTTATTTTTGAACGTCAGTTCACATTTGTAGGTGGATCATCAGTGTTAGAGCTAAAATTAGCATGTTTAAAGTGATTTTCATGCTTCCAGGGGCTCGGGAAGTTAATTAAATTCCATTTGGAGGCATTTAATGTTCGAGCAAAAACGGCTGATTTTCGACAAAAGAGATAACACCCCCCCATTACGTCATGCTTCAGAAATGTGGAAAATGGTCCGTTTTCAAATGTTTTATTTTTGAACGTCAGTTCACATTTGTAGGTGGATCATCAGTGTTAGAGCTAAAATTAGCATGTTTAAAGTGATTTTCATGCTTCCAGGGGCTCGGGAAGTTAATTAAATACGATTTGGAGGCATTTAATGTTCGAGCAAAAAAGGCTGATTTTCCACAAAAGAGATAACACCCCCCCATTACGTCATGCTTCAGAAATGTGGAAAATGGTCCGTTTTCAAATGTTTTATTTTTGAACGTCAGTTCACATTTGTAGGTGGATCATCAGTGTTAGAGCTAAAATTAGCATGTTTAAAGTGATTTTCATGCTTCCAGGGGCCCAAAACACAAGATTTTTGGAATGGTTAAAAGTGCATGAAAATGGCCAATTTACTCACTCTGAGTTCTCAAAAAGGGTTTCTTCACCCCGGGAAGTTAATTAAATACCATTTGGAGGCATTTAATGTTAGAGCAAAAACGGCTGATTTTCGACAAAAGAGATAGCACCCCCCCATTACGTCATGCTTCAGAAATGTGGAAAATGGTCCGTTTTCAAATGTTTTATTTTTGAACGTCAGTTCACATTTGTAGGTGGATCATCAGTGTTAGAGCTAAAATTAGCATGTTTAAAGTGATTTTCATGCTTCCAGGGGCTCAGGAAGTTAATTAAATACCATTTGGAGGCATTTAATGTTCGAGCAAAAACGGCTGATTTTCGACAAAAGAGATAACACCCCCCCATTACGTCATGCTTCAGAAATGTGGAAAATGGTCCGTTTTCAAATGTTTTACTTTTGAACGTCAGTTCACATTTGTAGGTGGATCATCAGTGTTAGAGCTAAAATTAGCATGTTTAAAGTGATTTTCATGCTTCCAGGGGCTCGGGAAGTGAAATAAATACCATTTGGAGGCATTTAATGTTCGAGCAAAAACGCCTGATTTTCGACAAAAGAGATAACACCCCCCCATTACGTCATGCTTCAGAAATGTGGAAAATGGTCCGTTTTCAAATGTTTTATTTTTGAACGTCAGTTCACATTTGTAGGTGGATCATCAGTGTTAGAGCTAAAATTAGCATGTTTAAAGTGATTTTCATGCTTCCAGGGGCTCGGGAAGTGAAATAAATACCATTTGGAGGCATTTAATGTTCGAGCAAAAAAGGCTGATTTTCCACAAAGGAGATAACACCCCCCCATTACGTCATGCTTCAGAAATGTGGAAAATGGTCAGTTTTCAAATGTTTTATTTTTGAACGTCAGTTCACATTTGTAGGTGGATCATCAGTGTTAGAGCTAAAATTTGCATGTTTAAAGTGATTTTCATGCTTCCAGGGGCTCGGGAAGTTAATTAAATACCATTTGGAGGCATTTAATGTTCGAGCAAAAACGGCTGATTTTCGACAAAAGAGATAACACCCCCCCATTACGTCATGCTTCAGAAATGTGGAAAATGGTCCGTTTTCAAATGTTTTATTTTTGAACGTCAGTTCACATTTGTAGGTGGATCATCAGTGTTAGAGCTAAAATTAGCATGTTTAAAGTGATTTTCATGCTTCCAGGGGCCCAAAACACAAGATTTATGGAATGGTTAAAAGTGCATGAAAATGGCCAATTTACTCACTCTGAGTTCTCAAAAAGGGTTTCTTCACCCCGGGAAGTTAATTAAATACCATTTGGAGGCATTTAATGTTAGAGCAAAAACGGCTGATTTTCGACAAAAGAGATAACACCCCCCCATTACGTCATACTTCAGAAATGTGGAAAATGGTCCGTTTTCAAATGTTTTATTTTTGAACGTCAGTTCACATTTGTAGGTGGATCATCAGTGTTAGAGCTAAAATTAGCATGTTTAAAGTGATTTTCATGCTTCCAGGGGCTCGGGAAGTGAAATAAATACCATTTGGAGGCATTTAATGTTCGAGCAAAAACGGCTGATTTTCGACAAAAGAGATAACACCCCCCCATTACGTCATGCTTCAGAAATGTGGAAAATGGTCCGTTTTCAAATGTTTTATTTTTGAACGTCAGTTCACATTTGTAGGTGGATCATCAGTGTTAGAGCTAAAATTAGCATGTTTAAAGTGATTTTCATGCTTCCAGGGGCTCAGGAAGTGAAATAAATACCATTTGGAGGCATTTAATGTTCGAGCAAAAACGGCTGATTTTCGACAAAAGAGATAACACCCCCCCATTACGTCATGCTTCAGAAATGTGGAAAATGGTCCGTTTTCAAATGTTTTATTTTTGAACGTCAGTTCACATTTGTAGGTGGATCATCAGTGTTAGAGCTAAAATTAGCATGTTTAAAGTGATTTTCATGCTTCCAGGGGCTCGGGAAGTGAAATAAATACCATTTGGAGGCATTTAATGTTCGAGCAAAAACGGCTGATTTTCGACAAAAGAGATAACACCCCCCCATTACGTCATGCTTCAGAAATGTGGAAAATGGTCCGTTTTCAAATGTTTTATTTTTGAACGTCAGTTCACATTTGTAGGTGGATCATCAGTGTTAGAGCTAAAATTAGCATGTTTAAAGTGATTTTCATGCTTCCAGGGGCTCGGGAAGTGAAATAAATACCATTTGGAGGCATTTAATGTTCGAGCAAAAAAGGCTGATTTTCCACAAAAGAGATAACACCCCCCCATTACGTCATGCTTCAGAAATGTGGAAAATGGTCCGTTTTCAAATGTTTTATTTTTGAACGTCAGTTCACATTTGTAGGTGGATCATCAGTGTTAGAGCTAAAATTAGCATGTTTAAATTGATTTTCATGCTTCCAGGGGCTCGGGAAGTTAATTAAATACCATTTGGAGGCATTTAATGTTCGAGCAAAAACGGCTGATTTTCGACAAAAGAGATAACACCCCCCCATTACGTCATGCTTCAGAAATGTGGAAAATGGTCCGTTTTCAAATGTTTTATTTTTGAACGTCAGTTCACATTTGTAGGTGGATCATCAGTGTTAGAGCTAAAATTAGCATGTTTAAAGTGATTTTCATGCTTCCAGGGGCTCGGGAAGTTAATTAAATACCATTTGGAGGCATTTAATGTTCGAGCAAAAACGGCTGATTTTCGACAAAAGAGATAACACCCCCCCATTACGTCATGCTTCAGAAATGTGGAAAATGGTCCGTTTTCAAATGTTTTATTTTTGAACGTCAGTTCACATTTGTAGGTGGATCATCAGTGTTAGAGCTAAAATTAGCATGTTTAAAGTGATTTTCATGCTTCCAGGGGCTCGGGAAGTTAATTAAATACCATTTGGAGGCATTTAATGTTCGAGCAAAAACGGCTGATTTTCGACAAAAGAGATAACACCCCCCCATTACGTCATGCTTCAGAAATGTGGAAAATGGTCCGTTTTCAAATGTTTTATTTTTGAACGTCAGTTCACATTTGTAGGTGGATCATCAGTGTTAGAGCTAAAATTAGCATGTTTAAAGTGATTTTCATGCTTCCAGGGGCTCGGGAAGTGAAAAAAAATACCATTTGGAGGCATTTAATGTTCGAGCAAAAACGGCTGATTTTCGACAAAAGAGATAACACCCCCCCATTACGTCATGCTTCAGAAATGTGGAAAATGGTCCGTTTTCAAATGTTTCATTTTTGAACGTCAGTTCACATTTGTAGGTGGATCATCAGTGTTAGAGCTAAAATTAGCATGTTTAAAGTGATTTTCATGCTTCTTGGGGCCCAAAACACAAGATTTATGGAATGGTTAAAAGTGCATGAAAATGGCCAATTTACTCACTCTGAGTTCTCAAAAAGGGTTTCTTCACCCCGGGAAGTTAATTAAATACAATTTGGAGGCATTTAATGTTAGAGCAAAAACGGCTGATTTTCGACAAAAGAGATAACACCCCCCCATTACGTCATGCTTCAGAAATGTGGAAAATGGTCTGTTTTCAAATGTTTTATTTTTGAACGTCAGTTCACATTTGTAGGTGGATCATCAGTGTTAGAGCTAAAATTAGCATGTTTAAAGTGATTTTCATGCTTCCAGGGGCTCGGGAAGTTAATTAAATACCATTTGGAGGCATTTAATGTTCGAGCAAAAACGGCTGATTTTCGACAAAAGAGATAACACCCCCCCATTACGTCATGCTTCAGAAATGTGGAAAATGGTCCGTTTTCAAATGTTTTATTTTTGAACGTCAGTTCACATTTGTAGGTGGATCATGGAAAGGGGCGACCACTCGGTCCCCCCGAACGTATGGCAGAGTGCCTCGATCCCCCCGGGAAGACATTTTTGGGCGGGAGGCGCGTCTCGGCTGGTATGCCCGAAGCGGCGTAGCCGGGGCGCGCTTTTTTCCCGCCCTTGAGTGGGCTGGCCTAGACACGGACGCCGCCAGCCACGCCCTCGGGGCAGGCAGGGGCGGGTTTACGCCCGCCCTGAAGATGGATAAAAAGAGACGCAAGACCAGAAGACATCCTCTTGTTCCTGTGCTCTGAAGCTGCACCTCCCCGCTGCACGTGAGCTCGAGACGGAACGAAGAGCCAATTTTGAGCGTTTTAATCGTTCTTGTTTGTTTTTCAGTTACTTTGTTGGAGAATGCCGAAGAAGGTTGGAAAGCGTATGAATACCGACCAGATGCTGCGTGTTCTCATGAAGGAGATGTCCGAGCTAAGGAAGCGGGTGGACATGAATGAAGAAAGGGGTCCAAAACGTCCTTTGGTGGGAGCAGCCCCGGGAGGGAAAAACAAGAGGCCCAGGAGGGGGGCAGCGGGAGAAGAGATTCCCGGTCCCAGTACTCCGCTCGAGGCTCCAATTCCCGTGCCAGGGGAAGGGAATCCGATCACCCCTGTGTCCGAGGATGATATGCCGCCAGAGTTGGCAGCACAATTGGCAGCGTGGTTGGGAAAAGGTAACGAGGGCGCCACGGCTGTCGAAGCGCAGGAGCTGATTAAGCAATTGCGTGAGAAGCGGGAAGCAGCCAAGGTGCCCGTACCGGCTGCAGTAGGGGACAAGACACCAGGGACGGTTGCGACCACAGAGGCAGCGTCAGGTGCAGGTAAGCGGCCATTGCCGATCGCGAGGGATGAGTCAGCACCCTCTCGGAGAGAAAAGTTGGGGCAACATGTTCCTTTGGCAATTAAGGAAAAGATTTGGGCGGGGGAGTATGTGAACATTTTTTCGTTACTTGTTGATCATTATGAGGTTGAGCATGTAAAGAGTCAGAAGGACCTAATGCACCCGAGTGTTTGGCGCGCAAAGATGGCCGCCTTTAAAGTGAATGAGAATATCGCCAATTGGGGCAATGCCTGGGGAATTTTTACATCGATCCTGGGCGAACGTAGGCCTGAGTTGCTTTCCGAGTTCCCAATATACCAATCACGAATCATGGGGTACTCGACATCGCACCAGGGGAACCATTGGTTTTGTTACGATAATATGTTCAGAAAGGAAAAGGAGCATAATAAAAGTTTAACCTGGGATTGTTATGATGCCTTGACCTGGGATAAAATGAAGGAGTCAGGAATGTTAAAAATGCCGTTGGTAGGAAGTAATGTGGGTGAATCCTCTCGACAATATGCGGGGACGCCCTTTCGATCAGGTTCGGGGTCCGACGATCACTCGAAACCTACCGGCAATACCGGAAGAAAGGGTTTCTGTTTTAATTACAACAGAGGGAAATGTACGAGACCGCAGGGATCGTGTAAATTCAAACATGAATGTAGTGGTTGTGGGTCGTCCCATCCTGAGGTCTCGTGCAGAGCCAGAACGGGTGATAACGGGGGGAGAGGAGGTGCCAAACAGGTCTAATATAGTCCGAGGGGCGCCTTTACCCACTCCCATTGATACCCTGGCAATGATCCCTTGGCTCAGTGATTACCCGGATCGTACTTCTGCTGGGGTGCTGCGAAACGGTTTTTCGTATGGTTTCCGCATCCCGGTAGGGGACTTTCAGGGTGTCGAAAAGTGTAAAAACCAACTTTCCGTCCTGCAACATACAACCGTAGTACAGGAAAAGATCCGAAAAGAGGTGACTCGAGGTCGGGTCGCTGGCCCGTTTAGTGTACCCCCAGTTCAGAATTTTGTTTGTTCTCCCTTGGGGGTAGTACCCAAGAAAGACCCTGGAGAGTTCCGACTAATTCATAACTTATCAGCTCCACGAGGTCTTTCCGTAAATGAGGCAATCGATCCAGAAGTGTGTTCGGTGCGGTACGCATCCTTCGATGAGGCCGTAGCCATTTTTAATCGCCTGGGGCCCGGGGCGCTGATGGCGAAGTCAGATATCGAGTCAGCGTTCCGATTGCTCCCGGTACACCCAGACGACCAGCGTCTCCTAGGTTTCATGTTTCAGGGTTGTTATTACATGGATAGGTGTATGCCAATGGGGTGTTCTATATCCTGTGCCTATTTCGAGAAATTCAGTTGTTTTCTACAATGGGTTTTCACAAAGAAAACGGGTTTCCAAGATGTAATGCACTACCTTGATGATTTCTTATTTCTTGGGGCAGCTGGGGGTCTTGAATGTGGCCGGGCCTTGGCCGAATTTTGTGTGTTGATGAAACAGTTAGGCGTGCCATTGGCGCCGGGTAAAACAGTGGGTCCTACGACTTGCCTCGAGTTTCTGGGGATCGAGTTGGACTCCATTGAGGGGTGTTTCCGTTTGCCAGCCGAGAAAGTGTTGAAGTTCAGGGCTGCGCTGCAACTGTGTATAAATGCATCAAAAGTTACGCTGCAACAATTACAGCAAGTGGTGGGACAGTTGAATTTTGCACTGAGGGTGATACCAATGGCCCGCCCCTTTTCCCGTTCAATTGCCCAAGCGATGGTCGGCCTTAAAGAAGGCCATCATCGCACGAGATTATCGGCCGAGATCCGCCAGGACATGCGTATTTGGTTAGCATTCTTGGCGGATTTCAATGGTAGAATCGTCTGGAATAAACCAGCCGTGTCTTCTGAGGAGCTGGGGCTGTGGACAGATTCGGCGGGAAGCATAGGTTTTGGCGCCATTTTCGGCACAAAATGGTCAGCACAAAGATGGCCGACTTGGTGGCATGAGAAGGGTCTAACGAGTAATATTGCTTTCCTCGAGCTGTTTCCCATCTTGGTGGCCTTGAGAACATGGCCCGATGGGTTCAAAAATCACTCGGTCATATTTTGGTCGGACAATATGACTGTGGTCGAGTGCATCAATAGTCAGGCAGCACGTTGTAAACTGATCTTAAGACTACTTAAAGAAATTGTTTTACTATGTATGCAATTGAACGTGCTATTCAGAGCAAAACACGTGCCAGGGGTGATGAATCAGGCAGCTGACGCACTGTCTCGTTTTCAAATGCAGGTTTTTGCTGGTTTCCTTCCCTCAGCGGACCCGGAGCCGGCACCCTTTACCGAGGCTCTCTGGTCTCTCGGTGCCCCGAACTTCGTCACCTCGTGGGAGAGAGTCTAGCACCAAGGACGAGGAAGGCATATGAAGGGGCGTTTCGGGCCTATTTAGCCTTTTTGGGGAGTGATAGAGAGCGACTTTGGGGTCATGAGGAATGGGTGGTGAATTTCCTGATGGCCTTACGTAGGGCTGGGAAATCGGTGGCTACGGCCCAGAGGCATCGTGCTGCCATTTCCTTTATTGCCAGAGCACACGCTATCCAGGACCCAACAGCGTCTTTCGTTGTACAGAAAGCGCTGCGTGGGTGGCAACGCCTTGAGGGTCGCAGAGTAGATGAAAGGCGCCCGATAGGTTTGGATAGATTGTCCCAGTTGTTAGCTACACTTCCTGCCACATGTTCATCTCAGTTTGAGGCAGTGCTGTTCCGAGCCGCGTTTACGCTAGCATTTCACGGAGCAATGCGAGTAAGCGAACTAGTTGCAAGGAACAGACTGGATGTGGCGGGGGGTTTGTGCCGGGAACACGTTCAGATCAGGGGAGAAACAATGACTGTCTCCTTTGTAAGGTCTAAAACTGACCAAGATGGGATGGGTGACTGCGTCATCATACGCAGGATTCCTGGGTCCTCCATATGTCCGGTAAAGTGTTTAGAGGATTACCTAGCACGAAGGGTGGCATCATGGGGGGGGACTTTGTTAAGACACGCGGACGCCACCCCACTGACGAAATTTCAGTTTCAGCGGGTGCTTGCGATGTCAGTTGCCGCTGCGGGCTTGAACCCTGGCGAATTTGGGACCCATTCCTTTCGGATAGGGGCTGCTACTGAAGCTACAGCCAGGGGTCTTAATGTTGAGCAAGTGAAACGAATGGGGCGTTGGTCCTCCAATTGTTATAAAAGATATGTGCGGTTGCACATGTTGTGAAGCTGTAATTATGTACTCTGTACTCACGCTTCTTGTTTTTGTTTGGTTTCAGTTACGCAAGCCTACGAGGCGGGGCGGACTATGCAGTCGACCTTACACCGGGCCAGCGGTCAGACATCACCGGCTGTGAAAAAGGAGGTGTGGGTCGTGGGCCACTCATACGTGAGGCGTGCCGCAGACGTATTCAAAGCAGGTGACATGATTCACGTAGCTGGGGAATACGGGTACAGGATGTCCTTCTACGGAAGGGGCGGTCTCTGTATTGACCAGTTTCAAACATTTTTTGAGTGTTTGTTAGGGCGGACAAGGTCACCGCCGTCTATAGTTATAGTGCATGTTGGGGGCAATGATTTGGTCACCATCGGTAGACGACTACTCCTGGAGGCAATGCTTTCCACTGTAAGTTGGTTAGCGAGGAGAGTTCCGGGGTGCACGATTGCATGGTCCCATTTGATTCCACGAAAGGTGTGGCGGGGGGCTATCTCTATACCTGCTTTGAATCACTCTGTTAGAAAGCTTAACAATAAAGTGAGTAGGTTGTTCCGTTCCAGGACATTGCATTCTATTTCTCATAGCTGTATTAATGATGACAGGATGTATTCGGGGGATGGTGTGCATTTGTCTTGGGTGGGGAATGAGTTTTTCTTAGGAGACCTCTTAGCATGGTTGAAATCTTTGAAACATGACCTTTAGGTAGGAGTTTTGTGGGGGGTCCGGATAGCCGGTCAACTATCCGGCCTGTGGCGGTAAGGTCATGATCGGTGAGCACTAATTGGAAGATCCCTATGAGTGGGCGTCACCCAACACGGATGGGAGCGCTCGGGGGAGGTGGCCTTTGGCCCCTCAACGGGGAGGCGGTCCCTTCTAAGGATGGGTCGCCGGAAGAAGAGGAAAGGCGGTCAAGGCCCCTTCCTGTGTAGGAGGGGTTACAGCCCCCTCCTGGGGAATTTCCCGGGGCCAGGGACATCTGCGACGGCAGATGCGGTAAGTTGTGTGGGGTTGGGGGGAGGTCTACGATACCTTCTAGATACCTCACACGAGTCTTCGAACGACCTTTAACTGGCGTCGAGTTGATAAGTGCCCCCGTCAAGACAAGGGAAATTGTAGTAGTTGCACGTGAGTACGCCTCAGTGCTGTCGCCCCTCCCAAGTGGGGGGGGGTATGTCTGGTTAGGGATCTTGACACCGGTTACGACCTTGCCGTTGGCCCTTAAACGTTAGGATGTACAATTTCAATATTTCAAGTAAATGTTTTGTAGGATGTTAGATCGGCTAGGAGAACCTCTGTATTAGAGAATCTGTTAAGGTTAGCCAAACATCGCAGTGTGGTATGAAATTGTACATTAATGTTTAAATGTTTTTATTTTTTGTTTTTAATAAATACGGCCGGGAGGGTCACTCCCTCCCACTTCCAAAAACTTCAAGAACTGTTTCCGGTTTCCCTCATTTGGGGATTGTGTTGAGAGGGGGTGGCGGGTATCTCAGCCATATGGAAAGGGGCGACCACTCGGTCCCCCCGAACGTATGGCAGAGTGCCTCGATCCCCCCGGGAAGACATTTTTGGGCGGGAGGCGCGTCTCGGCTGGTATGCCCGAAGCGGCGTAGCCGGGGCGTGCTTTTTTCCCGCCCTTGAGTGGGCTGGCCTAGACACGGACGCCGCCAGCCACGCCCTCGGGGCAGGCAGGGGCGGGTTTACGCCCGCCCTGAAGATGGATAAAAAGAGACGCAAGACCAGAAGACATCCTCTTGTTCCTGTGCTCTGAAGCTGCACCTCCCCGCTGCACGTGAGCTCGAGACGGAACGAAGAGCCAATTTTGACCCACCCACCAGCCCCTGAGGACAGCTAGTTGTTTTAATAAAGTTGATCAGTTATTCGATTTCGTTTTCAGGTTGTTTTGGTGTTATGTTGATATTTAATGTGTAATAAAGATTGGTATAATGTTACAAGTTGGTGATTAAAGAATGTCGGATTTAAGGTCCATTTAGACACAGGTTTTTCGGTCATAATGGCCAATGTAGTTTCGTTTAGTTAGCACTTGTCGTATTTATTTCGGTCAGGCGGTAGGCGGTAAGGTCATGATCGGTGAGCACTAATTGGAAGATCCCTATGAGTGGGCGTCACCCAACACGGATGGGAGCGCTCGGGGGAGGTGGCCTTTGGCCCCTCAACGGGGAGGCGGTCCCTTCTAAGGATGGGTCGCCGGAAGAAGAGGAAAGGCGGTCAAGGCCCCTTCCTGTGTAGGAGGGGTTACAGCCCCCTCCTGGGGAATTTCCCGGGGCCAGGGACATCTGCGACGGCAGATGCGGTAAGTTGTGTGGGGTTGGGGGGAGGTCTACGATACCTTCTAGATACCTCACACGAGTCTTCGAACGACCTTTAACTGGCGTCGAGTTGATAAGTGCCCCCGTCAAGACAAGGGAAATTGTAGTAGTTGCACGTGAGTACGCCTCAGTGCTGTCGCCCCTCCCAAGTGGGGGGGGGGTATGTCTGGTTAGGGATCTTGACACCGGTTACGACCTTGCCGTTGGCCCTTAAACGTTAGGATGTACAATTTCAATATTTCAAGTAAATGTTTTGTAGGATGTTAGATCGGCTAGGAGAACCTCTGTATTAGAGAATCTGTTAAGGTTAGCCAAACATCGCAGTGTGGTATGAAATTGTACATTAATGTTTAAATGTTTTTATTTTTTGTTTTTAATAAATACGGCCGGGAGGGTCACTCCCTCCCACTTCCAAAAACTTCAAGAACTGTTTCCGGTTTCCCTCATTTGGGGATTGTGTTGAGAGGGGGTGGCGGGTATCTCAGCCATATCAGTGTTAGAGCTAAAATTAGCATGTTTAAAGTGATTTTCATGCTTCCAGGGGCTCGGGAAGTTAATTAAATACCATTTGGAGGCATTTAATGTTAGAGCAAAAACGGCTGATTTTCGACAAAAGAGATAACACCCCCCCATTACGTCATGCTTCAGAAATGTGGAAAATGGTCCGTTTTCAAATGTTTTATTTTTGAACGTCAGTTCACATTTGTAGGTGGATCATCAGTGTTAGAGCTAAAATTAGCATGTTTAAAGTGATTTTCATGCTTCCAGGGGCTCGGGAAGTTAATTAAATACCATTTGGAGGCATTTAATGTTCGAGCAAAAACGGCTGATTTTCGACAAAAGAGATAACACCCCCCCATTACGTCATGCTTCAGAAATGTGGAAAATGGTCCGTTTTCAAATGTTTTATTTTTGAACGTCAGTTCACATTTGTAGGTGGATCATCAGTGTTAGAGCTAAAATTAGCATGTTTAAAGTGATTTTCATGCTTCCAGGGGCTCGGGAAGTGAAATAAATACCATTTGGAGGCATTTAATGTTCGAGCAAAAAAGGCTGATTTTCCACAAAAGAGATAACCCCCCCCCCATTACGTCATGCTTCAGAAATGTGGAAAATGGTCCGTTTTCAAATGTTTTATTTTTGAACGTCAGTTCACATTTGTAGGTGGATCATCAGTGTTAGAGCTAAAATTAGCATGTTTAAAGTGATTTTCATGCTTCCAGGGGCTCGGGAAGTTAATTAAATACCATTTGGAGGCATTTAATGTTCGAGCAAAAACGGCTGATTTTCGACAAAAGAGATAACACCCCCCCATTACGTCATGCTTCAGAAATGTGGAAAATGGTCCGTTTTCAAATGTTTTATTTTTGAACGTCAGTTCACATTTGTAGGTGGATCATCAGTGTTAGAGCTAAAATTAGCATGTTTAAAGTGATTTTCATGCTTCCAGGGGCCCAAAACACAAGATTTATGGAATGGTTAAAAGTGCATGAAAATGGCCAATTTACTCACTCTGAGTTCTCAAAAAGGGTTTCTTCACCCCGGGAAGTTAATTAAATACCATTTGGAGGCATTTAATGTTAGAGCAAAAACGGCTGATTTTCGACAAAAGAGATAACACCCCCCCCATTACGTCATGCTTCAGAAATGTGGAAAATGGTCCGTTTTCAAATGTTTTATTTTTGAACGTCAGTTCACATTTGTAGGTGGATCATCAGTGTTAGAGCTAAAATTAGCATGTTTAAAGTGATTTTCATGCTTCCAGGGGCTCGGGAAGTGAAATAAATATCATTTGGAGGCATTTAATGTTCGAGCAAAAACGGCTGATTTTCGACAAAAGAGATAACACCCCCCCATTACGTCATGCTTCAGAAATGTGGAAAATGGTCCGTTTTCAAATGTTTTATTTTTGAACGTCAGTTCACATTTGTAGGTGGATCATCAGTGTTAGAGCTAAAATTAGCATGTTTAAAGTGATTTTCATGCTTCCAGGGGCTCGGGAAGTGAAATAAATACCATTTGGAGGCATTTAATGTTCGAGCAAAAATGGCTGATTTTCGACAAAAGAGATAACACCCCCCCATTACGTCATGCTTCAGAAATGTGGAAAATGGTCCGTTTTCAAATGTTTTATTTTTGAACGTCAGTTCACATTTGTAGGTGGATCATCAGTGTTAGAGCTAAAATTAGCATGTTTAAAGTGATTTTCATGCTTCCAGGGGCTCGGGAAGTTAATTAAATACCATTTGGAGGCATTTAATGTTCGAGCAAAAACGGCTGATTTTCGACAAAAGAGATAACACCCCCCCATTACGTCATGCTTCAGAAATGTGGAAAATGGTCCGTTTTCAAATGTTTTATTTTTGAACGTCAGTTCACATTTGTAGGTGGATCATCAGTGTTAGAGCTAAAATTAGCATGTTTAAAGTGATTTTCATGCTTCCAGGGGCTCGGGAAGTTAATTAAATACCATTTGGAGGCATTTAATGTTCGAGCAAAAACGGCTGATTTTCGACAAAAGAGATAACACCCCCCCATTACGTCATGCTTCAGAAATGTGGAAAATGGTCCGTTTTCAAATGTTTTATTTTTGAACGTCAGTTCACATTTGTAGGTGGATCATCAGTGTTAGAGCTAAAATTAGCATGTTTAAAGTGATTTTCATGCTTCCAGGGGCTCGGGAAGTTAATTAAATACCATTTGGAGGCATTTAATGTTAGAGCAAAAACGGCTGATTTTCGACAAAAGAGATAACACCCCCCATTACGTCATGCTTCAGAAATGTGGAAAATGGTCCGTTTTCAAATGTTTTATTTTTGAACGTCAGTTCACATTTGTAGGTGGATCATCAGTGTTAGAGCTAAAATTAGCATGTTTAAAGTGATTTTCATGCTTCCAGGGGCTCGGGAAGTTAATTAAATACCATTTGGAGGCATTTAATGTTCGAGCAAAAACGGCTGATTTTCGACAAAAGAGATAACACCCCCCCATTACGTCATGCTTCAGAAATGTGGAAAATGGTCCGTTTTCAAATGTTTTATTTTTGAACGTCAGTTCACATTTGTAGGTGGATCATCAGTGTTAGAGCTAAAATTAGCATGTTTAAAGTGATTTTCATGCTTCCAGGGGCCCAAAACACAAGATTTATGGAATGGTTAAAAGTGCATGAAAATGGCCAATTTACTCACTCTGAGTTCTCAAAAAGGGTTTCTTCACCCCGGGAAGTTAATTAAATACCATTTGGAGGAATTTAATGTTCGAGCAAAAACGGC
Source organism: Lissotriton vulgaris (assembly GCF_964263255.1). Lineage (NCBI taxonomy): Eukaryota > Metazoa > Chordata > Amphibia > Caudata > Salamandridae > Lissotriton > Lissotriton vulgaris. The sequence goes on along the minus strand of NW_028241181.1, from coordinate 57,512 downwards.
TGATTTTCGACAAAAGAGATAACACCCCCCCCATTACGTCATGCTTCAGAAATGTGGAAAATGGTCCGTTTTCAAATGTTTTATTTTTGAACGTCAGTTCACATTTGTAGGTGGATCATCAGTGTTAGAGCTAAAATTAGCATGTTTAAAGTGATTTTCATGCTTCCAGGGGCCCAAAATACAAGATTTATGGAATGGTTAAAAGTGCATGAAAATGGCCAATTTACTCACTCTGAGTTCTCAAAAAGGGTTTCTTCACCCCGGGAAGTTAATTAAATACCATTTGGAGGCATTTAATGTTAGAGCAAAAACGGCTGATTTTCGACAAAAGAGATAACACCCCCCCATTACGTCATGCTTCAGAAATGTGGAAAATGGTCCGTTTTCAAATGTTTCATTTTTGAACGTCAGTTCACATTTGTAGGTGGATCATCAGTGTTAGACCTAAAATTAGCATGTTTAAAGTGATTTTCATGCTTCCAGGGGCCCAAAACACAAGATTTATGGAATGGTTAAAAGTGCATGAAAATGGCCAATTTACTCACTCTGAGTTCTCAAAAAGGGTTTCTTCACCCCGGGAAGTTAATTAAATACCATTTGTAGGCATTTAATGTTAGAGCAAAAACGGCTGATTTTCGACAAAAGAGATAACACCCCCCCCATTACGTCATGCTTCAGAAATGTGGAAAATGGTCCGTTTTCAAATGTTTTATTTTTGAACGTCAGTTCACATTTGTAGGTGGATCATCAGTGTTAGAGCTAAAATTAGCATGTTTAAAGTGATTTTCATGCTTCCAGGGGCCCAAAACACAAGATTTATGGAATGGTTAAAAGTGCATGAAAATGGCCAATTTACTCACTCTGAGTTCTCAAAAAGGGTTTCTTCACCCCGGGAAGTTAATTAAATACCATTTGGAGGCATTTAATGTTAGAGCAAAAATGGCTGATTTTTGACAAAAGAGATAACACCCCCCCATTACGTCATGCTTCAGAAATGTGGAAAATGGTCCGTTTTCAAATGTTTTATTTTTGAACGTCAGTTCACATTTGTAGGTGGATCATCAGTGTTAGAGCTAAAATTAGCATGTTTAAAGTGATTTTCATGCTTCCAGGGGCTCGGGAAGTGAAATAAATACCATTTGGAGGCATTTAATGTTCGAGCAAAAACGGCTGATTTTCGACAAAAGAGATAACACCCCCCCCATTACGTCATGCTTCAGAAATGTGGAAAATGGTCCGTTTTCAAATGTTTTATTTTTGAACGTCAGTTCACATTTGTAGGTGGATCATCAGTGTTGGAGCTAAAAGTAGCATGTCTAAAGTGATTTTCATGCTTCCAGGGGCTCGGGAAGTGAAATAAATACCATTTGGAGGCATTTAATGTTCGAGCAAAAACGGCTGATTTTCCACAAAAGAGATAACACCCCCCCATTACGTCATGCTTCAGAAATGTGGAAAATGGTCCGTTTTCAAATGTTTTATTTTTGAACGTCAGTTCACATTTGTAGGTGGATCATCAGTGTTAGAGCTAAAATTAGCATGTTTAAAGTGATTTTCATGCTTCCAGGGGCTCGGGAAGTGAAATAAATACCATTTGGAGGCATTTAATGTTCGAGCAAAAACGGCTGATTTTCGACAAAAGAGATAACACCCCCCCATTACGTCATGCTTCAGAAATGTGGAAAATGGTCCGTTTTCAAATGTTTTATTTTTGAACGTCAGTTCACATTTGTAGGTGGATCATCAGTGTTAGAGCTAAAATTAGCATGTTTAAAGTGATTTTCATGCTTCCAGGGGCTCGGGAAGTGAAATAAATACCATTTGGAGGCATTTAATGTTCGAGCAAAAACGGCTGATTTTCGACAAAAGAGATAACACCCCCCCATTACGTCATGCTTCAGAAATGTGGAAAATGGTCCGTTTTCAAATGTTTTATTTTTGAACGTCAGTTCACATTTGTAGGTGGATCATCAGTGTTAGAGCTAAAATTAGCATGTTTAAAGTGATTTTCATGCTTCCAGGGGCTCGGGAAGTTAATTAAATACCATTTGGAGGCATTTAATGTTCGAGCAAAAACGGCTGATTTTCGACAAAAGAGATAACACCCCCCCATTACGTCATGCTTCAGAAATGTGGAAAATGGTCCGTTTTCAAATGTTTTATTTTTGAACGTCAGTTCACATTTGTAGGTGGATCATCAGTGTTAGAGCTAAAATTAGCATGTTTAAAGTGATTTTCATGCTTCCAGGGGCTCGGGAAGTTAATTAAATACCATTTGGAGGCATTTAATGTTCGAGCAAAAACGGCTGATTTTCGACAAAAGAGATAACACCCCCCCATTACGTCATGCTTCAGAAATGTGGAAAATGGTCCGTTTTCAAATGTTTTATTTTTGAACGTCAGTTCACATTTGTAGGTGGATCATCAGTGTTAGAGCTAAAATTAGCATGTTTAAAGTGATTTTCATGCTTCCAGGGGCTCGGGAAGTTAATTAAATACCATTTGGAGGCATTTAATGTTGGAGCAAAAACGGCTGATTTTCGACAAAAGAGATAACACCCCCCCATTACGTCATGCTTCAGAAATGTGGAAAATGGTCCGTTTTCAAATGTTTTATTTTTGAACGTCAGTTCACATTTGTAGGTGGATCATCAGTGTTAGAGCTAAAATTAGCATGTTTAAAGTGATTTTCATGCTTCCAGGGGCTCGGGAAGTTAATTAAATACCATTTGGAGGCATTTAATGTTCGAGCAAAAACGGCTGATTTTCGACAAAAGAGATAACACCCCCCCATTACGTCATGCTTCAGAAATGTGGAAAATGGTCCGTTTTCAAATGTTTTATTTTTGAACGTCAGTTCACATTTGTAGGTGGATCATCAGTGTTAGAGCTAAAATTAGCATGTTTAAAGTGATTTTCATGCTTCCAGGGGCTCGGGAAGTGAAATAAATACCATTTGGAGGCATTTAATGTTCGAGCAAAAAAGGCTGATTTTCCACAAAAGAGATAACCCCCCCCCATTACGTCATGCTTCAGAAATGTGGAAAATGGTCCGTTTTCAAATGTTTTATTTTTGAACGTCAGTTCACATTTGTAGGTGGATCATCAGTGTTAGAGCTAAAATTAGCATGTTTAAAGTGATTTTCATGCTTCCAGGGGCTCGGGAAGTTAATTAAATACCATTTGGAGGCATTTAATGTTCGAGCAAAAACGGCTGACTTTCGACAAAAGAGATAACACCCCCCCATTACGTCATGCTTCAGAAATGTGGAAAATGGTCCGTTTTCAAATGTTTTATTTTTGAACGTCAGTTCACATTTGTAGGTGGATCATCAGTGTTAGAGCTAAAATTAGCATGTTTAAAGTGATTTTCATGCTTCCAGGGGCCCAAAACACAAGATTTATGGAATGGTTAAAAGTGCATGAAAATGGCCAATTTACTCACTCTGAGTTCTCAAAAAGGGTTTCTTCACCCCGGGAAGTTAATTAAATACCATTTGGAGGCATTTAATGTTAGAGCAAAAACGGCTGATTTTCGACAAAAGAGATAACACCCCCCCATTACGTCATGCTTCAGAAATGTGGAAAATGGTCCGTTTTCAAATGTTTTATTTTTGAACGTCAGTTCACATTTGTAGGTGGATCATCAGTGTTAGAGCTAAAATTAGCATGTTTAAAGTGATTTTCATGCTTCCAGGGGCTCGGGAAGTTAATTAAATACCATTTGGAGGCATTTAATGTTCGAGCAAAAACGGCTGATTTTCGACAAAAGAGATAACACCCCCCCATTACGTCATGCTTCAGAAATGTGGAAAATGGTCCGTTTTCAAATGTTTTATTTTTGAACGTCAGTTCACATTTGTAGGTGGATCATCAGTGTTAGAGCTAAAATTAGCATGTTTAAAGTGATTTTCATGCTTCCAGGGGCTCGGGAAGTTAATTAAATACCATTTGGAGGCATTTAATGTTAGAGCAAAAACGGCTGATTTTCGACAAAAGAGATAACACCCCCCCATTACGTCATACTTCAGAAATGTGGAAAATGGTCCGTTTTCAAATGTTTTATTTTTGAACGTCAGTTCACATTTGTAGGTGGATCATCAGTGTTAGAGCTAAAAGTAGCATGTCTAAAGTGATTTTCATGCTTCCAGGGGCTCGGGAAGTGAAATAAATACCATTTGGAGGCATTTAATGTTCGAGCAAAAACGGCTGATTTTCGACAAAAGAGATAACACCCCCCCATTACGTCATGCTTCAGAAATGTGGAAAATGGTCCGTTTTCAAATGTTTTATTTTTGAACGTCAGTTCACATTTGTAGGTGGATCATCAGTGTTAGAGCTAAAATTAGCATGTTTAAAGTGATTTTCATGCTTCCAGGGGCTCGGGAAGTGAAATAAATACCATTTGGAGGCATTTAATGTTCGAGCAAAAACGGCTGATTTTCGACAAAAGAGATAACACCCACCCATTACGTCATGCTTCAGAAATGTGGAAAATGGTCCGTTTTCAAATGTTTTATTTTTGAACGTCAGTTCACATTTGTAGGTGGATCATCAGTGTTAGAGCTAAAATTAGCATGTTTAAAGTGATTTTCATGCTTCCAGGGGCTCGGGAAGTGAAATAAATACCATTTGGAGGCATTTAATGTTCGAGCAAAAACGGCTGATTTTCGACAAAAGAGATAACACCCCCCCATTACGTCATGCTTCAGAAATGTGGAAAATGGTCCGTTTTCAAATGTTTTATTTTTGAACGTCAGTTCACATTTGTAGGTGGATCATCAGTGTTAGAGCTAAAATTAGCATGTTTAAAGTGATTTTCATGCTTCCAGGGGCTCGGGAAGTTAATTAAATACCATTTGGAGGCATTTAATGTTCGAGCAAAAACGGCTGATTTTCGACAAAAGAGATAACACCCCCCCATTACGTCATGCTTCAGAAATGTGGAAAATGGTCCGTTTTCAAATGTTTTATTTTTGAACGTCAGTTCACATTTGTAGGTGGATCATCAGTGTTAGAGCTAAAATTAGCATGTTTAAAGTGATTTTCATGCTTCCAGGGGCTCGGGAAGTTAATTAAATACCATTTGGAGGCATTTAATGTTCGAGCAAAAACGGCTGATTTTCGACAAAAGAGATAACACCCCCCCATTACGTCATGCTTCAGAAATGTGGAAAATGGTCCGTTTTCAAATGTTTTATTTTTGAACGTCAGTTCACATTTGTAGGTGGATCATCAGTGTTAGAGCTAAAATTAGCATGTTTAAAGTGATTTTCATGCTTCCAGGGGCTCGGGAAGTTAATTAAATACCATTTGGAGGCATTTAATGTTAGAGCAAAAACGGCTGATTTTCGACAAAAGAGATAACACCCCCCCATTACGTCATGCTTCAGAAATGTGGAAAATGGTCCGTTTTCAAATGTTTTATTTTTGAACGTCAGTTCACATTTGTAGGTGGATCATCAGTGTTAGAGCTAAAATTAGCATGTTTAAAGTGATTTTCATGCTTCCAGGGGCTCGGGAAATTAATTAAATACCATTTGGAGGCATTTAATGTTCGAGCAAAAACGGCTGATTTTCGACAAAAGAGATAACACCCCCCCATTACGTCATGCTTCAGAAATGTGGAAAATGGTCCGTTTTCAAATGTTTTATTTTTGAACGTCAGTTCACATTTGTAGGTGGATCATCAGTGTTAGAGCTAAAATTAGCATGTTTAAAGTGATTTTCATGCTTCCAGGGGCTCGGGAAGTGAAATAAATACCATTTGGAGGCATTTAATGTTCGAGCAAAAAAGGCTGATTTTCCACAAAAGAGATAACCCCCCCCCCATTACGTCATGCTTCAGAAATGTGGAAAATGGTCCGTTTTCAAATGTTTTATTTTTGAACGTCAGTTCACATTTGTAGGTGGATCATCAGTGTTAGAGCTAAAATTAGCATGTTTAAAGTGATTTTCATGCTTCCAGGGGCTCGGGAAGTTAATTAAATACCATTCGGAGGCATTTAATGTTCGAGCAAAAAACGGCTGATTTTCGACAAAAGAGATAACACCCCCCCATTACGTCATGCTTCAGAAATGTGGAAAATGGTCCGTTTTCAAATGTTTTATTTTTGAACGTCAGTTCACATTTGTAGGTGGATCATCAGTGTTAGAGCTAAAATTAGCATGTTTAAAGTGATTTTCATGCTTCCAGGGGCTCGGGAAGTTAATTAAATACCATTTGGAGGCATTTAATGTTAGAGCAAAAACGGCTGATTTTCGACAAAAGAGATAACACCCCCCCATTACGTCATGCTTCAGAAATGTGGAAAATGGTCCGTTTTCAAATGTTTTATTTTTGAACGTCAGTTCACATTTGTAGGTGGATCATCAGTGTTAGAGCTAAAATTAGCATGTTTAAAGTGATTTTCATGCTTCCAGGGGCTCGGGAAGTTAATTAAATACCATTTGGAGGCATTTAATGTTCGAGCAAAAACGGCTGATTTTCGACAAAAGAGATAACACCCCCCCATTACGTCATGCTTCAGAAATGTGGAAAATGGTCCGTTTTCAAATGTTTTATTTTTGAACGTCAGTTCACATTTGTAGGTGGATCATCAGTGTTAGAGCTAAAATTAGCATGTTTAAAGTGATTTTCATGCTTCCAGGGGCTCGGGAAGTGAAATAAATACCATTTGGAGGCATTTAATGTTCGAGCAAAAAAGGCTGATTTTCCACAAAAGAGATAACCCCCCCCCATTACGTCATGCTTCAGAAATGTGGAAAATGGTCCGTTTTCAAATGTTTTATTTTTGAACGTCAGTTCACATTTGTAGGTGGATCATCAGTGTTAGAGCTAAAATTAGCATGTTTAAAGTGATTTTCATGCTTCCAGGGGCTCGGGAAGTTAATTAAATACCATTTGGAAGCATTTAATGTTCGAGCAAAAACGGCTGATTTTCGACAAAAGAGATAACACCCCCCCCATTACGTCATGCTTCAGAAATGTGGAAAATGGTCCGTTTTCAAATGTTTTATTTTTGAACGTCAGTTCACATTTGTAGGTGGATCATCAGTGTTAGAGCTAAAATTAGCATGTTTAAAGTGATTTTCATGCTTCCAGGGGCCCAAAACACAAGATTTATGGAATGGTTAAAAGTGCATGAAAATGGCCAATTTACTCACTCTGAGTTCTCAAAAAGGGTTTCTTCACCCCGGGAAGTTAATTAAATACCATTTGGAGGCATTTAATGTTAGAGCAAAAACGGCTGATTTTCGACAAAAGAGATAACACCCCCCCATTACGTCATGCTTCAGAAATGTGGAAAATGGTCCGTTTTCAAATGTTTTATTTTTGAACGTCAGTTCACATTTGTAGGTGGATCATCAGTGTTAGAGCTAAAATTAGCATGTTTAAAGTGATTTTCATGCTTCCAGGGGCTCGGGAAGTGAAATAAATACCATTTGGAGGCATTTAATGTTCGAGCAAAAACGGCTGATTTTCGACAAAAGAGATAACACCCCCCCCATTACGTCATGCTTCAGAAATGTGGAAAATGGTCCGTTTTCAAATGTTTTATTTTTGAACGTCAGTTCACATTTGTAGGTGGATCATCAGTGTTAGAGCTAAAATTAGCATGTTTAAAGTGATTTTCATGCTTCCAGGGGCTCGGGAAGTGAAATAAATACCATTTGGAGGCATTTAATGTTCGAGCAAAAATGGCTGATTTTCGACAAAAGAGATAACACCCCCCCATTACGTCATGCTTCAGAAATGTGGAAAATGGTCCGTTTTCAAATGTTTTATTTTTGAACGTCAGTTCACATTTGTAGGTGGATCATCAGTGTTAGAGCTAAAATTAGCATGTTTAAAGTGATTTTCATGCTTCCAGGGGCTCGGGAAGTGAAATAAATACCATTTGGAGGCATTTAATGTTCGAGCAAAAATGGCTGATTTTCGACAAAAGAGATAACACCCCCCCATTACGTCATGCTTCAGAAATGTGGAAAATGGTCCGTTTTCAAATGTTTTATTTTTGAACGTCAGTTCACATTTGTAGGTGGATCATCAGTGTTAGAGCTAAAATTAGCATGTTTAAAGTGATTTTCATGCTTCCAGGGGCTCGGGAAGTTAATTAAATACCATTTGGAGGCATTTAATGTTCGAGCAAAAACGGCTGATTTTCGACAAAAGAGATAACACCCCCCCATTACGTCATGCTTCAGAAATGTGGAAAATGGTCCGTTTTCAAATGTTTTATTTTTGAACGTCAGTTCACATTTGTAGGTGGATCATCAGTGTTAGAGCTAAAATTAGCATGTTTAAAGTGATTTTCATGCTTCCAGGGGCTCGGGAAGTTAATTAAATACCATTTGGAGGCATTTAATGTTCGAGCAAAAACGGCTGATTTTCGACAAAAGAGATAACACCCCCCCATTACGTCATGCTTCAGAAATGTGGAAAATGGTCCGTTTTCAAATGTTTTATTTTTGAACGTCAGTTCACATTTGTAGGTGGATCATCAGTGTTAGAGCTAAAATTAGCATGTTTAAAGTGATTTTCATGCTTCCAGGGGCTCGGGAAGTTAATTAAATACCATTTGGAGGCATTTAATGTTAGAGCAAAAACGGCTGATTTTCGACAAAAGAGATAACACCCCCCATTACGTCATGCTTCAGAAATGTGGAAAATGGTCCGTTTTCAAATGTTTTATTTTTGAACGTCAGTTCACATTTGTAGGTGGATCATCAGTGTTAGAGCTAAAATTAGCATGTTTAAAGTGATTTTCATGCTTCCAGGGGCTCGGGAAGTTAATTAAATACCATTTGGAGGCATTTAATGTTCGAGCAAAAACGGCTGATTTTCGACAAAAGAGATAACACCCCCCCATTACGTCATGCTTCAGAAATGTGGAAAATGGTCCGTTTTCAAATGTTTTATTTTTGAACGTCAGTTCACATTTGTAGGTGGATCATCAGTGTTAGAGCTAAAATTAGCATGTTTAAAGTGATTTTCATGCTTCCAGGGGCCCAAAACACAAGATTTATGGAATGGTTAAAAGTGCATGAAAATGGCCAATTTACTCACTCTGAGTTCTCAAAAAGGGTTTCTTCACCCCGGGAAGTTAATTAAATACCATTTGGAGGAATTTAATGTTCGAGCAAAAACGGCTGATTTTCGACAAAAGAGATAACACCCCCCCATTACGTCATGCTTCAGAAATGTGGAAAATGGTCCGTTTTCAAATGTTTTATTTTTGAACGTCAGTTCACATTTGTAGGTGGATCATCAGTGTTAGAGCTAAAATTAGCATGTTTAAAGTGATTTTCATGCTTCCAGGGGCCCAAAATACAAGATTTATGGAATGGTTAAAAGTGCATGAAAATGGCCAATTTACTCACTCTGAGTTCTCAAAAAGGGTTTCTTCACCCCGGGAAGTTAATTAAATACCATTTGGAGGCATTTAATGTTAGAGCAAAAACGGCTGATTTTCGACAAAAGAGATAACACCCCCCCCATTACGTCATGCTTCAGAAATGTGGAAAATGGTCCGTTTTCAAATGTTTCATTTTTGAACGTCAGTTCACATTTGTAGGTGGATCATCAGTGTTAGACCTAAAATTAGCATGTTTAAAGTGATTTTCATGCTTCCAGGGGCCCAAAACACAAGATTTATGGAATGGTTAAAAGTGCATGAAAATGGCCAATTTACTCACTCTGAGTTCTCAAAAAGGGTTTCTTCACCCCGGGAAGTTAATTAAATACCATTTGTAGGCATTTAATGTTAGAGCAAAAACGGCTGATTTTCGACAAAAGAGATAACACCCCCCCCATTACGTCATGCTTCAGAAATGTGGAAAATGGTCCGTTTTCAAATGTTTTATTTTTGAACGTCAGTTCACATTTGTAGGTGGATCATCAGTGTTAGAGCTAAAATTAGCATGTTTAAAGTGATTTTCATGCTTCCAGGGGCCCAAAACACAAGATTTATGGAATGGTTAAAAGTGCATGAAAATGGCCAATTTACTCACTCTGAGTTCTCAAAAAGGGTTTCTTCACCCCGGGAAGTTAATTAAATACCATTTGGAGGCATTTAATGTTAGAGCAAAAATGGCTGATTTTTGACAAAAGAGATAACACCCCCCCATTACGTCATGCTTCAGAAATGTGGAAAATGGTCCGTTTTCAAATGTTTTATTTTTGAACGTCAGTTCACATTTGTAGGTGGATCATCAGTGTTAGAGCTAAAATTAGCATGTTTAAAGTGATTTTCATGCTTCCAGGGGCTCGGGAAGTGAAATAAATACCATTTGGAGGCATTTAATGTTCGAGCAAAAACGGCTGATTTTCGACAAAAGAGATAACACCCCCCCCATTACGTCATGCTTCAGAAATGTGGAAAATGGTCCGTTTTCAAATGTTTTATTTTTGAACGTCAGTTCACATTTGTAGGTGGATCATCAGTGTTGGAGCTAAAAGTAGCATGTCTAAAGTGATTTTCATGCTTCCAGGGGCTCGGGAAGTGAAATAAATACCATTTGGAGGCATTTAATGTTCGAGCAAAAACGGCTGATTTTCCACAAAAGAGATAACACCCCCCCATTACGTCATGCTTCAGAAATGTGGAAAATGGTCCGTTTTCAAATGTTTTATTTTTGAACGTCAGTTCACATTTGTAGGTGGATCATCAGTGTTAGAGCTAAAATTAGCATGTTTAAAGTGATTTTCATGCTTCCAGGGGCTCGGGAAGTGAAATAAATACCATTTGGAGGCATTTAATGTTCGAGCAAAAACGGCTGATTTTCGACAAAAGAGATAACACCCCCCCATTACGTCATGCTTCAGAAATGTGGAAAATGGTCCGTTTTCAAATGTTTTATTTTTGAACGTCAGTTCACATTTGTAGGTGGATCATCAGTGTTAGAGCTAAAATTAGCATGTTTAAAGTGATTTTCATGCTTCCAGGGGCTCGGGAAGTGAAATAAATACCATTTGGAGGCATTTAATGTTCGAGCAAAAACGGCTGATTTTCGACAAAAGAGATAACACCCCCCCATTACGTCATGCTTCAGAAATGTGGAAAATGGTCCGTTTTCAAATGTTTTATTTTTGAACGTCAGTTCACATTTGTAGGTGGATCATCAGTGTTAGAGCTAAAATTAGCATGTTTAAAGTGATTTTCATGCTTCCAGGGGCTCGGGAAGTTAATTAAATACCATTTGGAGGCATTTAATGTTCGAGCAAAAACGTCTGATTTTCGACAAAAGAGATAACACCCCCCCATTACGTCATGCTTCAGAAATGTGGAAAATGGTCCGTTTTCAAATGTTTTATTTTTGAACGTCAGTTCACATTTGTAGGTGGATCATCAGTGTTAGAGCTAAAATTAGCATGTTTAAAGTGATTTTCATGCTTCCAGGGGCTCGGGAAGTTAATTAAATACCATTTGGAGGCATTTAATGTTAGAGCAAAAACGGCTGATTTTCGACAAAAGAGATAACACCCCCCCATTACGTCATGCTTCAGAAATGTGGAAAATGGTCCGTTTTCAAATGTTTTATTTTTGAACGTCAGTTCACATTTGTAGGTGGATCATCAGTGTTAGAGCTAAAATTAGCATGTTTAAAGTGATTTTCATGCTTCCAGGGGCTCGGGAAGTTAATTAAATACCATTTGGAGGCATTTAATGTTCGAGCAAAAACGGCTGATTTTCGACAAAAGAGATAACACCCCCCCATTACGTCATGCTTCAGAAATGTGAAAAATGGTCCGTTTTCAAATGTTTTATTTTTGAACGTCAGTTCACATTTGTAGGTGGATCATCAGTGTTAGAGCTAAAATTAGCATGTTTAAAGTGATTTTCATGCTTCCAGGGGCTCGGGAAGTGAAATAAATACCATTTGGAGGCATTTAATGTTCGAGCAAAAAAGGCTGATTTTCCACAAAAGAGATAACACCCCCCCATTACGTCATGCTTCAGAAATGTGGAAAATGGTCCGTTTTCAAATGTTTTATTTTTGAACGTCAGTTCACATTTGTAGGTGGATCATCAGTGTTAGAGCTAAAATTAGCATGTTTAAAGTGATTTTCATGCTTCCAGGGGCCCAAAACACAAGATTTATGGAATGGTTAAAAGTGCATGAAAATGGCCAATTTACTCACTCTGAGTTCTCAAAAAGGGTTTCTTCACCCCGGGAAGTTAATTAAATACCATTTGGAGGCATTTAATGTTAGAGCAAAAACGGCTGATTTTCGACAAAAGAGATAACACCCCCCCATTACGTCATGCTTCAGAAATGTGGAAAATGGTCCGTTTTCAAATGTTTTATTTTTGAACGTCAGTTCACATTTGTAGGTGGATCATCAGTGTTAGAGCTAAAATTAGCATGTTTAAAGGGATTTTCATGCTTCCAGGGGCTCAGGAAGTTAATTAAATACCATTTGGAGGCATTTAATGTTCGAGCAAAAACGGCTGATTTTCGACAAAAGAGATAACACCCCCCCATTACGTCATGCTTCAGAAATGTGGAAAATGGTCCGTTTTCAAATGTTTTATTTTTGAACGTCAGTTCACATTTGTAGGTGGATCATCAGTGTTAGAGCTAAAATTAGCATGTTTAAAGTGATTTTCATGCTTCCAGGGGCTCGGGAAGTGAAATAAATACCATTTGGAGGCATTTAATGTTCGAGCAAAAACGCCTGATTTTCGACAAAAGAGATAACACCCCCCCATTACGTCATGCTTCAGAAATGTGGAAAATGGTCCGTTTTCAAATATTTTATTTTTGAACGTCAGTTCACATTTGTAGGTGGATCATCAGTGTTAGAGCTAAAATTAGCATGTTTAAAGTGATTTTCATGCTTCCAGGGGCTCGGGAAGTGAAATAAATACCATTTGGAGGCATTTAATGTTCGAGCAAAAAAGGCTGATTTTCCACAAAAGAGATAACACCCCCCCATTACGTCATGCTTCAGAAATGTGGAAAATGGTCAGTTTTCAAATGTTTTATTTTTGAACGTCAGTTCACATTTGTAGGTGGATCATCAGTGTTAGAGCTAAAATTTGCATGTTTAAAGTGATTTTCATGCTTCCAGGGTCTCGGGAAGTTAATTAAATACCATTTGGAGGCATTTAATGTTCGAGCAAAAACGGCTGATTTTCGACAAAAGAGATAACACCCCCCCCATTACGTCATGCTTCAGAAATGTGGAAAATGGTCCGTTTTCAAATGTTTTATTTTTGAACGTCAGTTCACATTTGTAGGTGGATCATCAGTGTTAGAGCTAAAATTAGCATGTTTAAAGTGATTTTCATGCTTCCAGGGGCCCAAAACACAAGATTTATGGAATGGTTAAAAGTGCATGAAAATGGCCAATTTACTCACTCTGAGTTCTCAAAAAGGGTTTCTTCACCCCGGGAAGTTAATTAAATACCATTTGGAGGCATTTAATGTTAGAGCAAAAACGGCTGATTTTCGACAAAAGAGATAACACCCCCCCATTACGTCATACTTCAGAAATGTGGAAAATGGTCCGTTTTCAAATGTTTTATTTTTGAACGTCAGTTCACATTTGTAGGTGGATTGATCAGTGTTAGAGCTAAAATTAGCATGTTTAAAGTGATTTTCATGCTTCCAGGGGCTCGGGAAGTGAAATAAATACCATTTGGAGGCATTTAATGTTCGAGCAAAAACGGCTGATTTTCGACAAAAGAGATAACACCCCCCCATTACGTCATGCTTCAGAAATGTGGAAAATGGTCCGTTTTCAAATGTTTTATTTTTGAACGTCAGTTCACATTTGTAGGTGGATCATCAGTGTTAGAGCTAAAATTAGCATGTTTAAAGTGATTTTCATGCTTCCAGGGGCTCAGGAAGTGAAATAAATACCATTTGGAGGCATTTAATGTTCGAGCAAAAACGGCTGATTTTCGACAAAAGAGATAACACCCCCCCATTACGTCATGCTTCAGAAATGTGGAAAATGGTCCGTTTTCAAATGTTTTATTTTTGAACGTCAGTTCACATTTGTAGGTGGATCATCAGTGTTAGAGCTAAAATTAGCATGTTTAAAGTGATTTTCATGCTTCCAGGGGCTCGGGAAGTGAAATAAATACCATTTGGAGGCATTTAATGTTCGAGCAAAAACGGCTCATTTTCGACAAAAGAGATAACACCCCCCCATTACGTCATGCTTCAGAAATGTGGAAAATGGTCCGTTTTCAAATGTTTTATTTTTGAACGTCAGTTCACATTTGTAGGTGGATCATCAGTGTTAGAGCTAAAATTAGCATGTTTAAAGTGATTTTCATGCTTCCAGGGGCTCGGGAAGTGAAATAAATACCATTTGGAGGCATTTAATGTTCGAGCAAAAAAGGCTGATTTTCCACAAAAGAGATAACACCCCCCCATTACGTCATGCTTCAGAAATGTGGAAAATGGTCCGTTTTCAAATGTTTTATTTTTGAACGTCAGTTCACATTTGTAGGTGGATCATCAGTGTTAGAGCTAAAATTAGCATGTTTAAATTGATTTTCATGCTTCCAGGGGCTCGGGAAGTTAATTAAATACCATTTGGAGGCATTTAATGTTCGAGCAAAAACGGCTGATTTTCGACAAAAGAGATAACACCCCCCCATTACGTCATGCTTCAGAAATGTGGAAAATGGTCCGTTTTCAAATGTTTTATTTTTGAAAGTCAGTTCACATTTGTAGGTGGATCATCAGTGTTAGAGCTAAAATTAGCATGTTTAAAGTGATTTTCATGCTTCCAGGGGCTCAGGAAGTTAATTAAATACCATTTGGAGGCATTTAATGTTCGAGCAAAAACGGCTGATTTTCGACAAAAGAGATAACACCCCCCCATTACGTCATGCTTCAGAAATGTGGAAAATGGTCCGTTTTCAAATGTTTTATTTTTGAACGTCAGTTCACATTTGTAGGTGGATCATCAGTGTTAGAGCTAAAATTAGCATGTTTAAAGTGATTTTCATGCTTCCAGGGGCTCGGGAAGTGAAATAAATACCATTTGGAGGCATTTAATGTTCGAGCAAAAACGCCTGATTTTCGACAAAAGAGATAACACCCCCCCATTACGTCATGCTTCAGAAATGTGGAAAATGGTCCGTTTTCAAATGTTTTATTTTTGAACGTCAGTTCACATTTGTAGGTGGATCATCAGTGTTAGAGCTAAAATTAGCATGTTTAAAGTGATTTTCATGCTTCCAGGGGCTCGGGAAGTTAATTAAATACCATTTGGAGGCATTTAATGTTCGAGCAAAAACGGCTGATTTTCGACAAAAGAGATAACACCCCCCCATTACGTCATGCTTCAGAAATGTGGAAAATGGTCCGTTTTCAAATGTTTTATTTTTGAACGTCAGTTCACATTTGTAGGTGGATCATCAGTGTTACAGCTAAAATTAGCATGTTTAAAGTGATTTTCATGCTTCCAGGGGCCCAAAACACAAGATTTATGGAATGGTTAAAAGTGCATGAAAATGGCCAATTTACTCACTCTGAGTTCTCAAAAAGGGTTTCTTCACCCCGGGAAGTTAATTAAATACCATTTGGAGGCATTTAATGTTAGAGCAAAAACGGCTGATTTTCGACAAAAGAGATAACACCCCCCCATTACGTCATACTTCAGAAATGTGGAAAATGGTCCGTTTTCAAATGTTTTATTTTTGAACGTCAGTTCACATTTGTAGGTGGATCATCAGTGTTAGAGCTAAAATTAGCATGTTTAAAGTGATTTTCATGCTTCCAGGGGCTCGGGAAGTGAAATAAATACCATTTGGAGGCATTTAATGTTCGAGCAAAAACGGCTGATTTTCGACAAAAGAGATAACACCCCCCCATTACGTCATGCTTCAGAAATGTGGAAAATGGTCCGTTTTCAAATGTTTTATTTTTGAACGTCAGTTCACATTTGTAGGTGGATCATCAGTGTTAGAGCTAAAATTAGCATGTTTAAAGTGATTTTCATGCTTCCAGGGGCTCGGGAAGTTAATTAAATACCATTTGGAGGCATTTAATGTTCGAGCAAAAACGGCTGATTTTCGACAAAAGAGATAACACCCCCCCATTACGTCATGCTTCAGAAATGTGGAAAATGGTCCGTTTTCAAATGTTTTATTTTTGAACGTCAGTTCACATTTGTAGGTGGATCATCAGTGTTACAGCTAAAATTAGCATGTTTAAAGTGATTTTCATGCTTCCAGGGGCCCAAAACACAAGATTTATGGAATGGTTAAAAGTGCATGAAAATGGCCAATTTACTCACTCTGAGTTCTCAAAAAGGGTTTCTTCACCCCGGGAAGTTAATTAAATACCATTTGGAGGCATTTAATGTTAGAGCAAAAACGGCTGATTTTCGACAAAAGAGATAACACCCCCCCATTACGTCATACTTCAGAAATGTGGAAAATGGTCCGTTTTCAAATGTTTTATTTTTGAACGTCAGTTCAGATTTGTAGGTGGATCATCAGTGTTAGAGCTAAAATTAGCATGTTTAAAGTGATTTTCATGCTTCCAGGGGCTCAGGAAGTTAATTAAATACCATTTGGAGGCATTTAATGTTCGAGCAAAAACGGCTGATTTTCGACAAAAGAGATAACACCCCCCCATTACGTCATGCTTCAGAAATGTGGAAAATGGTCCGTTTTCAAATGTTTTATTTTTGAACGTCAGTTCACATTTGTAGGTGGATCATCAGTGTTAGAGCTAAAATTAGCATGTTTAAAGTGATTTTCATGCTTCCAGGGGCTCGGGAAGTGAAATAAATACCATTTGGAGGCATTTAATGTTCGAGCAAAAACGCCTGATTTTCGACAAAAGAGATAACACCCCCCCATTACGTCATGCTTCAGAAATGTGGAAAATGGTCCGTTTTCAAATGTTTTATTTTTGAACGTCAGTTCACATTTGTAGGTGGATCATCAGTGTTAGAGCTAAAATTAGCATGTTTAAAGTGATTTTCATGCTTCCAGGGGCTCGGGAAGTTAATTAAATACCATTTGGAGGCATTTAATGTTCGAGCAAAAACGGCTGATTTTCGACAAAAGAGATAACACCCCCCCATTACGTCATGCTTCAGAAATGTGGAAAATGGTCCGTTTTCAAATGTTTTATTTTTGAACGTCAGTTCACATTTGTAGGTGGATCATCAGTGTTACAGCTAAAATTAGCATGTTTAAAGTGATTTTCATGCTTCCAGGGGCCCAAAACACAAGATTTATGGAATGGGTAAAAGTGCATGAAAATGGCCAATTTACTCACTCTGAGTTCTCAAAAAGGGTTTCTTCACCCCGGGAAGTTAATTAAATACCATTTGGAGGCATTTAATGTTAGAGCAAAAACGGCTGATTTTCGACAAAAGAGATAACACCCCCCCATTACGTCATACTTCAGAAATGTGGAAAATGGTCCGTTTTCAAATGTTTTATTTTTGAACGTCAGTTCACATTTGTAGGTGGATCATCAGTGTTAGAGCTAAAATTAGCATGTTTAAAGTGATTTTCATGCTTCCAGGGGCTCGGGAAGTGAAATAAATACCATTTGGAGGCATTTAATGTTCGAGCAAAAACGGCTGATTTTCGACAAAAGAGATAACACCCCCCCATTACGTCATGCTTCAGAAATGTGGAAAATGGTCCGTTTTCAAATGTTTTATTTTTGAACGTCAGTTCACATTTGTAGGTGGATCATCAGTGTTAGAGCTAAAATTAGCATGTTTAAAGTGATTTTCATGCTTCCAGGGGCTCGGGAAGTTAATTAAATACCATTTGGAGGCATTTAATGTTCGAGCAAAAACGGCTGATTTTCGACAAAAGAGATAACACCCCCCCATTACGTCATGCTTCAGAAATGTGGAAAATGGTCCGTTTTCAAATGTTTTATTTTTGAACGTCAGTTCACATTTGTAGGTGGATCATCAGTGTTACAGCTAAAATTAGCATGTTTAAAGTGATTTTCATGCTTCCAGGGGCCCAAAACACAAGATTTATGGAATGGTTAAAAGTGCATGAAAATGGCCAATTTACTCACTCTGAGTTCTCAAAAAGGGTTTCTTCACCCCGGGAAGTTAATTAAATACCATTTGGAGGCATTTAATGTTAGAGCAAAAACGGCTGATTTTCGACAAAAGAGATAACACCCCCCCATTACGTCATACTTCAGAAATGTGGAAAATGGTCCGTTTTCAAATGTTTTATTTTTGAACGTCAGTTCACATTTGTAGGTGGATCATCAGTGTTAGAGCTAAAATTAGCATGTTTAAAGTGATTTTCATGCTTCCAGGGGCTCGGGAAGTGAAATAAATACCATTTGGAGGCATTTAATGTTCGAGCAAAAACGGCTGATTTTCGACAAAAGAGATAACACCCCCCCATTACGTCATGCTTCAGAAATGTGGAAAATGGTCCGTTTTCAAATGTTTTATTTTTGAACGTCAGTTCACATTTGTAGGTGGATCATCAGTGTTAGAGCTAAAATTAGCATGTTTAAAGTGATTTTCATGCTTCCAGGGGCTCGGGAAGTGAAATAAATACCATTTGGAGGCATTTAATGTTCGAGCAAAAACGGCTGATTTTCGACAAAAGAGATAACACCCCCCCCCTTACGTCATGCTTCAGAAATGTGGGAAATGGTCCGTTTTCAAATGTTTTATTTTTGAACGTCTGTTCACATTTGTAGGTGGATCATCAGTGTTAGAGCTAAAATTAGCATGTTTAAAGTGATTTTCATGCTTCCAGGGGCTCGGGAAGTGAAATAAATACCATTTGGAGGCATTTAATGTTCGAGCAAAAACGGCTGATTTTCGACAAAAGAGATAACACCCCCCCATTACGTCATGCTTCAGAAATGTGGAAAATGGTCCGTTTTCAAATGTTTTATTTTTGAACGTCAGTTCACATTTGTAGGTGGATCATCAGTGTTGGAGCTAAAATTAGCATGTTTAAAGTGATTTTCATGCTTCCAGGGGCTCGGGAAGTGAAATAAATACCATTTGGAGGCATTTAATGTTCGAGCAAAAAAGGCTGATTTTCCACAAAAGAGATAACACCCCCCCATTACGTCATGCTTCAGAAATATGGAAAATGGTCCGTTTTCAAATATTTTATTTTTGAACGTCAGTTCACATTTGTAGGTGGATCATCAGTGTTAGAGCTAAAATTAGCATGTTTAAAGTGATTTTCATGCTTCCAGGGGCTCGGGAAGTTAATTAAATACCATTTGGAGGCATTTAATGTTCGAGCAAAAACGGCTGATTTTCGACAAAAGAGATAACACCCCCCCATTACGTCATGCTTCAGAAATGTGGAAAATGGTCCGTTTTCAAATGTTTTATTTTTGAACGTCAGTTCACATTTGTAGGTGGATCATCAGTGTTACAGCTAAAATTAGCATGTTTAAAGTGATTTTCATGCTTCCAGGGGCTCGGGAAGTTAATTAAATACCATTTGGAGGCATTTAATGTTCGAGCAAAAACGGCTGATTTTCGACAAAAGAGATAACACCCCCCCATTACGTCATGCTTCAGAAATGTGGAAAATGGTCCGTTTTCAAATGTTTTATTTTTGAACGTCAGTTCACATTTGTAGGTGGATCATCAGTGTTAGAGCTAAAATTAGCATGTTTAAAGTGATTTTCATGCTTCCAGGGGCTCGGGAAGTTAATTAAATTCCATTTGGAGGCATTTAATGTTCGAGCAAAAACGGCTGATTTTCGACAAAAGAGATAACACCCCCCCATTACGTCATGCTTCAGAAATGTGGAAAATGGTCCGTTTTCAAATGTTTTATTTTTGAACGTCAGTTCACATTTGTAGGTGGATCATCAGTGTTAGAGCTAAAATTAGCATGTTTAAAGTGATTTTCATGCTTCCAGGGGCTCGGGAAGTTAATTAAATACGATTTGGAGGCATTTAATGTTCGAGCAAAAAAGGCTGATTTTCCACAAAAGAGATAACACCCCCCCATTACGTCATGCTTCAGAAATGTGGAAAATGGTCCGTTTTCAAATGTTTTATTTTTGAACGTCAGTTCACATTTGTAGGTGGATCATCAGTGTTAGAGCTAAAATTAGCATGTTTAAAGTGATTTTCATGCTTCCAGGGGCCCAAAACACAAGATTTATGGAATGGTTAAAAGTGCATGAAAATGGCCAATTTACTCACTCTGAGTTCTCAAAAAGGGTTTCTTCACCCCGGGAAGTTAATTAAATACCATTTGGAGGCATTTAATGTTAGAGCAAAAACGGCTGATTTTCGACAAAAGAGATAACACCCCCCCATTACGTCATGCTTCAGAAATGTGGAAAATGGTCCGTTTTCAAATGTTTTATTTTTGAACGTCAGTTCACAATTGTAGGTGGATCATCAGTGTTAGAGCTAAAATTAGCATGTTTAAAGTGATTTTCATGCTTCCAGGGGCTCAGGAAGTTAATTAAATACAATTTGGAGGCATTTAATGTTCGAGCAAAAACGGCTGATTTTCGACAAAAGAGATAACACCCCCCCATTACGTCATGCTTCAGAAATGTGGAAAATGGTCCGTTTTCAAATGTTTTATTTTTGAACGTCAGTTCACATTTGTAGGTGGATCATCAGTGTTAGAGCTAAAATTAGCATGTTTAAAGTGATTTTCATGCTTCCAGGGGCTCGGGAAGTGAAATAAATACCATTTGGAGGCATTTAATGTTCGAGCAAAAACGCCTGATTTTCGACAAAAGAGATAACACCCCCCCATTACGTCATGCTTCAGAAATGTGGAAAATGGTCCGTTTTCAAATGTTTTATTTTTGAACGTCAGTTCACATTTGTAGGTGGATCATCAGTGTTAGAGCTAAAATTAGCATGTTTAAAGTGATTTTCATG
Organism: Lissotriton vulgaris; assembly: GCF_964263255.1. Lineage (NCBI taxonomy): Eukaryota > Metazoa > Chordata > Amphibia > Caudata > Salamandridae > Lissotriton > Lissotriton vulgaris. Next base: position 36,652 of record NW_028241181.1, on the reverse strand, counting down.
CTTCCAGGGGCTCGGGAAGTGAAATAAATACCATTTGGAGGCATTTAATGTTCGAGCAAAAAAGGCTGATTTTCCACAAAAGAGATAACACCCCCCCATTACGTCATGCTTCAGAAATGTGGAAAATGGTCAGTTTTCAAATGTTTTATTTTTGAACGTCAGTTCACATTTGTAGGTGGATCATCAGTGTTAGAGCTAAAATTTGCATGTTTAAAGTGATTTTCATGCTTCCAGGGGCTCGGGAAGTTAATTAAATACCATTTGGAGGCATTTAATGTTCGAGCAAAAACGGCTGATTTTCGACAAAAGAGATAACACCCCCCCATTACGTCATGCTTCAGAAATGTGGAAAATGGTCCGTTTTCAAATGTTTTATTTTTGAACGTCAGTTCACATTTGTAGGTGGATCATCAGTGTTAGAGCTAAAATTAGCATGTTTAAAGTGATTTTCATGCTTCCAGGGGCCCAAAACACAAGATTTATGGAATGGTTAAAAGTGCATGAAAATGGCCAATTTACTCACTCTGAGTTCTCAAAAAGGGTTTCTTCACCCCGGGAAGTTAATTAAATACCATTTGGAGGCATTTAATGTTAGAGCAAAAACGGCTGATTTTCGACAAAAGAGATAACACCCCCCCATTACGTCATACTTCAGAAATGTGGAAAATGGTCCGTTTTCAAATGTTTTATTTTTGAACGTCAGTTCACATTTGTAGGTGGATCATCAGTGTTAGAGCTAAAATTAGCATGTTTAAAGTGATTTTCATGCTTCCAGGGGCTCGGGAAGTGAAATAAATACCATTTGGAGGCATTTAATGTTCGAGCAAAAACGGCTGATTTTCGACAAAAGAGATAACACCCCCCCATTACGTCATGCTTCAGAAATGTGGAAAATGGTCCGTTTTCAAATGTTTTATTTTTGAACGTCAGTTCACATTTGTAGGTGGATCATCAGTGTTAGAGCTAAAATTAGCATGTTTAAAGTGATTTTCATGCTTCCAGGGGCTCAGGAAGTGAAATAAATACCATTTGGAGGCATTTAATGTTCGAGCAAAAACGGCTGATTTTCGACAAAAGAGATAACACCCCCCCATTACGTCATGCTTCAGAAATGTGGAAAATGGTCCGTTTTCAAATGTTTTATTTTTGAACGTCAGTTCACATTTGTAGGTGGATCATCAGTGTTAGAGCTAAAATTAGCATGTTTAAAGTGATTTTCATGCTTCCAGGGGCTCGGGAAGTGAAATAAATACCATTTGGAGGCATTTAATGTTCGAGCAAAAACGGCTGATTTTCGACAAAAGAGATAACACCCCCCCATTACGTCATGCTTCAGAAATGTGGAAAATGGTCCGTTTTCAAATGTTTTATTTTTGAACGTCAGTTCACATTTGTAGGTGGATCATCAGTGTTAGAGCTAAAATTAGCATGTTTAAAGTGATTTTCATGCTTCCAGGGGCTCGGGAAGTGAAATAAATACCATTTGGAGGCATTTAATGTTCGAGCAAAAATGGCTGATTTTCGACAAAAGAGATAACACCCCCCCATTACGTCATGCTTCAGAAATGTGGAAAATGGTCCGTTTTCAAATGTTTTATTTTTGAACGTCAGTTCACATTTGTAGGTGGATCATCAGTGTTAGAGCTAAAATTAGCATGTTTAAAGTGATTTTCATGCTTCCAGGGGCTCGGGAAGTTAATTAAATACCATTTGGAGGCATTTAATGTTCGAGCAAAAACGGCTGATTTTCGACAAAAGAGATAACACCCCCCCATTACGTCATGCTTCAGAAATGTGGAAAATGGTCCGTTTTCAAATGTTTTATTTTTGAACGTCAGTTCACATTTGTAGGTGGATCATCAGTGTTAGAGCTAAAATTAGCATGTTTAAAGTGATTTTCATGCTTCCAGGGGCTCGGGAAGTTAATTAAATACCATTTGGAGGCATTTAATGTTAGAGCAAAAACGGCTGATTTTCGACAAAAGAGATAACACCCCCCCATTACGTCATGCTTCAGAAATGTGGAAAATGGTCCGTTTTCAAATGTTTTATTTTTGAACGTCAGTTCACATTTGTAGGTGGATCATCAGTGTTAGAGCTAAAATTAGCATGTTTAAAGTGATTTTCATGCTTCCAGGGGCTCGGGAAGTTAATTAAATACCATTTGGAGGCATTTAATGTTCGAGCAAAAACGGCTGATTTTCGACAAAAGAGATAACACCCCCCCATTACGTCATGCTTCAGAAATGTGGAAAATGGTCCGTTTTCAAATGTTTTATTTTTGAACGTCAGTTCACATTTGTAGGTGGATCATCAGTGTTAGAGCTAAAATTAGCATGTTTAAAGTGATTTTCATGCTTCCAGGGGCCCAAAACACAAGATTTATGGAATGGTTAAAAGTGCATGAAAATGGCCAATTTACTCACTCTGAGTTCTCAAAAAGGGTTTCTTCACCCCGGGAAGTTAATTAAATACCATTTGGAGGCATTTAATGTTCGAGCAAAAACGGCTGATTTTCGACAAAAGAGATAACACCCCCCCATTACGTCATGCTTCAGAAATGTGGAAAATGGTCCGTTTTCAAATGTTTTATTTTTGAACGTCAGTTCACATTTGTAGGTGGATCATCAGTGTTAGAGCTAAAATTAGCATGTTTAAAGTGATTTTCATGCTTCCAGGGGCCCAAAATACAAGATTTATGGAATGGTTAAAAGTGCATGAAAATGGCCAATTTACTCACTCTGAGTTCTCAAAAAGGGTTTCTTCACCCCGGGAAGTTAATTAAATACCATTTGGAGGCATTTAATGTTAGAGCAAAAACGGCTGATTTTCGACAAAAGAGATAACACCCCCCCATTACGTCATGCTTCAGAAATGTGGAAAATGGTCCGTTTTCAAATGTTTCATTTTTGAACGTCAGTTCACATTTGTAGGTGGATCATCAGTGTTAGACCTAAAATTAGCATGTTTAAAGTGATTTTCATGCTTCCAGGGGCCCAAAACACAAGATTTATGGAATGGTTAAAAGTGCATGAAAATAGCCAATTTACTCACTCTGAGTTCTCAAAAAGGGTTTCTTCACCCCGGGAAGTTAATTAAATACCATTTGTAGGCATTTAATGTTAGAGCAAAAACGGCTGATTTTCGACAAAAGAGATAACACCCCCCCATTACGTCATGCTTCAGAAATGTGGAAAATGGTCCGTTTTCAAATGTTTTATTTTTGAACGTCAGTTCACATTTGTAGGTGGATCATCAGTGTTAGAGCTAAAATTAGCATGTTTAAAGTGATTTTCATGCTTCCAGGGGCCCAAAACACAAGATTTATGGAATGGTTAAAAGTGCATGAAAATGGCCAATTTACTCACTCTGAGTTCTCAAAAAGGGTTTCTTCACCCCGGGAAGTTAATTAAATACCATTTGGAGGCATTTAATGTTAGAGCAAAAATGGCTGATTTTTGACAAAAGAGATAACACCCCCCCATTACGTCATGCTTCAGAAATGTGGAAAATGGTCCGTTTTCAAATGTTTTATTTTTGAACGTCAGTTCACATTTGTAGGTGGATCATCAGTGTTAGAGCTAAAATTAGCATGTTTAAAGTGATTTTCATGCTTCCAGGGGCTCGGGAAGTGAAATAAATACCATTTGGAGGCATTTAATGTTCGAGCAAAAACGGCTGATTTTCGACAAAAGAGATAACACCCCCCCATTACGTCATGCTTCAGAAATGTGGAAAATGGTCCGTTTTCAAATGTTTTATTTTTGAACGTCAGTTCACATTTGTAGGTGGATCATCAGTGTTGGAGCTAAAAGTAGCATGTCTAAAGTGATTTTCATGCTTCCAGGGGCTCGGGAAGTGAAATAAATACCATTTGGAGGCATTTAATGTTCGAGCAAAAACGGCTGATTTTCCACAAAAGAGATAACACCCCCCCATTACGTCATGCTTCAGAAATGTGGAAAATGGTCCGTTTTCAAATGTTTTATTTTTGAACGTCAGTTCACATTTGTAGGTGGATCATCAGTGTTACAGCTAAAATTAGCATGTTTAAAGTGATTTTCATGCTTCCAGGGGCCCAAAACACAAGATTTATGGAATGGTTAAAAGTGCATGAAAATGGCCAATTTACTCACTCTGAGTTCTCAAAAAGGGTTTCTTCACCCCGGGAAGTTAATTAAATACCATTTGGAGGCATTTAATGTTAGAGCAAAAACGGCTGATTTTCGACAAAAGAGATAACACCCCCCCATTACGTCATACTTCAGAAATGTGGAAAATGGTCCGTTTTCAAATGTTTTATTTTTGAACGTCAGTTCACATTTGTAGGTGGATCATCAGTGTTAGAGCTAAAATTAGCATGTTTAAAGTGATTTTCATGCTTCCAGGGGCTCGGGAAGTGAAATAAATACCATTTGGAGGCATTTAATGTTCGAGCAAAAACGGCTGATTTTCGACAAAAGAGATAACACCCCCCCATTACGTCATGCTTCAGAAATGTGGAAAATGGTCCGTTTTCAAATGTTTTATTTTTGAACGTCAGTTCACATTTGTAGGTGGATCATCAGTGTTAGAGCTAAAATTAGCATGTTTAAAGTGATTTTCATGCTTCCAGGGGCTCGGGAAGTGAAATAAATACCATTTGGAGGCATTTAATGTTCGAGCAAAAACGGCTGATTTTCGACAAAAGAGATAACACCCCCCCCCTTACGTCATGCTTCAGAAATGTGGGAAATGGTCCGTTTTCAAATGTTTTATTTTTGAACGTCTGTTCACATTTGTAGGTGGATCATCAGTGTTAGAGCTAAAATTAGCATGTTTAAAGTGATTTTCATGCTTCCAGGGGCTCGGGAAGTGAAATAAATACCATTTGGAGGCATTTAATGTTCGAGCAAAAACGGCTGATTTTCGACAAAAGAGATAACACCCCCCCATTACGTCATGCTTCAGAAATGTGGAAAATGGTCCGTTTTCAAATGTTTTATTTTTGAACGTCAGTTCACATTTGTAGGTGGATCATCAGTGTTGGAGCTAAAATTAGCATGTTTAAAGTGATTTTCATGCTTCCAGGGGCTCGGGAAGTGAAATAAATACCATTTGGAGGCATTTAATGTTCGAGCAAAAAAGGCTGATTTTCCACAAAAGAGATAACACCCCCCCATTACGTCATGCTTCAGAAATATGGAAAATGGTCCGTTTTCAAATATTTTATTTTTGAACGTCAGTTCACATTTGTAGGTGGATCATCAGTGTTAGAGCTAAAATTAGCATGTTTAAAGTGATTTTCATGCTTCCAGGGGCTCGGGAAGTTAATTAAATACCATTTGGAGGCATTTAATGTTCGAGCAAAAACGGCTGATTTTCGACAAAAGAGATAACACCCCCCCATTACGTCATGCTTCAGAAATGTGGAAAATGGTCCGTTTTCAAATGTTTTATTTTTGAACGTCAGTTCACATTTGTAGGTGGATCATCAGTGTTACAGCTAAAATTAGCATGTTTAAAGTGATTTTCATGCTTCCAGGGGCTCGGGAAGTTAATTAAATACCATTTGGAGGCATTTAATGTTCGAGCAAAAACGGCTGATTTTCGACAAAAGAGATAACACCCCCCCATTACGTCATGCTTCAGAAATGTGGAAAATGGTCCGTTTTCAAATGTTTTATTTTTGAACGTCAGTTCACATTTGTAGGTGGATCATCAGTGTTAGAGCTAAAATTAGCATGTTTAAAGTGATTTTCATGCTTCCAGGGGCTCGGGAAGTTAATTAAATTCCATTTGGAGGCATTTAATGTTCGAGCAAAAACGGCTGATTTTCGACAAAAGAGATAACACCCCCCCATTACGTCATGCTTCAGAAATGTGGAAAATGGTCCGTTTTCAAATGTTTTATTTTTGAACGTCAGTTCACATTTGTAGGTGGATCATCAGTGTTAGAGCTAAAATTAGCATGTTTAAAGTGATTTTCATGCTTCCAGGGGCTCGGGAAGTTAATTAAATACGATTTGGAGGCATTTAATGTTCGAGCAAAAAAGGCTGATTTTCCACAAAAGAGATAACACCCCCCCATTACGTCATGCTTCAGAAATGTGGAAAATGGTCCGTTTTCAAATGTTTTATTTTTGAACGTCAGTTCACATTTGTAGGTGGATCATCAGTGTTAGAGCTAAAATTAGCATGTTTAAAGTGATTTTCATGCTTCCAGGGGCCCAAAACACAAGATTTATGGAATGGTTAAAAGTGCATGAAAATGGCCAATTTACTCACTCTGAGTTCTCAAAAAGGGTTTCTTCACCCCGGGAAGTTAATTAAATACCATTTGGAGGCATTTAATGTTAGAGCAAAAACGGCTGATTTTCGACAAAAGAGATAACACCCCCCCATTACGTCATGCTTCAGAAATGTGGAAAATGGTCCGTTTTCAAATGTTTTATTTTTGAACGTCAGTTCACAATTGTAGGTGGATCATCAGTGTTAGAGCTAAAATTAGCATGTTTAAAGTGATTTTCATGCTTCCAGGGGCTCAGGAAGTTAATTAAATACAATTTGGAGGCATTTAATGTTCGAGCAAAAACGGCTGATTTTCGACAAAAGAGATAACACCCCCCCATTACGTCATGCTTCAGAAATGTGGAAAATGGTCCGTTTTCAAATGTTTTATTTTTGAACGTCAGTTCACATTTGTAGGTGGATCATCAGTGTTAGAGCTAAAATTAGCATGTTTAAAGTGATTTTCATGCTTCCAGGGGCTCGGGAAGTGAAATAAATACCATTTGGAGGCATTTAATGTTCGAGCAAAAACGCCTGATTTTCGACAAAAGAGATAACACCCCCCCATTACGTCATGCTTCAGAAATGTGGAAAATGGTCCGTTTTCAAATGTTTTATTTTTGAACGTCAGTTCACATTTGTAGGTGGATCATCAGTGTTAGAGCTAAAATTAGCATGTTTAAAGTGATTTTCATGCTTCCAGGGGCTCGGGAAGTGAAATAAATACCATTTGGAGGCATTTAATGTTCGAGCAAAAAAGGCTGATTTTCCACAAAAGAGATAACACCCCCCCATTACGTCATGCTTCAGAAATGTGGAAAATGGTCAGTTTTCAAATGTTTTATTTTTGAACGTCAGTTCACATTTGTAGGTGGATCATCAGTGTTAGAGCTAAAATTTGCATGTTTAAAGTGATTTTCATGCTTCCAGGGGCTCGGGAAGTTAATTAAATACCATTTGGAGGCATTTAATGTTCGAGCAAAAACGGCTGATTTTCGACAAAAGAGATAACACCCCCCCATTACGTCATGCTTCAGAAATGTGGAAAATGGTCCGTTTTCAAATGTTTTATTTTTGAACGTCAGTTCACATTTGTAGGTGGATCATCAGTGTTAGAGCTAAAATTAGCATGTTTAAAGTGATTTTCATGCTTCCAGGGGCCCAAAACACAAGATTTATGGAATGGTTAAAAGTGCATGAAAATGGCCAATTTACTCACTCTGAGTTCTCAAAAAGGGTTTCTTCACCCCGGGAAGTTAATTAAATACCATTTGGAGGCATTTAATGTTAGAGCAAAAACGGCTGATTTTCGACAAAAGAGATAACACCCCCCCATTACGTCATACTTCAGAAATGTGGAAAATGGTCCGTTTTCAAATGTTTTATTTTTGAACGTCAGTTCACATTTGTAGGTGGATCATCAGTGTTAGAGCTAAAATTAGCATGTTTAAAGTGATTTTCATGCTTCCAGGGGCTCGGGAAGTGAAATAAATACCATTTGGAGGCATTTAATGTTCGAGCAAAAACGGCTGATTTTCGACAAAAGAGATAACACCCCCCCATTACGTCATGCTTCAGAAATGTGGAAAATGGTCCGTTTTCAAATGTTTTATTTTTGAACGTCAGTTCACATTTGTAGGTGGATCATCAGTGTTAGAGCTAAAATTAGCATGTTTAAAGTGATTTTCATGCTTCCAGGGGCTCAGGAAGTGAAATAAATACCATTTGGAGGCATTTAATGTTCGAGCAAAAACGGCTGATTTTCGACAAAAGAGATAACACCCCCCCATTACGTCATGCTTCAGAAATGTGGAAAATGGTCCGTTTTCAAATGTTTTATTTTTGAACGTCAGTTCACATTTGTAGGTGGATCATCAGTGTTAGAGCTAAAATTAGCATGTTTAAAGTGATTTTCATGCTTCCAGGGGCTCGGGAAGTGAAATAAATACCATTTGGAGGCATTTAATGTTCGAGCAAAAACGGCTGATTTTCGACAAAAGAGATAACACCCCCCCATTACGTCATGCTTCAGAAATGTGGAAAATGGTCCGTTTTCAAATGTTTTATTTTTGAACGTCAGTTCACATTTGTAGGTGGATCATCAGTGTTAGAGCTAAAATTAGCATGTTTAAAGTGATTTTCATGCTTCCAGGGGCTCGGGAAGTGAAATAAATACCATTTGGAGGCATTTAATGTTCGAGCAAAAATGGCTGATTTTCGACAAAAGAGATAACACCCCCCCATTACGTCATGCTTCAGAAATGTGGAAAATGGTCCGTTTTCAAATGTTTTATTTTTGAACGTCAGTTCACATTTGTAGGTGGATCATCAGTGTTAGAGCTAAAATTAGCATGTTTAAAGTGATTTTCATGCTTCCAGGGGCTCGGGAAGTTAATTAAATACCATTTGGAGGCATTTAATGTTCGAGCAAAAACGGCTGATTTTCGACAAAAGAGATAACACCCCCCCATTACGTCATGCTTCAGAAATGTGGAAAATGGTCCGTTTTCAAATGTTTTATTTTTGAACGTCAGTTCACATTTGTAGGTGGATCATCAGTGTTAGAGCTAAAATTAGCATGTTTAAAGTGATTTTCATGCTTCCAGGGGCTCGGGAAGTTAATTAAATACCATTTGGAGGCATTTAATGTTAGAGCAAAAACGGCTGATTTTCGACAAAAGAGATAACACCCCCCCATTACGTCATGCTTCAGAAATGTGGAAAATGGTCCGTTTTCAAATGTTTTATTTTTGAACGTCAGTTCACATTTGTAGGTGGATCATCAGTGTTAGAGCTAAAATTAGCATGTTTAAAGTGATTTTCATGCTTCCAGGGGCTCGGGAAGTTAATTAAATACCATTTGGAGGCATTTAATGTTCGAGCAAAAACGGCTGATTTTCGACAAAAGAGATAACACCCCCCCATTACGTCATGCTTCAGAAATGTGGAAAATGGTCCGTTTTCAAATGTTTTATTTTTGAACGTCAGTTCACATTTGTAGGTGGATCATCAGTGTTAGAGCTAAAATTAGCATGTTTAAAGTGATTTTCATGCTTCCAGGGGCCCAAAACACAAGATTTATGGAATGGTTAAAAGTGCATGAAAATGGCCAATTTACTCACTCTGAGTTCTCAAAAAGGGTTTCTTCACCCCGGGAAGTTAATTAAATACCATTTGGAGGCATTTAATGTTCGAGCAAAAACGGCTGATTTTCGACAAAAGAGATAACACCCCCCCATTACGTCATGCTTCAGAAATGTGGAAAATGGTCCGTTTTCAAATGTTTTATTTTTGAACGTCAGTTCACATTTGTAGGTGGATCATCAGTGTTAGAGCTAAAATTAGCATGTTTAAAGTGATTTTCATGCTTCCAGGGGCCCAAAATACAAGATTTATGGAATGGTTAAAAGTGCATGAAAATGGCCAATTTACTCACTCTGAGTTCTCAAAAAGGGTTTCTTCACCCCGGGAAGTTAATTAAATACCATTTGGAGGCATTTAATGTTAGAGCAAAAACGGCTGATTTTCGACAAAAGAGATAACACCCCCCCATTACGTCATGCTTCAGAAATGTGGAAAATGGTCCGTTTTCAAATGTTTCATTTTTGAACGTCAGTTCACATTTGTAGGTGGATCATCAGTGTTAGACCTAAAATTAGCATGTTTAAAGTGATTTTCATGCTTCCAGGGGCCCAAAACACAAGATTTATGGAATGGTTAAAAGTGCATGAAAATAGCCAATTTACTCACTCTGAGTTCTCAAAAAGGGTTTCTTCACCCCGGGAAGTTAATTAAATACCATTTGTAGGCATTTAATGTTAGAGCAAAAACGGCTGATTTTCGACAAAAGAGATAACACCCCCCCCATTACGTCATGCTTCAGAAATGTGGAAAATGGTCCGTTTTCAAATGTTTTATTTTTGAACGTCAGTTCACATTTGTAGGTGGATCATCAGTGTTAGAGCTAAAATTAGCATGTTTAAAGTGATTTTCATGCTTCCAGGGGCCCAAAACACAAGATTTATGGAATGGTTAAAAGTGCATGAAAATGGCCAATTTACTCACTCTGAGTTCTCAAAAAGGGTTTCTTCACCCCGGGAAGTTAATTAAATACCATTTGGAGGCATTTAATGTTAGAGCAAAAATGGCTGATTTTTGACAAAAGAGATAACACCCCCCCATTACGTCATGCTTCAGAAATGTGGAAAATGGTCCGTTTTCAAATGTTTTATTTTTGAACGTCAGTTCACATTTGTAGGTGGATCATCAGTGTTAGAGCTAAAATTAGCATGTTTAAAGTGATTTTCATGCTTCCAGGGGCTCGGGAAGTGAAATAAATACCATTTGGAGGCATTTAATGTTCGAGCAAAAACGGCTGATTTTCGACAAAAGAGATAACACCCCCCCATTACGTCATGCTTCAGAAATGTGGAAAATGGTCCGTTTTCAAATGTTTTATTTTTGAACGTCAGTTCACATTTGTAGGTGGATCATCAGTGTTGGAGCTAAAAGTAGCATGTCTAAAGTGATTTTCATGCTTCCAGGGGCTCGGGAAGTGAAATAAATACCATTTGGAGGCATTTAATGTTCGAGCAAAAACGGCTGATTTTCCACAAAAGAGATAACACCCCCCCATTACGTCATGCTTCAGAAATGTGGAAAATGGTCCGTTTTCAAATGTTTTATTTTTGAACGTCAGTTCACATTTGTAGGTGGATCATCAGTGTTAGAGCTAAAATTAGCATGTTTAAAGTGATTTTCATGCTTCCAGGGGCTCGGGAAGTGAAATAAATACCATTTGGAGGCATTTAATGTTCGAGCAAAAACGGCTGATTTTCGACAAAAGAGATAACACCCCCCCATTACGTCATGCTTCAGAAATGTGGAAAATGGTCCGTTTTCAAATGTTTTATTTTTGAACGTCAGTTCACATTTGTAGGTGGATCATCAGTGTTAGAGCTAAAATTAGCATGTTTAAAGTGATTTTCATGCTTCCAGGGGCTCAGGAAGTGAAATAAATACCATTTGGAGGCATTTAATGTTCGAGCAAAAACGGCTGATTTTCGACAAAAGAGATAACACCCCCCCATTACGTCATGCTTCAGAAATGTGGAAAATGGTCCGTTTTCAAATGTTTTATTTTTGAACGTCAGTTCACATTTGTAGGTGGATCATCAGTGTTAGAGCTAAAATTAGCATGTTTAAAGTGATTTTCATGCTTCCAGGGGCTCGGGAAGTGAAATAAATACCATTTGGAGGCATTTAATGTTCGAGCAAAAACGGCTCATTTTCGACAAAAGAGATAACACCCCCCCATTACGTCATGCTTCAGAAATGTGGAAAATGGTCCGTTTTCAAATGTTTTATTTTTGAACGTCAGTTCACATTTGTAGGTGGATCATCAGTGTTAGAGCTAAAATTAGCATGTTTAAAGTGATTTTCATGCTTCCAGGGGCTCGGGAAGTGAAATAAATACCATTTGGAGGCATTTAATGTTCGAGCAAAAAAGGCTGATTTTCCACAAAAGAGATAACACCCCCCCATTACGTCATGCTTCAGAAATGTGGAAAATGGTCCGTTTTCAAATGTTTTATTTTTGAACGTCAGTTCACATTTGTAGGTGGATCATCAGTGTTAGAGCTAAAATTAGCATGTTTAAATTGATTTTCATGCTTCCAGGGGCTCGGGAAGTTAATTAAATACCATTTGGAGGCATTTAATGTTCAAGCAAAAACGGCTGATTTTCGACAAAAGAGATAACACCCCCCCATTACGTCATGCTTCAGAAATGTGGAAAATGGTCCGTTTTCAAATGTTTTATTTTTGAACGTCAGTTCACATTTGTAGGTGGATCATCAGTGTTAGAGCTAAAATTAGCATGTTTAAAGTGATTTTCATGCTTCCAGGGGCTCGGGAAGTTAATTAAATACCATTTGGAGGCATTTAATGTTCGAGCAAAAACGGCTGATTTTCGACAAAAGAGATAACACCCCCCCATTACGTCATGCTTCAGAAATGTGGAAAATGGTCCGTTTTCAAATGTTTTATTTTTGAACGTCAGTTCACATTTGTAGGTGGATCATCAGTGTTAGAGCTAAAATTAGCATGTTTAAAGTGATTTTCATGCTTCCAGGGGCTCAGGAAGTTAATTAAATACCATTTGGAGGCATTTAATGTTCGAGCAAAAACGGCTGATTTTCGACAAAAGAGATAACACCCCCCCATTACGTCATGCTTCAGAAATGTGGAAAATGGTCCGTTTTCAAATGTTTTATTTTTGAACGTCAGTTCACATTTGTAGGTGGATCATCAGTGTTAGAGCTAAAATTAGCATGTTTAAAGTGATTTTCATGCTTCCAGGGGCTCGGGAAGTGAAATAAATACCATTTGGAGGCATTTAATGTTCGAGCAAAAACGCCTGATTTTCGACAAAAGAGATAACACCCCCCCATTACGTCATGCTTCAGAAATGTGGAAAATGGTCCGTTTTCAAATGTTTTATTTTTGAACGTCAGTTCACATTTGTAGGTGGATCATCAGTGTTAGAGCTAAAATTAGCATGTTTAAAGTGATTTTCATGCTTCCAGGGGCTCGGGAAGTTAATTAAATACCATTTGGAGGCATTTAATGTTCGAGCAAAAACGGCTGATTTTCGACAAAAGAGATAACACCCCCCCATTACGTCATGCTTCAGAAATGTGGAAAATGGTCCGTTTTCAAATGTTTTATTTTTGAACGTCAGTTCACATTTGTAGGTGGATCATCAGTGTTACAGCTAAAATTAGCATGTTTAAAGTGATTTTCATGCTTCCAGGGGCCCAAAACACAAGTTTTATGGAATGGTTAAAAGTGCATGAAAATGGCCAATTTACTCACTCTGAGTTCTCAAAAAGGGTTTCTTCACCCCGGGAAGTTAATTAAATACCATTTGGAGGCATTTAATGTTAGAGCAAAAACGGCTGATTTTCGACAAAAGAGATAACACCCCCCCATTACGTCATACTTCAGAAATGTGGAAAATGGTCCGTTTTCAAATGTTTTATTTTTGAACGTCAGTTCACATTTGTAGGTGGATCATCAGTGTTAGAGCTAAAATTAGCATGTTTAAAGTGATTTTCATGCTTCCAGGGGCTCGGGAAGTGAAATAAATACCATTTGGAGGCATTTAATGTTCGAGCAAAAACGGCTGATTTTCGACAAAAGAGATAACACCCCCCCATTACGTCATGCTTCAGAAATGTGGAAAATGGTCCGTTTTCAAATGTTTTATTTTTGAACGTCAGTTCACATTTGTAGGTGGATCATCAGTGTTAGAGCTAAAATTAGCATGTTTAAAGTGATTTTCATGCTTCCAGGGGCTCGGGAAGTTAATTAAATACCATTTGGAGGCATTTAATGTTCGAGCAAAAACGGCTGATTTTCGACAAAAGAGATAACACCCCCCCATTACGTCATGCTTCAGAAATGTGGAAAATGGTCCGTTTTCAAATGTTTTATTTTTGAACGTCAGTTCACATTTGTAGGTGGATCATCAGTGTTACAGCTAAAATTAGCATGTTTAAAGTGATTTTCATGCTTCCAGGGGCCCAAAACACAAGATTTATGGAATGGTTAAAAGTGCATGAAAATGGCCAATTTACTCACTCTGAGTTCTCAAAAAGGGTTTCTTCACCCCGGGAAGTTAATTAAATACCATTTGGAGGCATTTAATGTTAGAGCAAAAACGGCTGATTTTCGACAAAAGAGATAACACCCCCCCATTACGTCATACTTCAGAAATGTGGAAAATGGTCCGTTTTCAAATGTTTTATTTTTGAACGTCAGTTCACATTTGTAGGTGGATCATCAGTGTTAGAGCTAAAATTAGCATGTTTAAAGTGATTTTCATGCTTCCAGGGGCTCGGGAAGTGAAATAAATACCATTTGGAGGCATTTAATGTTCGAGCAAAAACGGCTGATTTTCGACAAAAGAGATAACACCCCCCCATTACGTCATGCTTCAGAAATGTGGAAAATGGTCCGTTTTCAAATGTTTTATTTTTGAACGTCTGTTCACATTTGTAGGTGGATCATCAGTGTTAGAGCTAAAATTAGCATGTTTAAAGTGATTTTCATGCTTCCAGGGGCTCGGGAAGTGAAATAAATACCATTTGGAGGCATTTAATGTTCGAGCAAAAACGGCTGATTTTCGACAAAAGAGATAACACCCCCACATTACGTCATGCTTCAGAAATGTGGAAAATGGTCCGTTTTCAAATGTTTTATTTTTGAACGTCAGTTCACATTTGTAGGTGGATCATCAGTGTTGGAGCTAAAATTAGCATGTTTAAAGTGATTTTCATGCTTCCAGGGGCTCGGGAAGTGAAATAAATACCATTTGGAGGCATTTAATGTTCGAGCAAAAAAGGCTGATTTTCCACAAAAGAGATAACACCCCCCCATTACGTCATGCTTCAGAAATATGGAAAATGGTCCGTTTTCAAATGTTTTATTTTTGAACGTCAGTTCACATTTGTAGGTGGATCATCAGTGTTAGAGCTAAAATTAGCATGTTTAAAGTGATTTTCATGCTTCCAGGGGCTCGGGAAGTTAATTAAATACCATTTGGAGGCATTTAATGTTCGAGCAAAAACGGCTGATTTTCGACAAAAGAGATAACACCCCCCCATTACGTCATGCTTCAGAAATGTGGAAAATGGTCCGTTTTCAAATGTTTTATTTTTGAACGTCAGTTCACATTTGTAGGTGGATCATCAGTGTTAGAGCTAAAATTAGCATGTTTAAAGTGATTTTCATGCTTCCAGGGGCTCGGGAAGTTAATTAAATACCATTTTGGAGGCATTTAATGTTCGAGCAAAAACGGCTGATTTTCGACAAAAGAGATAACACCCCCCCATTACGTCATGCTTCAGAAATGTGGAAAATGGTCCGTTTTCAAATGTTTTATTTTTGAACGTCAGTTCACATTTGTAGGTGGATCATCAGTGTTAGAGCTAAAATTAGCATGTTTAAAGTGATTTTCATGCTTCCAGGGGCTCGGGAAGTTAATTAAATTCCATTTGGAGGCATTTAATGTTCGAGCAAAAACGGCTGATTTTCGACAAAAGAGATAACACCCCCCCATTACGTCATGCTTCAGAAATGTGGAAAATGGTCCGTTTTCAAATGTTTTATTTTTGAACGTCAGTTCACATTTGTAGGTGGATCATCAGTGTTAGAGCTAAAATTAGCATGTTTAAAGTGATTTTCATGCTTCCAGGGGCTCGGGAAGTTAATTAAATACGATTTGGAGGCATTTAATGTTCGAGCAAAAAAGGCTGATTTTCCACAAAAGAGATAACACCCCCCCATTACGTCATGCTTCAGAAATGTGGAAAATGGTCCGTTTTCAAATGTTTTATTTTTGAACGTCAGTTCACATTTGTAGGTGGATCATCAGTGTTAGAGCTAAAATTAGCATGTTTAAAGTGATTTTCATGCTTCCAGGGGCCCAAAATACAAGATTTATGGAATGGTTAAAAGTGCATGAAAATGGCCAATTTACTCACTCTGAGTTCTCAAAAAGGGTTTCTTCACCCCGGGAAGTTAATTAAATACCATTTGGAGGCATTTAATGTTAGAGCAAAAACGGCTGATTTTCGACAAAAGAGATAACACCCCCCCCATTACGTCATGCTTCAGAAATGTGGAAAATGGTCCGTTTTCAAATGTTTTATTTTTGAACGTCAGTTCACAATTGTAGGTGGATCATCAGTGTTAGAGCTAAAATTAGCATGTTTAAAGTGATTTTCATGCTTCCAGGGGCTCAGGAAGTTAATTAAATACCATTTGGAGGCATTTAATGTTCGAGCAAAAACGGCTGATTTTCGACAAAAGAGATAACACCCCCCCATTACGTCATGCTTCAGAAATGTGGAAAATGGTCCGTTTTCAAATGTTTTATTTTTGAACGTCAGTTCACATTTGTAGGTGGATCATCAGTGTTAGAGCTAAAATTAGCATGTTTAAAGTGATTTTCATGCTTCCAGGGGCTCGGGAAGTGAAATAAATACCATTTGGAGGCATTTAATGTTCGAGCAAAAACGCCTGATTTTCGACAAAAGAGATAACACCCCCCCATTACGTCATGCTTCAGAAATGTGGAAAATGGTCCGTTTTCAAATGTTTTATTTTTGAACGTCAGTTCACATTTGTAGGTGGATCATCAGTGTTAGAGCTAAAATTAGCATGTTTAAAGTGATTTTCATGCTTCCAGGGGCTCGGGAAGTGAAATAAATACCATTTGGAGGCATTTAATGTTCGAGCAAAAAAGGCTGATTTTCCACAAAAGAGATAACACCCCCCCATTACGTCATGCTTCAGAAATGTGGAAAATGGTCAGTTTTCAAATGTTTTATTTTTGAACGTCAGTTCACATTTGTAGGTGGATCATCAGTGTTAGAGCTAAAATTTGCATGTTTAAAGTGATTTTCATGCTTCCAGGGGCTCGGGAAGTTAATTAAATACCATTTGGAGGCATTTAATGTTCGAGCAAAAACGGCTGATTTTCGACAAAAGAGATAACACCCCCCCATTACGTCATGCTTCAGAAATGTGGAAAATGGTCCGTTTTCAAATGTTTTATTTTTGAACGTCAGTTCACATTTGTAGGTGGATCATCAGTGTTAGAGCTAAAATTAGCATGTTTAAAGTGATTTTCATGCTTCCAGGGGCCCAAAACACAAGATTTATGGAATGGTTAAAAGTGCATGAAAATGGCCAATTTACTCACTCTGAGTTCTCAAAAAGGGTTTCTTCACCCCGGGAAGTTAATTAAATACCATTTGGAGGCATTTAATGTTAGAGCAAAAACGGCTGATTTTCGACAAAAGAGATAACACCCCCCCATTACGTCATACTTCAGAAATGTGGAAAATGGTCCGTTTTCAAATGTTTTATTTTTGAACGTCAGTTCACATTTGTAGGTGGATCATCAGTGTTAGAGCTAAAATTAGCATGTTTAAAGTGATTTTCATGCTTCCAGGGGCTCGGGAAGTGAAATAAATACCATTTGGAGGCATTTAATGTTCGAGCAAAAACGGCTGATTTTCGACAAAAGAGATAACACCCCCCCATTACGTCATGCTTCAGAAATGTGGAAAATGGTCCGTTTTCAAATGTTTTATTTTTGAACGTCAGTTCACATTTGTAGGTGGATCATCAGTGTTAGAGCTAAAATTAGCATGTTTAAAGTGATTTTCATGCTTCCAGGGGCTCAGGAAGTGAAATAAATACCATTTGGAGGCATTTAATGTTCGAGCAAAAACGGCTGATTTTCGACAAAAGAGATAACACCCCCCCATTACGTCATGCTTCAGAAATGTGGAAAATGGTCCGTTTTCAAATGTTTTATTTTTGAACGTCAGTTCACATTTGTAGGTGGATCATCAGTGTTAGAGCTAAAATTAGCATGTTTAAAGTGATTTTCATGCTTCCAGGGGCTCGGGAAGTGAAATAAATACCATTTGGAGGCATTTAATGTTCGAGCAAAAACGGCTGATTTTCGACAAAAGAGATAACACCCCCCCATTACGTCATGCTTCAGAAATGTGGAAAATGGTCCGTTTTCAAATGTTTTATTTTTGAACGTCAGTTCACATTTGTAGGTGGATCATCAGTGTTAGAGCTAAAATTAGCATGTTTAAAGTGATTTTCATGCTTCCAGGGGCTCGGGAAGTGAAATAAATACCATTTGGAGGCATTTAATGTTCGAGCAAAAATGGCTGATTTTCGACAAAAGAGATAACACCCCCCCATTACGTCATGCTTCAGAAATGTGGAAAATGGTCCGTTTTCAAATGTTTTATTTTTGAACGTCAGTTCACATTTGTAGGTGGATCATCAGTGTTAGAGCTAAAATTAGCATGTTTAAAGTGATTTTCATGCTTCCAGGGGCTCGGGAAGTTAATTAAATACCATTTGGAGGCATTTAATGTTCGAGCAAAAACGGCTGATTTTCGACAAAAGAGATAACACCCCCCCATTACGTCATGCTTCAGAAATGTGGAAAATGGTCCGTTTTCAAATGTTTTATTTTTGAACGTCAGTTCACATTTGTAGGTGGATCATCAGTGTTAGAGCTAAAATTAGCATGTTTAAAGTGATTTTCATGCTTCCAGGGGCTCGGGAAGTTAATTAAATACCATTTGGAGGCATTTAATGTTAGAGCAAAAACGGCTGATTTTCGACAAAAGAGATAACACCCCCCCATTACGTCATGCTTCAGAAATGTGGAAAATGGTCCGTTTTCAAATGTTTTATTTTTGAACGTCAGTTCACATTTGTAGGTGGATCATCAGTGTTAGAGCTAAAATTAGCATGTTTAAAGTGATTTTCATGCTTCCAGGGGCTCGGGAAGTTAATTAAATACCATTTGGAGGCATTTAATGTTCGAGCAAAAACGGCTGATTTTCGACAAAAGAGATAACACCCCCCCATTACGTCATGCTTCAGAAATGTGGAAAATGGTCCGTTTTCAAATGTTTTATTTTTGAACGTCAGTTCACATTTGTAGGTGGATCATCAGTGTTAGAGCTAAAATTAGCATGTTTAAAGTGATTTTCATGCTTCCAGGGGCCCAAAACACAAGATTTATGGAATGGTTAAAAGTGCATGAAAATGGCCAATTTACTCACTCTGAGTTCTCAAAAAGGGTTTCTTCACCCCGGGAAGTTAATTAAATACCATTTGGAGGCATTTAATGTTCGAGCAAAAACGGCTGATTTTCGACAAAAGAGATAACACCCCCCCATTACGTCATGCTTCAGAAATGTGGAAAATGGTCCGTTTTCAAATGTTTTATTTTTGAACGTCAGTTCACATTTGTAGGTGGATCATCAGTGTTAGAGCTAAAATTAGCATGTTTAAAGTGATTTTCATGCTTCCAGGGGCCCAAAATACAAGATTTATGGAATGGTTAAAAGTGCATGAAAATGGCCAATTTACTCACTCTGAGTTCTCAAAAAGGGTTTCTTCACCCCGGGAAGTTAATTAAATACCATTTGGAGGCATTTAATGTTAGAGCAAAAACGGCTGATTTTCGACAAAAGAGATAACACCCCCCATTACGTCATGCTTCAGAAATGTGGAAAATGGTCCGTTTTCAAATGTTTCATTTTTGAACGTCAGTTCACATTTGTAGGTGGATCATCAGTGTTAGACCTAAAATTAGCATGTTTAAAGTGATTTTCATGCTTCCAGGGGCCCAAAACACAAGATTTATGGAATGGTTAAAAGTGCATGAAAATGGCCAATTTACTCACTCTGAGTTCTCAAAAAGGGTTTCTTCACCCCGGGAAGTTAATTAAATACCATTTGTAGGCATTTAATGTTAGAGCAAAAACGGCTGATTTTCGACAAAAGAGATAACACCCCCCCCATTACGTCATGCTTCAGAAATGTGGAAAATGGTCCGTTTTCAAATGTTTTATTTTTGAACGTCAGTTCACATTTGTAGGTGGATCATCAGTGTTAGAGCTAAAATTAGCATGTTTAAAGTGATTTTCATGCTTCCAGGGGCCCAAAACACAAGATTTATGGAATGGTTAAAAGTGCATGAAAATGGCCAATTTACTCACTCTGAGTTCTCAAAAAGGGTTTCTTCACCCCGGGAAGTTAATTAAATACCATTTGGAGGCATTTAATGTTAGAGCAAAAATGGCTGATTTTTGACAAAAGAGATAACACCCCCCCATTACGTCATGCTTCAGAAATGTGGAAAATGGTCAGTTTTCAAATGTTTTATTTTTGAACGTCAGTTCACATTTGTAGGTGGATCATCAGTGTTAGAGCTAAAATTTGCATGTTTAAAGTGATTTTCATGCTTCCAGGGGCTCGGGAAGTTAATTAAATACCATTTGGAGGCATTTAATGTTCGAGCAAAAACGGCTGATTTTCGACAAAAGAGATAACACCCCCCCATTACGTCATGCTTCAGAAATGTGGAAAATGGTCCGTTTTCAAATGTTTTATTTTTGAACGTCAGTTCACATTTGTAGGTGGATCATCAGTGTTAGAGCTAAAATTAGCATGTTTAAAGTGATTTTCATGCTTCCAGGGGCCCAAAACACAAGATTTATGGAATGGTTAAAAGTGCATGAAAATGGCCAATTTACTCACTCTGAGTTCTCAAAAAGGGTTTCTTCACCCCGGGAAGTTAATTAAATACCATTTGGAGGCATTTAATGTTAGAGCAAAAACGGCTGATTTTCGACAAAAGAGATAACACCCCCCCATTACGTCATACTTCAGAAATGTGGAAAATGGTCCGTTTTCAAATGTTTTATTTTTGAACGTCAGTTCACATTTGTAGGTGGATCATCAGTGTTAGAGCTAAAATTAGCATGTTTAAAGTGATTTTCATGCTTCCAGGGGCTCGGGAAGTGAAATAAATACCATTTGGAGGCATTTAATGTTCGAGCAAAAACGGCTGATTTTCGACAAAAGAGATAACACCCCCCCATTACGTCATGCTTCAGAAATGTGGAAAATGGTCCGTTTTCAAATGTTTTATTTTTGAACGTCAGTTCACATTTGTAGGTGGATCATCAGTGTTAGAGCTAAAATTAGCATGTTTAAAGTGATTTTCATGCTTCCAGGGGCTCAGGAAGTGAAATAAATACCATTTGGAGGCATTTAATGTTCGAGCAAAAACGGCTGATTTTCGACAAAAGAGATAACACCCCCCCATTACGTCATGCTTCAGAAATGTGGAAAATGGTCCGTTTTCAAATGTTTTATTTTTGAACGTCAGTTCACATTTGTAGGTGGATCATCAGTGTTAGAGCTAAAATTAGCATGTTTAAAGTGATTTTCATGCTTCCAGGGGCTCGGGAAGTGAAATAAATACCATTTGGAGGCATTTAATGTTCGAGCAAAAACGGCTGATTTTCGACAAAAGAGATAACACCCCCCCATTACGTCATGCTTCAGAAATGTGGAAAATGGTCCGTTTTCAAATGTTTTATTTTTGAACGTCAGTTCACATTTGTAGGTGGATCATCAGTGTTAGAGCTAAAATTAGCATGTTTAAAGTGATTTTCATGCTTCCAGGGGCTCGGGAAGTGAAATAAATACCATTTGGAGGCATTTAATGTTCGAGCAAAAATGGCTGATTTTCGACAAAAGAGATAACACCCCCCCATTACGTCATGCTTCAGAAATGTGGAAAATGGTCCGTTTTCAAATGTTTTATTTTTGAACGTCAGTTCACATTTGTAGGTGGATCATCAGTGTTAGAGCTAAAATTAGCATGTTTAAAGTGATTTTCATGCTTCCAGGGGCTCGGGAAGTTAATTAAATACCATTTGGAGGCATTTAATGTTCGAGCAAAAACGGCTGATTTTCGACAAAAGAGATAACACCCCCCCATTACGTCATGCTTCAGAAATGTGGAAAATGGTCCGTTTTCAAATGTTTTATTTTTGAACGTCAGTTCACATTTGTAGGTGGATCATCAGTGTTAGAGCTAAAATTAGCATGTTTAAAGTGATTTTCATGCTTCCAGGGGCTCGGGAAGTTAATTAAATACCATTTGGAGGCATTTAATGTTAGAGCAAAAACGGCTGATTTTCGACAAAAGAGATAACACCCCCCCATTACGTCATGCTTCAGAAATGTGGAAAATGGTCCGTTTTCAAATGTTTTATTTTGAACGTCAGTTCACATTTGTAGGTGGATCATCAGTGTTAGAGCTAAAATTAGCATGTTTAAAGTGATTTTCATGCTTCCAGGGGCTCGGGAAGTTAATTAAATACCATTTGGAGGCATTTAATGTTCGAGCAAAAACGGCTGATTTTCGACAAAAGAGATAACACCCCCCCATTACGTCATGCTTCAGAAATGTGGAAAATGGTCCGTTTTCAAATGTTTTATTTTTGAACGTCAGTTCACATTTGTAGGTGGATCATCAGTGTTAGAGCTAAAATTAGCATGTTTAAAGTGATTTTCATGCTTCCAGGGGCCCAAAACACAAGATTTATGGAATGGTTAAAAGTGCATGAAAATGGCCAATTTACTCACTCTGAGTTCTCAAAAAGGGTTTCTTCACCCCGGGAAGTTAATTAAATACCATTTGGAGGCATTTAATGTTCGAGCAAAAACGGCTGATTTTCGACAAAAGAGATAACACCCCCCCATTACGTCATGCTTCAGAAATGTGGAAAATGGTCCGTTTTCAAATGTTTTATTTTTGAACGTCAGTTCACATTTGTAGGTGGATCATCAGTGTTAGAGCTAAAATTAGCATGTTTAAAGTGATTTTCATGCTTCCAGGGGCCCAAAATACAAGATTTATGGAATGGTTAAAAGTGCATGAAAATGGCCAATTTACTCACTCTGAGTTCTCAAAAAGGGTTTCTTCACCCCGGGAAGTTAATTAAATACCATTTGGAGGCATTTAATGTTAGAGCAAAAACGGCTGATTTTCGACAAAAGAGATAACACCCCCCATTACGTCATGCTTCAGAAATGTGGAAAATGGTCCGTTTTCAAATGTTTCATTTTTGAACGTCAGTTCACATTTGTAGGTGGATCATCAGTGTTAGACCTAAAATTAGCATGTTTAAAGTGATTTTCATGCTTCCAGGGGCCCAAAACACAAGATTTATGGAATGGTTAAAAGTGCATGAAAATGGCCAATTTACTCACTCTGAGTTCTCAAAAAGGGTTTCTTCACCCCGGGAAGTTAATTAAATACCATTTGTAGGCATTTAATGTTAGAGCAAAAACGGCTGATTTTCGACAAAAGAGATAACACCCCCCCCCATTACGTCATGCTTCAGAAATGTGGAAAATGGTCCGTTTTCAAATGTTTTATTTTTGAACGTCAGTTCACATTTGTAGGTGGATCATCAGTGTTAGAGCTAAAATTAGCATGTTTAAAGTGATTTTCATGCTTCCAGGGGCCCAAAACACAAGATTTATGGAATGGTTAAAAGTGCATGAAAATGGCCAATTTACTCACTCTGAGTTCTCAAAAAGGGTTTCTTCACCCCGGGAAGTTAATTAAATACCATTTGGAGGCATTTAATGTTAGAGCAAAAATGGCTGATTTTTGACAAAAGAGATAACACCCCCCCATTACGTCATGCTTCAGAAATGTGGAAAATGGTCCGTTTTCAAATGTTTTATTTTTGAACGTCAGTTCACATTTGTAGGTGGATCATCAGTGTTAGAGCTAAAATTAGCATGTTTAAAGTGATTTTCATGCTTCCAGGGGCTCGGGAAGTGAAATAAATACCATTTGGAGGCATTTAATGTTCGAGCAAAAACGGCTGATTTTCGACAAAAGAGATAACACCCCCCCCCCATTACGTCATGCTTCAGAAATGTGGAAAATGGTCCGTTTTCAAATGTTTTATTTTTGAACGTCAGTTCACATTTGTAGGTGGATCATCAGTGTTGGAGCTAAAAGTAGCATGTCTAAAGTGATTTTCATGCTTCCAGGGGCTCGGGAAGTGAAATAAATACCATTTGGAGGCATTTAATGTTCGAGCAAAAACGGCTGATTTTCCACAAAAGAGATAACACCCCCCCATTACGTCATGCTTCATAAATGTGGAAAATGGTCCGTTTTCAAATGTTTTATTTTTTAACGTCAGTTCACATTTGTAGGTGGATCATCAGTGTTAGAGCTAAAATTAGCATGTTTAAAGTGATTTTCATGCTTCCAGGGGCTCGGGAAGTGAAATAAATACCATTTGGAGGCATTTAATGTTCGAGCAAAAACGGCTGATTTTCGACAAAAGAGATAACACCCCCCCATTACGTCATGCTTCAGAAATGTGGAAAATGGTCCGTTTTCAAATGTTTTATTTTTGAACGTCAGTTCACATTTGTAGGTGGATCATCAGTGTTAGAGCTAAAATTAGCATGTTTAAAGTGATTTTCATGCTTCCAGGGGCTCGGGAAGTGAAATAAATACCATTTGGAGGCATTTAATGTTCGAGCAAAAACGGCTGATTTTCCACAAAAGAGATAACACCCCCCCATTACGTCATGCTTCAGAAATGTGGAAAATGGTCCGTTTTCAAATGTTTTATTTTTGAACGTCAGTTCACATTTGTAGGTGGATCATCAGTGTTAGAGCTAAAATTAGCATGTTTAAAGTGATTTTCATGCTTCCAGGGGCTCGGGAAGTTAATTAAATACCATTTGGAGGCATTTAATGTTCGAGCAAAAACGGCTGATTTTCGACAAAAGAGATAACACCCCCCCATTACGTCATGCTTCAGAAATGTGGAAAATGGTCCGTTTTCAAATGTTTTATTTTTGAACGTCAGTTCACATTTGTAGGTGGATCATCAGTGTTAGAGCTAAAATTAGCATGTTTAAAGTGATTTTCATGCTTCCAGGGGCTCGGGAATTTAATTAAATACCATTTGGAGGCATTTAATGTTCGAGCAAAAACGGCTGATTTTCGACAAAAGAGATAACACCCCCCCATTACGTCATGCTTCAGAAATGTGGAAAATGGTCCGTTTTCAAATGTTTTATTTTTGAACGTCAGTTCACATTTGTAGGTGGATCATCAGTGTTAGAGCTAAAATTAGCATGTTTAAAGTGATTTTCATGCTTCCAGGGGCTCGGGAAGTTAATTAAATACCATTTGGAGGCATTTAATGTTAGAGCAAAAACGGCTGATTTTCGACAAAAGAGATAACACCCCCCCATTACGTCATGCTTCAGAAATGTGGAAAATGGTCCGTTTTCAAATGTTTTATTTTTGAACGTCAGTTCACATTTGTAGGTGGATCATCAGTGTTAGAGCTAAAATTAGCATGTTTAAAGTGATTTTCATGCTTCCAGGGGCTCGGGAAGTTAATTAAATACCATTTGGAGGCATTTAATGTTCGAGCAAAAACGGCTGATTTTCGACAAAAGAGATAACACCCCCCCATTACGTCATGCTTCAGAAATGTGGAAAATGGTCCGTTTTCAAATGTTTTAATTTTGAACGTCAGTTCACATTTGTAGGTGGATCATCAGTGTTAGAGCTAAAATTAGCATGTTTAAAGTGATTTTCATGCTTCCAGGGGCTCGGGAAGTGAAATAAATACCATTTGGAGGCATTTATTGTTCGAGCAAAAAAGGCTGATTTTCCACACAAGAGATAACACCCCCCCATTACGTCATGCTTCAGAAATGTGGAAAATGGTCCGTTTTCAAATGTTTTATTTTTGAACGTCAGTTCACATTTGTAGGTGGATCATCAGTGTTAGAGCTAAAATTAGCATGTTTAAAGTGATTTTCATGCTTCCAGGGGCCCAAAACACAAGATTTATGGAATGGTTAAAAGTGCATCAAAATGGCCAATTTACTCACTCTGAGTTCTCAAAAAGGGTTTCTTCACCCCGGGAAGTTAATTAAATACCATTTGGAGGCATTTAATGTTAGAGCAAAAACGGCTGATTTTCGACAAAAGAGATAACACCCCCCCATTACGTCATGCTTCAGAAATGTGGAAAATGGTCCGTTTTCAAATGTTTTATTTTTGAACGTCAGTTCACATTTGTAGGTGGATCATCAGTGTTAGAGCTAAAATTAGCATGTTTAAAGTGATTTTCATGCTTCCAGGGGCTCAGGAAGTGAAATAAATACCATTTGGAGGCATTTAATGTTCGAGCAAAAACGGCTGATTTTCGACAAAAGAGATAACACCCCCCCATTACGTCATGCTTCAGAAATGTGGAAAATGGTCCGTTTTCAAATGTTTTATTTTTGAACGTCAGTTCACATTTGTAGGTGGATCATCAGTGTTAGAGCTAAAATTAGCATGTTTAAAGTGATTTTCATGCTTCCAGGGGCTCGGGAAGTGAAATAAATACCATTTGGAGGCATTTAATGTTCGAGCAAAAACGGCTGATTTTCGACAAAAGAGATAACACCCCCCCATTACGTCATGCTTCAGAAATGTGGAAAATGGTCCGTTTTCAAATGTTTTATTTTTGAACGTCAGTTCACATTTGTAGGTGGATCATCAGTGTTAGAGCTAAAATTAGCATGTTTAAAGTGATTTTCATGCTTCCAGGGGCTCGGGAAGTGAAATAAATACCATTTGGAGGCATTTAATGTTCGAGCAATAACGGCTGATTTTCGACAAAAGAGATAACACCCCCCCATTACGTCATGCTTCAGAAATGTGGAAAATGGTCCGTTTTCAAATGTTTTATTTTTGAACGTCAGTTCACATTTGTAGGTGGATCATCAGTGTTAGAGCTAAAATTAGCATGTTTAAAGTGATTTTCATGCTTCCAGGGGCTCGGGAAGTGAAATAAATACCATTTGGAGGCATTTAATGTTCGAGCAAAAAAGGCTGATTTTCCACAAAAGAGATAACACCCCCCCATTACGTCATGCTTCAGAAATGTGGAAAATGGTCCGTTTTCAAATGTTTTATTTTTGAACGTCAGTTCACATTTGTAGGTGGATCATCAGTGTTAGAGCTAAAATTAGCATGTTTAAATTGATTTTCATGCTTCCAGGGGCTCGGGAAGTTAATTAAATACCATTTGGAGGCATTTAATGTTCGAGCAAAAACGGCTGATTTTCGACAAAAGAGATAACACCCCCCCATTACGTCATGCTTCAGAAATGTGGAAAATGGTCCGTTTTCAAATGTTTTATTTTTGAACGTCAGTTCACATTTGTAGGTGGATCATCAGTGTTAGAGCTAAAATTAGCATGTTTAAAGTGATTTTCATGCTTCCAGGGGCTCGGGAAGTTAATTAAATACCATTTGGAGGCATTTAATGTTCGAGCAAAAACGGCTGATTTTCGACAAAAGAGATAACACCCCCCCATTACGTCATGCTTCAGAAATGTGGAAAATGGTCCGTTTTCAAATGTTTTATTTTTGAACGTCAGTTCACATTTGTAGGTGGATCATCAGTGTTAGAGCTAAAATTAGCATGTTTAAAGTGATTTTCATGCTTCCAGGGGCTCAGGAAGTGAAATAAATACCATTTGGAGGCATTTAATGTTCGAGCAAAAACGGCTGATTTTCGACAAAAGAGATAACACCCCCCCATTACGTCATGCTTCAGAAATGTGGAAAATGGTCCGTTTTCAAATGTTTTATTTTTGAACGTCAGTTCACATTTGTAGGTGGATCATCAGTGTTAGAGCTAAAATTAGCATGTTTAAAGTGATTTTCATGCTTCCAGGGGCTCGGGAAGTGAAATAAATACCATTTGGAGGCATTTAATGTTCGAGCAAAAACGGCTGATTTTCGACAAAAGAGATAACACCCCCCCATTACGTCATACTTCAGAAATGTGGAAAATGGTCCGTTTTCAAATGTTTTATTTTTGAACGTCAGTTCACATTTGTAGGTGGATCATCAGTGTTAGAGCTAAAATTAGCATGTTTAAAGTGATTTTCATGCTTCCAGGGGCTCGGGAAGTGAAATAAATACCATTTGGAGGCATTTAATGTTCGAGCAAAAACGGCTGATTTTCGACAAAAGAGATAACACCCCCCCATTACGTCATGCTTCAGAAATGTGGAAAATGGTCCGTTTTCAAATGTTTTATTTTTGAACGTCAGTTCACATTTGTAGGTGGATCATCAGTGTTAGAGCTAAAATTAGCATGTTTAAAGTGATTTTCATGCTTCCAGGGGCTCGGGAAGTGAAATAAATACCATTTGGAGGCATTTAATGTTCGAGCAAAAACGGCTGATTTTCGACAAAAGAGATAACACCCCCCCATTACGTCATGCTTCAGAAATGTGGAAAATGGTCCGTTTTCAAATGTTTTATTTTTGAACGTCTGTTCACATTTGTAGGTGGATCATCAGTGTTAGAGCTAAAATTAGCATGTTTAAAGTGATTTTCATGCTTCCAGGGGCTCGGGAAGTGAAATAAATACCATTTGGAGGCATTTAATGTTCGAGCAAAAACGGCTGATTTTCGACAAAAGAGATAACACCCCCACATTACGTCATGCTTCAGAAATGTGGAAAATGGTCCGTTTTCAAATGTTTTATTTTTGAACGTCAGTTCACATTTGTAGGTGGATCATCAGTGTTGGAGCTAAAATTAGCATGTTTAAAGTGATTTTCATGCTTCCAGGGGCTCGGGAAGTGAAATAAATACCATTTGGAGGCATTTAATGTTCGAGCAAAAAAGGCTGATTTTCCACAAAAGAGATAACACCCCCCCATTACGTCATGCTTCAGAAATATGGAAAATGGTCCGTTTTCAAATGTTTTATTTTTGAACGTCAGTTCACATTTGTAGGTGGATCATCAGTGTTAGAGCTAAAATTAGCATGTTTAAAGTGATTTTCATGCTTCCAGGGGCTCGGGAAGTTAATTAAATACCATTTGGAGGCATTTAATGTTCGAGCAAAAACGGCTGATTTTCGACAAAAGAGATAACACCCCCCCATTACGTCATGCTTCAGAAATGTGGAAAATGGTCCGTTTTCAAATGTTTTATTTTTGAACGTCAGTTCACATTTGTAGGTGGATCATCAGTGTTAGAGCTAAAATTAGCATGTTTAAAGTGATTTTCATGCTTCCAGGGGCTCGGGAAGTTAATTAAATACCATTTGGAGGCATTTAATGTTCGAGCAAAAATGGCTGATTTTCGACAAAAGAGATAACACCCCCCCATTACGTCATGCTTCAGAAATGTGGAAAATGGTCGGTTTTCAAATGTTTTATTTTTGAACGTCAGTTCACATTTGTAGGTGGATCATCAGTGTTAGAGCTAAAATTAGCATGTTTAAAGTGATTTTCATGCTTCCAGGGGCTCGGGAAGTTAATTAAATTCCATTTGGAGGCATTTAATGTTCGAGCAAAAACGGCTGATTTTCGACAAAAGAGATAACACCCCCCCATTACGTCATGCTTCAGAAATGTGGAAAATGGTCCGTTTTCAAATGTTTTATTTTTGAACGTCAGTTCACATTTGTAGGTGGATCATCAGTGTTAGAGCTAAAATTAGCATGTTTAAAGTGATTTTCATGCTTCCAGGGGCTCGGGAAGTTAATTAAATACGATTTGGAGGCATTTAATGTTCGAGCAAAAAAGGCTGATTTTCCACAAAAGAGATAACACCCCCCCATTACGTCATGCTTCAGAAATGTGGAAAATGGTCCGTTTTCAAATGTTTTATTTTTGAACGTCAGTTCACATTTGTAGGTGGATCATCAGTGTTAGAGCTAAAATTAGCATGTTTAAAGTGATTTTCATGCTTCCAGGGGCCCAAAACACAAGATTTATGGAATGGTTAAAAGTGCATGAAAATGGCCAATTTACTCACTCTGAGTTCTCAAAAAGGGTTTCTTCACCCCGGGAAGTTAATTAAATACCATTTGGAGGCATTTAATGTTAGAGCAAAAACGGCTGATTTTCGACAAAAGAGATAACACCCCCCCCATTACGTCATGCTTCAGAAATGTGGAAAATGGTCCGTTTTCAAATGTTTTATTTTTGAACGTCAGTTCACAATTGTAGGTGGATCATCAGTGTTAGAGCTAAAATTAGCATGTTTAAAGTGATTTTCATGCTTCCAGGGGCTCAGGAAGTTAATTAAATACCATTTGGAGGCATTTAATGTTCGAGCAAAAACGGCTGATTTTCGACAAAAGAGATAACACCCCCCCATTACGTCATGCTTCAGAAATGTGGAAAATGGTCCGTTTTCAAATGTTTTATTTTTGAACGTCAGTTCACATTTGTAGGTGGATCATCAGTGTTAGAGCTAAAATTAGCATGTTTAAAGTGATTTTCATGCTTCCAGGGGCTCGGGAAGTGAAATAAATACCATTTGGAGGCATTTAATGTTCGAGCAAAAACGCCTGATTTTCGACAAAAGAGATAACACCCCCCCATTACGTCATGCTTCAGAAATGTGGAAAATGGTCCGTTTTCAAATGTTTTATTTTTGAACGTCAGTTCACATTTGTAGGTGGATCATCAGTGTTAGAGCTAAAATTAGCATGTTTAAAGTGATTTTCATGCTTCCAGGGGCTCGGGAAGTGAAATAAATACCATTTGGAGGCATTTAATGTTCGAGCAAAAAAGGCTGATTTTCCACAAAAGAGATAACACCCCCCCATTACGTCATGCTTCAGAAATGTGGAAAATGGTCAGTTTTCAAATGTTTTATTTTTGAACGTCAGTTCACATTTGTAGGTGGATCATCAGTGTTAGAGCTAAAATTTGCATGTTTAAAGTGATTTTCATGCTTCCAGGGGCTCGGGAAGTTAATTAAATACCATTTGGAGGCATTTAATGTTCGAGCAAAAACGGCTGATTTTCGACAAAAGAGATAACACCCCCCCATTACGTCATGCTTCAGAAATGTGGAAAATGGTCCGTTTTCAAATGTTTTATTTTTGAACGTCAGTTCACATTTGTAGGTGGATCATCAGTGTTAGAGCTAAAATTAGCATGTTTAAAGTGATTTTCATGCTTCCAGGGGCCCAAAACACAAGATTTATGGAATGGTTAAAAGTGCATGAAAATGGCCAATTTACTCACTCTGAGTTCTCAAAAAGGGTTTCTTCACCCCGGGAAGTTAATTAAATACCATTTGGAGGCATTTAATGTTAGAGCAAAAACGGCTGATTTTCGACAAAAGAGATAACACCCCCCCATTACGTCATACTTCAGAAATGTGGAAAATGGTCCGTTTTCAAATGTTTTATTTTTGAACGTCAGTTCACATTTGTAGGTGGATCATCAGTGTTAGAGCTAAAATTAGCATGTTTAAAGTGATTTTCATGCTTCCAGGGGCTCGGGAAGTGAAATAAATACCATTTGGAGGCATTTAATGTTCGAGCAAAAACGGCTGATTTTCGACAAAAGAGATAACACCCCCCCATTACGTCATGCTTCAGAAATGTGGAAAATGGTCCGTTTTCAAATGTTTTATTTTTGAACGTCAGTTCACATTTGTAGGTGGATCATCAGTGTTAGAGCTAAAATTAGCATGTTTAAAGTGATTTTCATGCTTCCAGGGGCTCGGGAAGTGAAATAAATACCATTTGGAGGCATTTAATGTTCGAGCAAAAACGGCTGATTTTCGACAAAAGAGATAACACCCCCCCATTACGTCATGCTTCAGAAATGTGGAAAATGGTCCGTTTTCAAATGTTTTATTTTTGAACGTCAGTTCACATTTGTAGGTGGATCATCAGTGTTAGAGCTAAAATTAGCATGTTTAAAGTGATTTTCATGCTTCCAGGGGCTCGGGAAGTGAAATAAATACCATTTGGAGGCATTTAATGTTCGAGCAAAAATGGCTGATTTTCGACAAAAGAGATAACACCCCCCCATTACGTCATGCTTCAGAAATGTGGAAAATGGTCCGTTTTCAAATGTTTTATTTTTGAACGTCAGTTCACATTTGTAGGTGGATCATCAGTGTTAGAGCTAAAATTAGCATGTTTAAAGTGATTTTCATGCTTCCAGGGGCTCGGGAAGTTAATTAAATACCATTTGGAGGCATTTAATGTTCGAGCAAAAACGGCTGATTTTCGACAAAAGAGATAACACCCCCCCATTACGTCATGCTTCAGAAATGTGGAAAATGGTCCGTTTTCAAATGTTTTATTTTTGAACGTCAGTTCACATTTGTAGGTGGATCATCAGTGTTAGAGCTAAAATTAGCATGTTTAAAGTGATTTTCATGCTTCCAGGGGCTCGGGAAGTTGATTAAATACCATTTGGAGGCATTTAATGTTAGAGCAAAAACGGCTGATTTTCGACAAAAGAGATAACACCCCCCCATTACGTCATGCTTCAGAAATGTGGAAAATGGTCCGTTTTCAAATGTTTTATTTTTGAACGTCAGTTCACATTTGTAGGTGGATCATCAGTGTTAGAGCTAAAATTAGCATGTTTAAAGTGATTTTCATGCTTCCAGGGGCTCGGGAAGTTAATTAAATACCATTTGGAGGCATTTAATGTTCGAGCAAAAACGGCTGATTTTCGACAAAAGAGATAACACCCCCCATTACGTCATGCTTCAGAAATGTGGAAAATGGTCCGTTTTCAAATGTTTTATTTTTGAACGTCAGTTCACATTTGTAGGTGGATCATCAGTGTTAGAGCTAAAATTAGCATGTTTAAAGTGATTTTCATGCTTCCAGGGGCCCAAAACACAAGATTTATGGAATGGTTAAAAGTGCATGAAAATGGCCAATTTACTCACTCTGAGTTCTCAAAAAGGGTTTCTTCACCCCGGGAAGTTAATTAAATACCATTTGGAGGCATTTAATGTTCGAGCAAAAACGGCTGATTTTCGACAAAAGAGATAACACCCCCCATTACGTCATGCTTCAGAAATGTGGAAAATGGTCCGTTTTCAAATGTTTTATTTTTGAATGTCAGTTCACATTTGTAGGTGGATCATCAGTGTTAGAGCTAAAATTAGCATGTTTAAAGTGATTTTCATGCTTCCAGGGGCCCAAAATACAAGATTTATGGAATGGTTAAAAGTGCATGAAAATGGCCAATTTACTCACTCTGAGTTCTCAAAAAGGGTTTCTTCACCCCGGGAAGTTAATTAAATACCATTTGGAGGCATTTAATGTTAGAGCAAAAACGGCTGATTTTCGACAAAAGAGATAACACCCCCCCATTACGTCATGCTTCAGAAATGTGGAAAATGGTCCGTTTTCAAATGTTCATTTTTGAACGTCAGTTCACATTTGTAGGTGGATCATCAGTGTTAGACCTAAAATAGCATGTTTAAAGTGATTTTCATGCTTCCAGGGGCCCAAAACACAAGATTTATGGAATGGTTAAAAGTGCATGAAAATGGCCAATTTACTCACTCTGAGTTCTCAAAAAAGGGTTTCTTCACCCCGGGAAGTTAATTAAATACCATTTGTAGGCATTTAATGTTAGAGCAAAAACGGCTGATTTTCGACAAAAGAGATAACACCCCCCCCCATTACGTCATGCTTCAGAAATGTGGAAAATGGTCCGTTTTCAAATGTTTTATTTTTGAACGTCAGTTCACATTTGTAGGTGGATCATCAGTGTTAGAGCTAAATTAGCATGTTTAAAGTGATTTTCATGCTTCCAGGGGCCCAAAACACAAGATTTATGGAATGGTTAAAAGTGCATGAAATGGCCAATTTACTCACTCTGAGTTCTCAAAAAGGGTTTCTTCACCCCGGGAAGTTAATTAAATACCATTTGGAGGCATTTAATGTTAGAGCAAAAATGGCTGATTTTTGACAAAAGAGATAACACCCCCCCATACGTCATGCTTCAGAAATGTGGAAAATGGTCCGTTTCAAATGTTTTATTTTTGAACGTCAGTTCACATTTGTAGGTGGATCATCAGTGTTAGAGCTAAAATTAGCATGTGTAAAGTGATTTTCATGCTTCCAGGGGCTCGGGAAGTGAAATAAATACCATTTGGAGGCATTTAATGTTCGAGCAAAAACGGCTGATTTTCGACAAAAGAGATAACACCCCCCCATTACGTCATGCTTCAGAAATGTGGAAAATGGTCCGTTTTCAAATGTTTTATTTTTGAACGTCAGTTCACATTTGTAGGTGGATCATCAGTGTTGGAGCTAAAAGTAGCATGTCTAAAGTGATTTTCATGCTTCCAGGGGCTCGGGAAGTGAAATAAATACCATTTGGAGGCATTTAATGTTCGAGCAAAACGGCTGATTTTCCACAAAAGAGATAACACCCCCCCATTACGTCATGCTTCATAAATGTGGAAAATGGTCCGTTTTCAAATGTTTTATTTTTTAACGTCAGTTCACATTTGTAGGTGATCATCAGTGTTAGAGCTAAAAATTAGCATGTTTAAAGTGATTTTCATGCTTCCAGGGGCTCGGGAAGTGAAATAAATACCATTTGGAGGCATTTAATGTTCGAGCAAAAACGGCTGATTTTCCACAAAAGAGATAACACCCCCCCATTACGTCATGCTTCAGAAATGTGGAAAATGGTCCGTTTTCAAATGTTTTATTTTTGAACGTCAGTTCACATTTGTAGGTGGATCATCAGTGTTAGAGCTAAAATTAGCATGTTTAAAGTGATTTTCATGCTTCCAGGGGCTCGGGAAGTTAATTAAATACCATTTGGAGGCATTTAATGTTCGAGCAAAAACGGCTGATTTTCGACAAAAGAGATAACACCCCCCCATTACGTCATGCTTCAGAAATGTGGAAAATGGTCCGTTTTCAAATGTTTTATTTTTGAACGTCAGTTCACATTTGTAGGTGGATCATCAGTGTTAGAGCTAAAATTAGCATGTTTAAAGTGATTTTCATGCTTCCAGGGGCTCGGGAAGTTAATTAAATACCATTTGGAGGCATTTAATGTTCGAGCAAAAACGGCTGATTTTCGACAAAAGAGATAACACCCCCCCATTACGTCATGCTTCAGAAATGTGGAAAATGGTCCGTTTTCAAATGTTTTTATTTTTGAACGTCAGTTCACATTTGTAGGTGGATCATCAGTGTTAGAGCTAAAATTAGCATGTTTAAAGTGATTTTCATGCTTCCAGGGGCTCGGGAATTTAATTAAATACCATTTGGAGGCATTTAATGTTCGAGCAAAAACGGCTGATTTTCGACAAAAGAGATAACACCCCCCCATTACGTCATGCTTCAGAAATGTGGAAAATGGTCCGTTTTCAAATGTTTTAATTTTTGAACGTCAGTTCACATTTGTAGGTGGATCATCAGTGTTAGAGCTAAAATTAGCATGTTTAAAGTGATTTTCATGCTTCCAGGGGCTCAGGAAGTGAAATAAATACCATTTGGAGGCATTTAATGTTCGAGCAAAAACGGCTGATTTTCGACAAAAGAGATAACACCCCCCCATTACGTCATGCTTCAGAAATGTGGAAAATGGTCCGTTTTCAAATGTTTTATTTTTGAACGTCAGTTCACATTTGTAGGTGGATCATCAGTGTTAGAGCTAAAATTAGCATGTTTAAAGTGATTTTCATGCTTCCAGGGGCTCGGGAAGTGAAATAAATACCATTTGGAGGCATTTAATGTTCGAGCAAAAACGGCTGATTTTCGACAAAAGAGATAACACCCCCCCATTACGTCATGCTTCAGAAATGTGGAAAATGGTCCGTTTTCAAATGTTTTATTTTTGAACGTCAGTTCACATTTGTAGGTGGATCATCAGTGTTAGAGCTAAAATTAGCATGTTTAAAGTGATTTTCATGCTTCCAGGGGCTCGGGAAGTTAATTAAATACCATTTGGAGGCATTTAATGTTCGAGCAAAAACGGCTGATTTTCGACAAAAGAGATAACACCCCCCATTACGTCATGCTTCAGAAATGTGGAAAATGGTCCGTTTTCAAATGTTTTATTTTTGAACGTCAGTTCACATTTGTAGGTGGATCATCAGTGTTAGAGCTAAAATTAGCATGTTTAAAGTGATTTTCATGCTTCCAGGGGCTCGGGAAGTGAAATAAATACCATTTGGAGGCATTTAATGTTCGAGCAAAAAGGCTGATTTTCCACAAAAGAGATAACACCCCCCCATTACGTCATGCTTCAGAAATGTGGAAAATGGTCCGTTTTCAAATGTTTTATTTTGAACGTCAGTTCACATTTGTAGGTGGATCATCAGTGTTAGAGCTAAAATTAGCATGTTTAAATTGATTTTCATGCTTCCAGGGGCTCGGGAAGTTAATTAAATACCATTTGGAGGCATTTAATGTTCGAGCAAAAACGGCTGATTTTCGACAAAAGAGATAACACCCCCCATTACGTCATGCTTCAGAAATGTGGAAAATGGTCCGTTTTCAAATGTTTTATTTTTGAACGTCAGTTCACATTTGTAGGTGGATCATCAGTGTTAGAGCTAAAATTAGCATGTTTAAAGTGATTTTCATGCTTCCAGGGGCTCGGGAAGTGAAATAAATACCATTTGGAGGCATTTAATGTTCGAGCAAAAACGGCTGATTTTCGACAAAAGAGATAACACCCCCCCATTACGTCATGCTTCAGAAATGTGGAAAATGGTCCGTTTTCAAATGTTTTATTTTTGAACGTCAGTTCACATTTGTAGGTGGATCATCAGTGTTAGAGCTAAAATTAGCATGTTTAAAGTGATTTTCATGCTTCCAGGGGCTCAGGAAGTGAAATAAATACCATTTGGAGGCATTTAATGTTCGAGCAAAAACTGCTGATTTTCGACAAAAGAGATAACACCCCCCCATTACGTCATGCTTCAGAAATGTGGAAAATGGTCCGTTTTCAAATGTTTTATTTTTGAACGTCAGTTCACATTTGTAGGTGGATCATCAGTGTTTAGAGCTAAAATTAGCATGTTTAAAGTGATTTTCATGCTTCCAGGGGCTCGGGAAGTGAAATAAATACCATTTGGAGGCAT